>NC_047084.1:239001979-239304020 GCF_902459505.1 Geotrypetes seraphini | reverse complement strand
TCTTTTTTTCCAATATCCAGGGCTCTTATACGTAATGGGAGTAACATTATAAAGCAGACACTAACATTTACCGTACATGCCAGTTTTCTGTACATAAATATTTACTAGTCAATATTCAAAATAATTTAAGCAGGCAGGAGACTAATGATTTAAGCGGGCAGAAGTGGGGCCCATTAAACATGTACAAGATGGCCCCTGATTGAAAGAGCTTACAATGTAATAATGACCAACACACCTGACAAAAATGGTGAATCAATATATGCTGCTTATGTACGGAAATACAAGATGATGAAAAGTGGGCAAGAGGGTAAAGGACTACAGAGAGAATGGCAAACATTTGGAGGTTTACAAATTGGTAAGGTTAGTACTTAAATGCAGCTTTGAAAAAAGTGGGCTTTCAGCCTGGATTTGAATACCACCAGAGATGGAGCCTGATGTACCGAGTCAGGCAGATTGTTCCAGGCATACAGCGCAGCAAGACAGAAGGGACAGAGTCAGAAGTTGGCTGTAGAGGATAAAGCCTATGATGCTGTTCAACTCCTTTCAATAAGGCCTTACGGCTGCCCTTGACATAAGATGTCTTTTTATCAATGTATCATTGCAGTGTGAAAGCATAAAAGTTAGCAATAATACCAAGAAATTTGCTCCATTAGCAAAAATAATATGAGGGATGTTCAATATAGTAGGATAGAACAGAAAAGTAGAATAGAACAGAGTTTTCAAAAAATTTCATCCACTTTTCCTGCAATGATTTTTAACCCCTTTGAAAATAATTCTTCAGTTTGACCTTCAAACCAGGGTGTCACAGCTTCCTTGACATCATCATCACTTGAAAACTGCTTTCCATGGAAAGATTTATTCAAAACTCAGAACAGGAAATAATCCGAGTTAGCCAAGTCAGGACTGTAGAGTAGATAGTTCAGCTACTGAAACCCACATTCTCGGATGGCGGCCTGCAATTGTTATGACATATGTGCTGGTGCATTGTCAAGAAGCAGCAGCATGCCTGTTGTGAGTTTTTCTCATCTTTTCTCCTTGATTAACTCCCACAAAACGATTGTCTTGTGTGGCATGAACTCCAGAAGCAAAAGTCCTTTATCATCCCATTTTGGACTCAGGATCTCTGTGATAGACCCAAGTCTCATCTCCAGTCACCAAATGATGAAAAAGAATGTACCTGGTCTTCATGGAGCATCTCCAAGTTCTCCTGACAGCACTGGAGCCTAGTGGCCTTCTGACATGGCGTCAGCATTCTTGGAACTCATCATGCACTAACCTTGGACATGCTCAACTTTTCATGAATTATTTTCCAAACTGTCCCTACCGAGATGCCTATTTCTTCAGCTATTCAGAAAACCTTAATTTGTCTGTCTGACAAAATTAAATCCTCAACTTTCTTGCACATTTCTGTGGAAGTTGCTTCCACAGGCCGCCCAGTGTGAGGGTTATCTTCAGTGGACTCTCTACCCCACTTAAACTGCTTGCTCCAGAATTTTACTTTGTAGGATGATGGGGCCAGTGATGTAGTAAGTTGGGGAGGATCACCACGGGTGCTATCTTGGTGGGGATGCCATTGCCTCTCCTCCCCCACCTCCCCTTCCGTGTGAGCACCTTCAATTTCCTGCCACCATACCTCTACCTCTTCCCAGCGCAAGCAGCAGCTCCAACCTGCTGCTCATGCCAGCTTCAGTGATCCCCTCTGATGTTATTCTGGGTCCCGTGACTAGGAAGTGATGTCATGGGGAGAGCTGATGCACGGGCAGAAAGCTAGAGATGCTGCTCATGCCGGGGAGCTAAACAGGTACGGGAGAAGAGAAGGGGAACACATGTAGCAGGAGGGGGTGAGGTAGAAGTGGGGGGAAGAGAAGAAGGCTGGAGGGGGCAAAACCGTCTTGGGTGCATCCCACCCTTGCTATGCCACTGGATGGGGCAGACTCACCATAAACTGCAGTTATGCGTTCATGGATCTCCTATGGCTTTTTCCCTTCCGTTGTGAGAAGTTTTATCACTGAACAGTATTCCAAAGCTGGCAGTTTGATTCACACGAGGACTCTCCTGACATCCTGTCTCTTGGAATGTTAGACTCGCACTAAGCTGCAATTGTGCATGAGTAACCTTGTTTCAACATGCTTGCTACTTTCTTTCATACTAATGAAGATAAATTACTGAACACTCCTCGTAGCAAATTTTAATCAGCGAAGGACACCAGGATGGGCTTTAAAAATGTTTTAAAATTATTTTCTGATCAAGCACAATCAAATTCATGGGAAAAACTTTAATTCACACAGATTTTCCAACTTTAGGTTTTTCTAGACCACTCTAGTTCACGTGGAGGGACATAATAAAAAAAACCATCTTAGTCCCCTTTTGGCCTAAGGCCCTAAATGTTGAAAGTAGCAGCAGGGAAAATGTCCATTCTCAAAAAAACCGTCCCAAATGAGGTTGTTTTTTTTAGAATGGCCTACCTCTACGTTAACCTTAGAACACATTATCAACCAAAAAATTGCCCAAGTCTCAAATGCCCAAAACAAGACCTTTTAGGTGAAGGAGGGGATAGTCCTTCGCCTAAAAGCTGGATTTTGTAACCGGTATTTTTGGGGTGGGGGGGATCACGGGGGACTTGTGCCTCGGCAGGAGGGGTTGGGTTCCCTCCTGCCGGTATTGTCAGGGTTCAGGGGGGTGGATCGTGAACGAAGCAGGAGAGATTGGGCATCTCTCCTGCCACGGTTCGCAGTAGTTCAGGGGGGATCGCAATCGCGGCAGGGGAGATTAGGCATCTCTCCTGCCGTGATCGTTACAGTGGAGAGTGGGCAGGTTGCTGGGGCTGCTGAGCTGATCGCGGCAGCTGCGATCAGCTCAGCGGCCCCTATTCGGAAATTATATCTGTTTTGACTTGGTCTAAGTCAAAACGTATAAGTTCCGACTGGGCAACCTTGTTAAAGTTTTGGTTATACTTGCTGTATGACTAAGTCTACGTCATAATAACATAACATAACATAACTTTATTTTTCTATACCGCCTTAATCAGAAGAATTCTAGGCGGTTTCCACAAAAGAGAAAAAACTGGACAATCAGTGAAATACAAAATAATAAAAAGGAATACAACCTATTATATTAAAAAAGACATTAAAATTTTTAAATTAATGGAATAAAATTAATTATGTTAAAAATGAAAGCACAGATTAAGAGATAAATTTGTCAAATAATATAGTCTTGATTTCTTTTCTAAAAGCGTCATAGGACAGCACTGATATAATTACCCAACCAGGCCTGTTTGCTAGCTTGAAAAGCAAGCATCCTGTCTAAATAAGACCTGAGTTTGCAGCCTAAAATCTTAGGGTAAGCAAATAGGTTGCAGTTCCTGGTTATCCTCACAGGATTATATAGCACAAAATGAGATAGCAGGTATGTAGGTGCCAATCCCCAGATTGACTTAAAACAGAGGCATGAGAATTTAAACATTACTCGTGTCTCCACTGGTAACCAGTACAATGATCAGTAATGAGGAATGATATGATCGCTTTTCTTCAGTCCGAATATCAGGCGAACAGCTGTATTCTGCCCTTTCCCCTCCTCTAAAAACACCTCTTTTCGCTCTAGGCATTTATAAGTAGGGTAAAGGCCTAAGCTGGTTTTAGATACATCTAAAAACAACTTTGATTATTGGTACTTGGACAATCTGTCTTTTTGATCGTCCAAGTACCGATTTAGGCCACTTTTTGAATGTTTTTTTATTATTATTATGAGCCCCATACTGTATAGGGGAATATGTCATTATTCTAAACTATAAAGAAGAATGTCACATTTTTTATTTAACTCAGTGGTCCCTTCGGGATTAAATCATCAAATAGATTGGATGATGCTGATCTGACTAGTGTTATGTGATTGGCTGTTCCAGTTTATGGGGCTCATAATTGAAACAAAAATGCATCTGAAAACCTACCCAAGTCGGCACTTAGACGATCAAAAGGACAGGTTGTTCAAGTGCCAATAATTGAAACAGCTTTTTAGACGCATCCACAGATTTTTGTAGGTCTCAGAATCCCGCTGTGCACCCAGAAATTACTGTAGGTATATGTGTGATGTTTTATATTAATTATTCTAAACATTTACATTCAGAGTATGGCCCAGATTCTATAAAAGATGCCTAAAGTTAGGAGCCTAGATCAGCGCATCTACTTGATCTAGCTACCAAACTTACCCTCCCCCTCCCCCTTTTTACAAAGCCACATTAGCATTTTTTATCGCTGGCCACCATAGTAAAAATTTTGATGCTCATAGAAATTCTATGAGCGTTGGAGCTTTACCGTGATAAAAAACACTAATGCAGCTTCATAAAAGAGAGGTTAATTGTTTAAAAAGCTTAATCCATGCCAATAACAAGCTTAATTGGCTTAAATTAAAATTAATTGCTTTCTAGGCACCTAACTCAGAAGGCACCTACCACTTTCAGCTAGGCACCTAGTTCAAGGTGCCTACCAGAAATTGGGCATGGTTAAGGGCAGATAGTGGGCGTTTTGAGTGTAGGTGCCTAAAATTGGACTTAGGCTCCAGTATTTAGGCCAAGAAAACCCTGGCATAAATAGGAGACACCTAAGGTTTTGACGCCTACTGACATCCAATTCCAAGTTAAGCACTGCTGGGTGCAATTCTATAAATAGCATCTAACTCATGATTAACAAGTGCTCTGCACCAGGTTCCTTGATGCCTATGTTTTAGGTGCCGTTTACAGAATCGGGGCCTATATGCATAAGTGTGAGTGTCTGGATTCTCGTAGAATTTCCCTCCATGGCCTAGGTGCCATGCCACAGCGCCTCCAAAGGCCCTGGAGAGAAGTGCAAGCTGCCACAGGGAGGGAGATGGGAGGTGGATACTAAGCCAAGCTTTAAGATGCTTGTGTGGTGTAGGGGTTAGGGCTAAGATGCAGCAATGCAAGGGTGGGTGGTTTGAGATCCACTGTTGGTGTTTGTGGGGACTGCTTTAGTAGGGGGAGTATGTGGTGCAGTGGTTAAAGCTACAGCCTCCGCGCCCTGAGGATGTAGGTTCAAACCCATACTGCTCATTGTGATCCTGGGCAAGTCACTTAATCCCCCCACTGTCCCAGGTACATTAAATAGATTGTGAGCCCACCGGGACAGACAGGGAAAAATGCTTGAATACCTGAATAAATTCATGTAAACCGTTCTGAGCTCACCTGGGAGAATGGAATAGAAAATTGAATGAATGAATGAATAAATAAATAAAAATTAAGGATGCTATGTTTGGGGAGACAGGTCAGAATCTTGTGGAGATTAATATCCGAATGGTGGCTCTGTACAAAGATGCTTGTCCTTCCTATAAAAAAGATAGGCACTTGGAAGAGATAATGGATACTTCAGATGGGCAGACTGGATGGGCCAATTGGCCTTTATAAGAACATAAGAACATAAGCAGTGCCTCTGCCGGGTCAGACCACAGGTCCATCCCGCCCAGCAGTCCGCCCCCGCGGCGGCCCAACACCTGCCTGAATCACCAGAAGGGGCCCCCTTGCCCCCTAGGTTTCTCATCGAAGTCCTATCTTCCTATCAAAGTCCTGCCATCATGTTTCTATGTCTTTATACATATAGTCCTATAGGTAAAGCAAAAGGGGCAGAGCAGGGGTTTTGGGGGGGCAGGGCCACAAATAGGTGTATTGGTGCTGATATTTGGCCTCTCTACATATACCCCTGGATTCTATAAACAGTATGCAAATTTCCGCATGCAAAATTGTGCTCTATTCTGGGATGTGCGCACATTTACCCCACCCCCACCCTTTAACTATGTCATGGTAGAGGTTTCTATTGCAACCTGGAGCACTAAATGTTCTTGTCGCTCATAGAATTCCTGTGAGCAGCAGAGCATTTAGTGCCCTGGGTCATGGTAGAAACTTCGACCGCGGCTTAGAAAAAGAGGGCTTTATATTGGCTAATGAACCATTAGCACCAATGACTAGGTGCTAACAATTATTGGTGTTAATTGGAAACAATTTGGATTCACGCAACTCAAAAGGGGGCATGACCATGGATGGGCCAGGGGTAGTCACTAAAGATGCATATATGCAGCATCACTGAATACCTGAGATCTGCACCTAAATTACGGATCAGGATTGTTTAAAAGGAAAACATTAAATAGATTCTGGTCAATTTGGATTGAGACAGTTCTCACATCTCGGCTAGATGATCGCCACAGAAACCATGACAGGGGATCTGCCTCGATACTAGTGCTGCTGCAGCTTTCAGCGCTGTGGACCACAGTATCATCTTGTCTGACTGACAGAAACAGGTTTGAGTGGCACAGTATTTGCATGGTTCAAATTCTATCTGTCAGAAAGGAAAAGAGTCAATTCTGTTCAGCACCACCACTTCACATTGCCATTGACCTGTGAGGTATCATAGGGACCCATACTGTCACCTACTTCAGTTGATAGACACAAAATTTGACATCTTCGCCAATGATATATACCTAGTCGTACCCACTGAACCAAATCTACCTACAACATTCAGAAAATTGACTGCCTTTCAAACAGCATTCTCTGCATAAAAAATAATCCGGAAAATGTGTGTGTGTGCTAAAGAACAGGTGGTGTAAATATAAGCACATAACTTTTCTGGAGTAATTTGTACAGTGAAAGCATGAAGACTTTTATCTTAATTGTCTCTCTAGCCTATAACGAATGTACTTCCTACCCTCCTCTCCTCCATGCCTCAGTTTATTCAGCCAATATTGGAAGTTTATTCATCTTGTAAATGTGGTTTTAAATCTGTATATTTTTTTTGAACCTCTGTACTTCACCTAGAAATTTTTGATAGGGATTACATCAAATTTTAATAAAACTTGAAACGTGAACTTATTTCCAAAATTCACTGAAGCCCATACAAGAAAAACTATGCATGTACTTTTCATGCATAAGAGTATTTTGTGCATATAACACGCCCATGCATATAACATGCATACACATAGGGCTAAATTCTATATATGGCGCCCAAAATATTGGCACTGAATAAAGCTCTGTTCTATAAGCCATGCTTAAAGTTAGGCGTGGTTTATAAAATAACGCTATATTTAGTGCAGCCATTTACACCAAGGTAAACATGGCACAAATGTCTGTGCCTTAATTTAGGTATGGAGGTACGTATTCTCTAATTACGCAAAGTAACAGCCCTGATTTACCCAGGACCCGCCCTTTTGCATGCCCCTTTTTTAAGCCGTGAGTAAAATTTAGGCTCGGAACCTATGCCTAAATTTATGCACATAATCCTTAATTGATTTTAATTAAAGATTGTTTGTTAAAATGCTAATTAGCTTGCTATTTAATTACACCGCACATGCAATTTGGGTACATGACCAAAATTGTACATGCAATTTTTAGCACTTTTTATAGAATTAGAGGGATAATGCAAGCAAATTGCATATTTATGTAAAATTAAACTGGTATAATGAGCTAATGCATGTAATGCGCACTAAACCAGTTAATTTTTTTAAGACACACTACTTGCAAAACTAACACATAATTTTCAGCGTTTTTATTTTCAGGTTCTGTAAAAAAAACTAAATCCCATTTAAAACATGCAAATTTTGCAATCAGCGCAGCTTTGTAAAAGAGCAACAGTGTTGCACGCCCACAAATACTGCAGGCATAGACTGCATGCAGTTTGTATAATTACATGAGTTACATGCGTGAAAATATGGTAGTTATTAAATGACATCTATGGAGGGTGATATTATTGTAGAGTGCCTAGGCAGGGAAAAAGCATAGGCACATATATGTTGAGACTATTTTATTAAGACAACCTAGGCTGCTATATGCCTTTCTACAAATGGTCCCCAGAAAGTATATGCAATCACACCGGCCCCGACCCTTGCACAAATTTCGTTCTAGTTTACACAACTTATTGATTGTGTACTTATAAAGTTTGTGAATAGGCTGCAACTCCATTCCAACTGTCTACATTCCATACCAGGGAATACCTGTCACAACTATGTCACATAAAAGTAGGACTTTTATGTTCTAAGGTACACTTTTATGAATATATGCTCCATGACAATTTCATAAGTACCTATTTGAGCACTGTCTGTTATTGCGAAAGACATGAGGGAAGCCACTGCTTGCCCTGGATCGGTAGCATGGAATATTGCTACTCCTTGGGTTTTGGCCAGGTACTAGTGACCTGAATTGGCCATCGTGAGAACGGGCTACTGGGCTTGATGGACCATTGATCTGACCCATGTTCATGTAAAACACTGTTCCTGGCCAGCCAAATACTGACAGTTCTGCCTGGGGAGTTTGTTCTTTTTTTTTTTTTTTTTCAATGAAACAGATATATTCCTTGTGTTATGCACGCAAAATATCTGTCCCATAAAAATAAAAATGAAAATAAGTCCCCCACCATCGATGATAGCCCTCCACAACGACCTCTGACAAATGCGAACAGCCCGAACCAGGCACCCCCAAGCCACTGTCCCCCCCAACCCAAAACAAATGGCAGGAGGGATGCCCTAACTTAACCTCCTGCTACGCAGAACACACCTGCGCCATGCCCCCCCCCCCATGCCAGGCACCCCAGAGACACTACCCTCCTGCCCCCGAAAAAAATGGCAGGAGGGATGCCCACTTCCTCCTGCCACCGGATGCCCCCCACCCCTCCAAACCTCCCTCGCACCTTTTTAAAACATTGGAAGGAGAAAGCCTGCTCTCGGGCTCCTGCTTTAGGCCCACCTGTCTAAATGCTTTCCCGGTGCATCATGTAATGCACAGAGAGGGGACAAAGGCCCTGATTGGTTCAGATGCCTAAGGTCTCTCCCAAAGGGTGGGGCCATAGGTGTCTGAGTCAATCAGGCCTTAGGCTCCTCCCTCAGTATCTTGGATACAGAGGGAGATGCCCAAGGCCTGATTGACTCAGACACCTAAGGACACACCCCTTGGGAGAGACCTTAGGCATTTGAACCAATCAGGGCCTTTGGCCCCTCCCTGTGCATCACATGATGCATCACATGATGCCTTTGCCATATGGCCCTCGCTAGCACAGCTTCATAAATGAAGCCAAATGTGTAAGAATTTTGCAGTCACTGTGAAAGCCCAAAGGACTAGATTCTGAAAATGGCTCCATTATCGGCAGCTGCCTACAAAAGTGGCACGATGTATGCGTCAATCATGCTCTAGCACTATTTGCAGAATCGCAGATGCATCAAAAGTAGGCACCGGTTTTACAGACCTACATTTATGGTATCTAACTATGATGAGAATCATATTTATAGAGGCGCCTACCCACATTCACTTCCAGTGCTAACCACACTTATTTTTGACGTAAGCCGGTAGGCGCCTCTATACAGTGGAGTGGACTTGATGGCATTCTTTGTAGGTGCCTACATTTTTTTTATTATTACTTTTTAAATTGGTTTTAAATGACACAGTCAATTACCATGCCATTTATCACCAATTAAACCAATGAAGTTAGACAATGATAGGGCAGCTACCGGTGCGGTTTTGAGAATCAAGCCCAAAGTGTCCACTCCCAGCTTTAACAAAAACCTTCAGTTCTTAACAACTTTGTCAATCAGTTCCCATGGCAGGCTGTCCCAGATCATCTGCAACACTTCCTTGGGTTTGAGAATTGTTTGTGGCTTTGGGTGGAATTTCTGATAGCCCTCCAACATTGTTCCCCAGACAAAAAAAACTGCATCACTGTGACATCATCAACAGTAAGCTGGTACCCGAGGTGGTGTTTGTTTGTTTTTTCAAATAATGGCATGTTTTACAGTGCCAACATTGTTTAACATGTGAAAATTGCTGGGTGGGCACGCTAAAAAGTCTGTAACTTCACCATGTTCAAATATAAACTAATTCCACTCAGCAGCTCATAAACATACGTACATTTTCATTTTAAAATTTCAAGTAGTAGCTGAGAAAACAGCAAAAACTCTAGGGGCAGGATGCACAAATCTCTGGCAACCCGGTAGAAAAACACCAGGTTGGGAGCAATTTTAATTTTCCGGGCTATGCTCAGCACAAATAGCATGCAAATCATATGTATGCTATTTGTGCTGAGTATTCTGGAGAAAGGGGGAGGAACTGTGCTTAGCACATGCGCACAAGAGCTGAGTGGTAGGCACAGTTCATGTGCACATGCCCAGTATAGTCCTTGAGCTTTGACAATCAAGAACTAAGAATGTTATAATGCTTCTGCATCGCTCAATGGTGCAATCTTGAGTATTATGTTCAGTTCTGGTCTCCTTATCTCAAAAAAGATATAATGGCACTAGAAAAGGTTCAAAGAAGAGCAACCATGATAAAGGGGATGAACTCCTCTCGTATGAGGGGAAAGACTAAAGAGGTTAGGGCTCTTCAGCTTGGAAAAGAGATGGCTGAGAGGAGAAATGATTGAAGTCTACAAAATCCTGAGTGAACTAGAACGGATAGAAGTGGATCGATTTTTTATTGCATCAAGATTTACAAAGACTAGGGGACTCTCAATGAAGTTACAGAACAATATTTTTAAACCAATAGGAGGAAATATTTTTTTCAGTCAGAGAATAATTAAGCTCTGGAATGCATTGCAAAAGGATGTGGTAAGAGTAGTTAATGTAGCTGTTTTAAAAAAAAAAAAAAAAAGTTTGGACAAGTTCCTGGAGGAAAAGTCCATAAAATGATGTTGAGACAGACATGGGAGAAGCCACTACTTGCCTTGGATCAATGGCATGGGATGCTGCTATTATTTGGGTTTTTGTCAGGTACTTGTGACTTGGATTGGCCTCCATGAAGATGGGATACTGGGCTAGATGGACCATTGGTCTGATCCAGTAAGGCTTTTCTTATGTTGTTGTTTTTTGTTTCACATGCAATATAGACATAGCTATTGTGAGTGTTTTGTGTGAGTGTGTGTCCTACCCCTAACAGCTGTGTTCTACTCATAGGCAGGGACACACTTTCACACAAAACACATACAAACAGCTACCAGCTACTTGTAATGCATTTGCATAGGGTTCTCAGTGGCTGATCCCGTAATTGGTAAAAGACCCCAGGAGCCCTTTTATGCATCGGAGACTGAGATACCTTGCAAGTAAGGCTGGCTACAACCAATTTTACTTCCAGGGCAAGCTTTTTTTATGTTGTAATATCTTTATTCATTTTCAAAAGCCAACAATACGTAACAGATAAGCAAACAAATAATACAATAATCAACACTCCATACAATCAACTGATATCTATATATATAAAATAGGAGGTATGTATGTGTGTATGTGTGTGTGTGTGTATGTGCCGCGATCACGCAAAAACGGCTTGACCGATTTGAACGAAACTTGGGATGATATGTTCTGGGGGTCTCGCGGCCCACCTGCACACGTGGGCGGAGCTACAAACAGAAAATCAGATTTCACCCATTCATGTCAATGGAAAAAATGTAAAAAGCTGCCATTCTCACAGTAATTCAAAAACGGCTTGACCGATTTGAACGAAACTTGGTATGCAGATCCCTCACTACCTGGGGTGATATGTTCTGGGGGTCTCGCGGCCCACCTGCACACGTGGGCGGAGCTACAAACAGAAAATCAGATTTCACCCATTCATGTCAATGGAAAAAATGTAAAAAGCTGCCATTCTCACAGTAATTCAAAAACGGCTTGACCGATTTGAACGAAACTTGGTATGCAGATCCCTCACTACCTGGGGTGATATGTTCTGGGGGTCTCGCGGCCCACCTGCACACGTGGGCGGAGCTACAAACAGAAATTCACATTTCACCCATTCATGTCAATGGAAAAAATGTAAAAAGCTGCCATTCTCACAGTAATTCAAAAACGACTTGACCGATTTGAACGTAACTTGGTATGCAGATCCCTCATTACCTGGGGTGATATGTTCTGTGGGTCTTGCGGCCCACCTGCACACGTGGGCGGAGCTACAAACAGAAAATCTTATTTCACCCGTTCATGTCAATGGAAAAAATGTAAAAACCTGCCATTCTCACTGTAATTCAAAACCGGCTTGACCGATTTGAACAAAACTTGGTATGCAGATCCCTCACTACCTGGGGTGATATGTTCTGGGGGTCTCGCGGCCCACCTGCACACGTGGGTGGAGCTACAAACATAAAATCAGATTTCACCCATTCATGTCAATGGAAAAAATGTAAACAGCTGCCATTCTCACAGTAATTCCAACTATAAAACACTTTCTATGACACTATAACCACTAGGGACATCGTTTCTATTCTACCACGGACACCATACATATAGAGTTTGTATGTTCTAACTGTGTTTGTAACTGTTTCCTTCATGCACCCCAGTTCATAATGTTATTACATTACATGAGTACTCACATATCCTGAACTAGGAACACAGGTTCCATTCTGAACCGGGAACAAACTACATGGAGTTTCTTTTCAACCTGAGTTTCCACATATTGAGTTGTTTAAATCAGTACTGAAACTTTTGGATGCCACTTATTCCAACAGATCTTCCTTTTCTGTTTAAGATATTGCAAATTCCAGTGAGACTTGCATTCTCTATCACAATCAACAAATCACAGGGACAGACTATTACATACTGTGGAGTGGATTTAAGATCCCCCTGTTTTTCCCATGGACAACTCTATGTTGCTTGATCAAGGGTGGGTTCACCCAAGAATTTATATGTTCTTGCTCCTGGAGGTGAAACTAAAATTGTTGTTTATAATCAAGTTTTGTGTTAGTTGTATTGTATTCATTTTGTCAAATATTTCACATTATAATTTGATTATTGTACTTTTTATAAAGCTGTAAAAAAATAATTTCATTCACCACTATAAAGTATCTTTATTTCAATCCATTTACTGTGTTATTGCTATAATTAAATACCCGTGCAACGCCGGGGCATCAGCTAGTAATAAATATATATCACCCCCCTCCCATACCCTCCCACCCACCCTTCCTGGACATGCATAACAGAAATCAAAGGGAAATGTGTATGATCAATTCTTACAAAATTTTGTTAATGGATCCCAAACCTCCTTGAATTTATTATAGTGTCTCAATTGTGTCGAAATCATACGTTCAAATTTATAACTTTGACATAGGGTTTCCCACCAAAAATTGTAATTTAACCTGTCTCAATTTTTCCAGTGTTTCATGATCAGCTGCATAGCAGCTCCTGTCATTATGAGAAGCAGCCTATTCTGATTTGCATTAATTGGACTTTTGGGCATTAATAATGTTCCAAACAACACAAAATCATACATTAATGATAATGGAACTTCCAGAATCATAGTAAGCTTTTGAGCATCTCCTCCTAGGAGTTACAATTTTTGCTTCTCCTTGTACACATTCCAGTGCCTATCTTTAAGCGACTAGTAGAGAAATTACTCCCACATCTTGCAATACCCCCTTTCCCCTACCAGCCATTCTTTGTTATTTCCAGGGCTTCTGCAAATCTGCAGCCACAAGTAATGCTAAATCACTAATGGTAATAATGAACCAACCTAGTGGAATGGTATATAAGGATCCTGGAGCCGGTCAACCACATTTAAAATATCAGCAATTTTATATTAAAATAGCTCATATTAACAGCTGACTGACATTAGATGTATTCAGAGTAGGCATCAATTAAAAAATCGCTTACCCATTTGAAAATCTGAAAATGAATTATTAGTTGTACATCATACATGCTGCAGAAAAAAAAAGTATAATTGCTGTGTTGATGTGGGACTACAATCTTATGACTGACAGGCACTATTACTTTTTTTAGGAAATCTGAGAGAGAAAAAGGTATAAAACAGTTATGCAATGGTGAAATTAATTATAAATAGACAAAAAAAATGTGATTCTTTGCATGGGTCTGCAGAGGTGTTTAAACATAAAGTTATTGTTCCATTAAAAAAAATGTCACGTACTATGGGAAAACAACTGTTTGTATCTTATCACAGAAATGAAATGTTAGCAATATATACATCTGTTTTAAAAAAAAAATGCTCTCACACAAACTCTGACTACTGGCAAACAATAAACAGATATTAATTAAGAAAGTTAGCAATTGTATAATCTCAAATACACAAGGATAACTTAGAGGGGTTTGTGGGTCATGAGCAAATACTGAAAACATTGGTGATTTGAAGGGAGGTATAGTTATAGAAATGAGAAAACAACAGGGGGCATTCAGCCAATCAAATTGCTTGATTAGATGCCAAGCCCCCTGCTTCTCAATCACAAATTGTGTTGGCATTCACAGTGAACAGTAATTGGACCATTCCATCGCAAGCTCTTGGGAGTAGAAGAATGAGTAGGGAGAGCTTTCTCAATTGTACTTTTGAAAAACAGTTTTAAAACAAACAAACAAACTTCTAAGCGAGAACTGTAACTGGGTAGTAACTGCTTTTTGTAAGCAAGTTACTGTTTGAAATGCGAAAAAAATCTTTAAAACCTAATGAGTTAATAAAAGGACCAGTAGGACCTTCAAATCAGCTCAAATTTCCTGTTACAATGCCAAAGATTATCCCTTATTTATTGGGATTTATTAACTACCTTTATGAAGAGATCCACCCAAGGAAGTGTACAGCAGGAACAGTTTAACATAAAACTTACACGTTTGTTAACAGCATTACAGTAGTAAAAATGACCAAGTATAAACATAAATGCAATACAAAACACCCCCTACCCCCTTTAATGAAGCCATGTTAGCATTTTTTTATCGCCGGCTCTGGTGGTAAAAGCTATGATGCTCATAGAATTCCTATGAGTGTCAAAACTTTTCCTGCCACGGCCAGCAATAAAAACCACTGACGAGGCTTTCTAAAAAGGGGAGGGAGGAGGGTAAATGAGATAAACTTGAAAACAGAAAACAGCAAATTGAAATATACTCGTAATAGGACTACTATGAAACGGTATCAATAGCTACACATTTAACAGCACTGAAATTCAAATAGATATATAGATTGTGAGCCCCCCCAGGGCAGATAGGGAAAATGCTTGAGTACCTGAATATAAACTGCTTTAAGTTGTACATAAATACTTAAAAATAAATTAAATAAATAAATAACAGAGATATAATACGATGTCAGCATAACCCTAAAGAAATACCTAAGCACGTATTAGAACAAATAGCATAGATATGATGCTAAAGCTTACATATAGCCAAAGGGTCCAGTGCAGATATATAGATGGGGATAAGAAGAGTGGTACATTTCCTTCACCTCAGCAGCCTATCCATGATAAAGCCAAAGTCTTATTAACTTGGGCAGTATTCTGGGAACTCTGTAAACTTATGCTACAGGTAAAGCTGTTTTTGATGCAGTAAAACTATAATCTCAGATTAGTGGCTCCCAAACCTGAGCACAGTAAATATGCATGACATAAATGTGTATATGATGTGTATGCAAATCTATCTCAAGAATATTCATCGCAGATACCCTGAAACCTGGCTAGTTAGGATCTGAACAGGTTTAGGCACCTCTGCTTTAGACAATCTGAAAAAAGGTCTGGCCTTGAGTTCAGAGAAGGAT
Source organism: Geotrypetes seraphini (assembly GCF_902459505.1). Lineage (NCBI taxonomy): Eukaryota > Metazoa > Chordata > Amphibia > Gymnophiona > Dermophiidae > Geotrypetes > Geotrypetes seraphini. Next base: position 239,288,533 of record NC_047084.1, on the reverse strand, counting down.
GGTCTACCATGGTTCTCGAGGGCTATACACTCCTCATTTTCAATGTATTCAATAGAGAAAATTTTCTAAGGCATTTAGCCAGATGAAATGGATTCAGAGAAAACTGTCCTCTTCAAATGCAGCTATAGTATGTACTATTGGGGTGGGTCAGTGGAGTGGGCAGACTTGATGGGCTATGGCCCTTTTCTGCCGTCATCTTTCTATGTTTCTATGTTTCCATATGGCATAGACATTTGGTAACATAAGAAAGGAGTTCCTGCTGGTGTATTTGGGTAGGGAAGGACAATAACACATGTACATGAGATTTACAAAATTATGTATGCTATTTTTTCCCCACACACAAATAGCAGATACAAAGGGAAACAAAATAGTTAATGTATTTAGCACACAGCAAGAGCTATTTAAAACTACCACTATAAATTAATTTAGGATCCTTTTACTAAGCTGTGATAAAAAGTTGCCTTATTGGGGGGGGGGGGGGAGTGCGCTAGGGAGTCCATTGAAGATGGAGGCATAGCTGTTTGGCTCCATTCCCCATGCTCAGAAAATTCATCATTACTTTGCTTTCAACTCTCTGAAATAACCCAAAACTTTGGAAAATGATGCCGCAACCAACTCTCCGAAATAACCTGAAACTTCGGAAACTGATGCCTCAGCATAAGTTGGGGAAAATAGAGGTAGCATTTGGGTTAATACCAATGCTAAATGCCCTAAACAAGATCCCCCTTCTCTGTAGAAGGAATCACGAGTGTTGACGCCGGAGGATAGTATGGGAAAAATTGTCGAGCAACTTAAGCATATATCAGCAGTTCTCATTGAGAGTCAAACGGACATCAAAGATATCAAGTCTGAGATTTCTCACCTTACTGCAAAAGAAGTTTCAACAGTTGACAACAGATTATCAGTAATGGAAAAGAAATATAAACTTCTAGACAAGGTAGCAGCCCAGCAGAAGCGTGATCACAGAACAATAGATCATGTAGAAGCCATATGTGAAGATTGTGGTAATCATAGCCAGAGAAACAATCTAAGAATCTCTGGGCTATATGAAAGAATAGAAGGAGATAATTTGGTACAATTTTTGGAACAATGGCTCCTGAAGGTTTTGCATCTTGCCTTCGAATGACCTTTTGAGATTGAGAGAGCCCATTGAGTGCCAGCATGGGTTCCAGAAGGTAATCAAAAGCCATGTGCAGTTGTGCTTAAGGTTCTGCAATACCCTCAAGTGAAACAAATTTTAACTAAAATGCAGTCGCTTCAAACACTGCAGTGGCAAAGTCAAAGCATAATGTATATATCTCGGCTGATTACACTAAAGAAACCACTGAGAAGTGTTCGCAGTTTCTGGTGCTCAGGCTGTGTCTAAACGCCATGGAGGCCCAATATGGACTTTTGGTGCCTGCTCGAATGAAAATCACATATCAAAATAAAACTACCACTTATTCGGATCCTAGAGCTCTACAGACATTCATTGAAGAACAAGAAACCATAATGTAATGTAATGTAATGTACCAATGATGGTTTATAAGTGATGTATTTATTGTTACTGTGATTGAATATATTTAACACTTAATGTAATTTTGAAAATGAATAAAGAATTTAAAAAAAAAAGAAACCATAATTTGCATGGATACTGGTATCGTGCATGCTAAAGTTTTTCAATAAGCTTGTCGACTTTAGACATCCAATAATATAGCTCTCCTCTGTTTCGGGACTACAGTGTCATTATTCATAGACTGTTTCCATCAGTTCTAGCGGGATTTTTGCCTAAGTAAACTGTGTCCACTACATTTTTTTTGTATTTCAGATTTATATTGAGTACAAGTTCTTTAATGTGTTGGAATTCTTTATCTTTTATTCGAAGCCTAGTTAATATACCCTGATTGTATGTAACTATTAGGCAGAGGTGATCACTCTTTCTATTAATAGCCCATTTTGTTAGGAGATGTTATGAGAAATCTTAGCTTCTAACCACGGGGACTGGAGTACGTTAAGCTCTCCTCATCTGGGTTTCCCCCCACCCACCCCCACTCCCCCCCAGAGGGTGCCAGGTGTTGTTTCTTCCTGCCAGTGTTTGGATGGGGGAGGAGGTGGGTTTTCTTTGGGGTGTGGATGTATGCATGTATAATGTTGTAGAATATGAGTGCCTGGAAAGTTCATTTATGCATATGCAATGTTTTATGTATGGAATCTAAAGCTTGGTTTCTCTTTTTATTTTTCCTTGTGTATGATAGAAGATACGCATGTCTTTAAAATCAGCCTCACATTATTTTCTTATGAGTGACCACAAGTTAATCTCTTTAAATGTGAAAGGTGTGTCACACCCAATTAAATGCAAGAAATTATTATTATATTTTAAGCATCTAGGAGCATCAATAATTTTCCTGCAAGAAACACATCTTAATAGTGCTGAATCAAAAAAACTCCAAAGGGAATGGGTACAAGATTATTTTTTCTCATCCGCCGGTAGGCGTAAAAGAGGTATTGCTATACTATTATCTCAAAAACTTCCCTATACTATATCTCACATCATGATGATAATGGCCGGTGGGTACTAAAAACCCTTTTAATTAACTCTCAGAAATACATGCTCCTAAATGTGTATGGTCCCAATCAAAATGACCCACAATTTTATAAAGATCTACTCTCACAAGTCTCTTGCTTAACTTCAGGTTTTGTTATAATGGGTGGTGATTTTAACTTGATATCAGAAGTTTATTTAGATAGGAAATCTAACTACCCTTATAGGCTTCTCAAAGCGCATAGTACTTGGCTACATCTTGTACAGGAGCTTGCACTCACAGATATTTGGAAGCTTTTTAACCCCTCCATGCTAGACTATACATTTCATGACTCATACTCTAGATTGGACTACTTTTTCATACCTAAATCTCTAATTAGGTCTACCAGTTCTGCTACTATTGAGTCATTACATATAAATGCATGTAAACCGTTCTGAGGTACCCTGGAAGAACAGTATAGAAAACTGAATAAAAAAATAAAATAAAATAAGATCACTCCTGTGTTACTGTTACTATAATTTTTGACTTTCCAGTAAACCCATCTCGTTCATGGCGATTCAATTCAGCATTATTGGAAGACAAAGATTTTATATCCCACTTACACACTGAAGAGTACTTCCATTTTAATGAGATGGATGTCCTACTGTACCATGTTATTTGGGATGCCTATAAGGCTTATCTTTGAGGAGAGATAATCAATTTTACCTCCATTAAAGCTAAAGAGCAGAAGTCAGTATTACAAGATCTAAACTAGTATAAAACAGATGTATGATGACACCCTCTCCCAATATACGGACTCAAATATAACAGCTCAAATATACTTATAACTCTATTTTGACTGAAAGAGCTGGAGTTCTCTTTTATAAACAGAGTACAATATATTATAATAAAGCGGGACGCCTTCATGCTAATTATCTAAAATATAAACAAAGAACTCCTAAAATTCAAATGGCGATTGTTTACTAACAAAGCCTACAGAAATAGCAGCTCAATTTCTTAAATTCTACCAACAGTGGAGTTTTGCCCATGAAGGAGGCTATTAATTCCTTTCTTGCTTCGATTTCTTCCCCTCAGCTTAGTGCTGACCAGATAAATACTCTGAATACACCCCTGTCTCTTCAAGAGATCACTCTGGCCATTAAACACCTTAAGCCTAAAAAAGATGCCTAAAGTGATGGGTTTTCGGGGGAATTCTTTAAGACAAATGCAGCTTTCTTATCACTTAAATTGCTTAAATTATATCAATCTTTCATTACTAATGAACAGTCAGCAGGATCTTTTACGGAAGCAACTATCCTTACTTTCCTGAAACCGGGTAGAGACTTGCTGCTCCCCAAAAATTACAGATCTGTATCCTTAATAAATTATGACTGTAAAACATACACTAAGGTTCAAGAAGATAGATTGGGACCATATATATACCAGTACTTATCACTCCTTCCCAATGCGGGTTCATTTGTGGCCGTATAGCGTCCAATAATGCTAGGATATTCAGCCATGTTCAATTGCTTGCTGCAACATATCGTTTCCCTGTATGTGTCATGGCCCTAGAAATGGAAAAAGCCTTTGACTATGCGGAATGGCCCTACTTATTTGAAGCATTGAAATGGTATCAGTTGGGTAATCACTACATTGATACGGTAAAACTATTATACTTTCACCCACGAGCACGGGTTTTTCCCTATCCACAGGCAAGTGTCAAGGTTGCTCTCTTTCTCCCCTACTTTTTAACCTAGTCATACACCCATTATTATGACATATTCAATTGCATCCCCTTATACAGGGTGTGTCTATAGGGAACAGAGATAGGGAAGATATTAGACTTACAGTCTTTGCAGATGAAGTCCTTCTGTACTTGATCCAACCGGATAAATCAATAGCTGTGATTTTCTCCCTGCTTGAACTGTTTGGCTCCCTTTCTGGTTACACAGTTAATTGGGAGAAAACCGAGGTTATGCCATTAAAAATATTTTGTATTCAGGATATAATTTCAACCTTCTCCCTTCAATGGTGTAAAGGTAGATTTAAATATTTGGATGTAAAATTCCAACAAACCTGGATACTTTACAGCGGAACATAGATGTGTTACTCTCTAAGCTGAGAGAGCTATGTTAGTCGTGGCCCCTCTTTGGCTCACCTGGTGGAGCAAGTTGGAGATGATACAAATGATGATGACGCCTCAAATCCTGTATTTCTTGCAAATGGTACCATTTTATTTCTCAGACTCCTTTTTTAAATGCATAGATTCTATTAGTGTGTTTATCTGGGGGGGAGGGGAAGGGGGTAGTAAAGTTCCTAAGATATCTCTCAAAACCTTAAAGTAACCAAGGAAGGATGGAGGAGTAAACTTTACTGATTTTTATAAGTATGCTGTAGCCTTCCACTTACATTCTGTCTGTTGGTGGTTTGATACTCTACCGCCGATATGGTTGCTGATGGAATCAGAATTCATCCATCCTCATACAAAGGATTCTTATCCTCACAACAGGTATTAAAGTTGTTCATATATTGGATATGCTCTTGGCTTGCCCTGTTTCTGATACATGGGGTAACACTTCATTGACTATAGATGGTCAACCATTTTATTGGGAACAATGGATGCTTAAAGGTATTATTTCTTTGAGAGATGTTCTAGCAGGTTCTGATATTCTCCCGTTTGATAAGTTAAATGATAAGTTTGGGTTACCAGACTGTCAGTTATTTCAATACCTATAACTTGCTCATTGTATTTGAAGCTTTATGGTTTTGCATAACACTCCACTTTGAGTTCAACCACCTGATATATATACAGTGCTACAGTCCAGATTTCATGTATCTCACATGGCGTCTCACTTCTATAAATATCTCCTTTCTCATGCTGACTCTAAACTTCCCTCCATACAGTTGATCTGGGAGCATCAGCTGCAGCTGACGCTTGCAAGTACTCAGTGGTTATACTATTGGAACCATATTAATCGACCAGTGCAATCAGCACCTATTCTGCAATTCCTTTATTATCTATCTCATAAATCTAGCTGGACTCCCATCCAAAGTTGGAATTCGAAACAATCTGTCATGAATAAATGTTGGAACTGTCACAGCCACATTGATATTTGACTGTCCAATGGTAATGCAATATTGGAAGGATATTTGGAGTGTAATTTCTATGATTTGCTCTATTAATACTCCTCTCACCTATGCCATCCTCATTCTCAGATCGGCAGTATTGTCTTCAATCCTTCCACAGAAAATCTCATCATTGTTTGATATTCTGCTAGCTGTTGCTATTAAGATTTTACATTTTACATTGGAAGTCTACAATGCAGGCATCTGTCTCTCAATGGTGGAACCATATCAGTCTCATCAGTACCTATGAATATTATATTGCAGAATGTAGGGGTTGTTTACACTGATATACTCAGCTTTGGTCTCCTTTCATATCATACTGTAAATTCTATTGTAACTCACCTGATCTATGATTCATATTCTCTCGATATTTTATTGAGTCTAGTTGACATGTCTAACATGCTATGTGTATTGGTTATGTTATACTGTACTATGAATATGTTTTCTTGGATATTTTAAGGCTAGACATTTTACATTTCTTTCTATCTGTATACCTGCATATTGAACCTTTCTGTATTATGTAATGTAATGTAATGTAATTTATTTCTTATATACCGCTACATCCGTTAGGTTCTAAGCGGCTTGAAGAAAATATACATTAAGATTATAAATGAGAAGTAAGAAGGTACTTAAAAAATTCCCTTACTGTCCCGAAGGCTCACAATCTAACTAAAGTACCTGGAAATTAATAAAGAAGAGAAAATAAAGATGGTTGAAAAAAGAAAGATTCTATGTGAACTTATAGGATGGAAATTATGCTGCATATTGAACTTTTCTGTATTATGCTTATACTCATATCCATGCCTGTTCACTGTTTATCAGCAGTTTGATTGATGATTCTTTTGGTTCATTGTCATACTACTTAAACAACAATAAAAAGTTTGAACTAATAAAGTTGCCTTAGCATGCCTTTACGCAGGTTTTTCTTGTGCTTTAAGGCCAATTTTATCACAGTAATTAAATAGGCAATTTTCCATTTTTGACATTAATGGCCTTCTAGCCCAGTATCTTCTTTACATGTGATGCATGGGGAGGGACCTAAGGTTCTGATTTACTCACATGCACAAAATCTGTGCCATTAAAAAAAGAAGCCCTAACAATAGTAATAGGGGGCTGCTTCCCGTCACTGCTCTTAGAGCTTTGCGCATGTGTCAGTCGCTCAATGAGTGATTGATCTGTCGGATTTGCATGCAATTGATTTGCACCTCTGTGCAAATCATTTGCGTGCAAACATGGTAGTGGATGTATCGCTGTTCCACAATCGGCCAAAAGCGATCCAGTCAGTATTATCGATTGCCTTGAGTGCATGTAGCCCTAAGTGCTTTTTGTATCAGGGGTGTGGCATAAGTGGAGAGTGCTGGGTGGAGGAGTCTTGTTATCTGGTAAGCTGTGATTTGAAAGTTTAGTAAATTTTATTGAGTTTGAAACAAATATTTACATGTAATTTTTGGAGATTAAGGTGCTTTTTGAATGGCAGGTCCCACTTTTCACTGGGTGGTAGTTATATTGGTCTTGTTTTTCCCCGTAGTGTCCCCTCCTGAAGAAGCCAACCGTGAAACCTGGGTTGTTGGGGTTGGAGAGAGTATGACAGCAGCTTAGAACAATTTAAGAATGTATCCGGAGCAGTTTTAGAGCAGTATTCTCGCCACCTGCATGTCAGATAAGTATTAGTTTTTCCAACTAATTGAAAATTAATGCAGCAATTTTGTGTTCCATGTTGGACTCGAACAGAATGATGGTTCTATGACAGCAGGTGGTAGAGACGGTGAACATGCTATGATGGTCTCCAATACAACTGGCTCCGTGAAATATCACTAGAGTTTCGGTTGTGGGTTTGAGCGTTCACTTTAAAGCATTTTAGAAACCTTTTTTGTATGTTTTATTATTATTATTATTTTTTTGTTCTGTGGTGATCAATGATGGAGATATTTGTATATCACCTCAGGTAATTAGATTTTCTCTTGCCTATAGTGATGAGTGGAGAGTGGACATGGAAGGTGTTTGACAGTTAAAGCACTGCATTTACTGCATGCTAACTTGATTAATGTAAATGCAGAGTCACTTACCACCTCCTAAACAGGAGGAAGTAAGGGCTCGATTCTATATATGCCATCTACAAACAAAATCATTGCTCACTAGTGTGGCACTAAGTGTGATTCTATGCAGCGCACACAACTTTTACAGATTCACACTTAGTGCCGCTTAATCACTACTATGTCTTAGCTTTTGGAAGCACCCGTTTATGCCAGGATTTTTGTGGCCTAAATGCCTGCACATGAATCAAAAACTTGCACATTACTAAAAAAACAACAAACACCCATGACCTGCCCCTAACCATGCCCACTTATAGATACGAAAACTGGACATGACACACAACACTTTGTGCTATGCGCCTATCAAGTTGTGCGCATGAGTTTCAGTTAACTCCAATTATGAGTTGTCAATTGCCAATTATCAATGTCAATTAGGATTATTATTTAATTAATTTATGCACATACATTGGCGATGCACACTGATGTATGCGCAGAGTGTGTGGCGCAGTGGTTAAAGCTAAAGCCTCAGCACCCTGGGGTTGTGGGTTCAAATCCACGCTGCTCCTTGTGACCCTGGGCAAGTCACTTAATCCCCCCATTGCCCCAGGTACATTAGATAGATTGTGAGCCTGCCGGGACAGACAGGGAAAAATGCTTGAGTACCTGAATAAATTCATGTAAACCGTTCTGAACTCCCCTGGGAGAACGGTATAGAAAAATTGAATAAATATAAAAAATATAACTTTAGGCACCATATATAGAATGTGGGCCTCAGTTAATTGGGAGCAGGCACCACACTTTAATTTGAATATCAATGCATGACCTGCAATAAAAAAAAATAGGGAGGTGCTGTAATAAACATATAGTCGCACTGCAGTAAAATCCCATGTTATGCCATGGTGACTGCAAGTGTATCAGCAGCCTGCCCTGTGCTTGTTGACAGTAAATAATTGCCCCCTGCCCTCAACCTGCCATCGCTCAAATGAAAAGAAATGGTTGTTTAAATTCTTTATCAGAAACTATTTGAACTGTGTTCTGAATGGCTAAAGATAGTTACTTACAGTTTACTGGTCATTACAGACGAACCTCATTTTTTCACAAAACACTTATTATTTCTCTGTAATCAGAGCTACAGAAGATGATGCTTCATCTAAATAAATTATTCATCTCTATCAGCTATTGCTTTCAATTCATAAACATTTTGATCATTATATAGTAAAAACATATGGCAGCAGGGTGTTCCTGTTGCTTCACTCTGCACACGTGCATGCTGGCAGCACCCCTAGATTTCTGGTTTATACAACTATAGAAAAGGGCCAGGAGATGGGGCATGCATGGGTCAGGAATAGAAGAGCTTTTATTAGTTTCCAGTGCACTGAGAGTCATTCATTGCTCAACAGAGTTTGATGCAGGCAGGGAAGTGGTCCATTCAAGAAGGGCTTCCCCCCCCATTTTGTGCCTACAGAACAAACCCTTATTGAATAAAGCCTATGACCAACAAGCTGCGACCTAACTTGTTTAATTGATTCTTATAGGGAAATAAATGCAGAGAATAAAACCAGAAATAAATGTGTTGGATTCTGATAGTTCTGTGCAAATAGATTTTCAGCATTTTTTTGTCTCTTTCTCCTGGAAGCCTTTTGTGTGTGCTTTTGCATTTACTTCCATATTAAGGAGGTGTAGGCAGAATATTTTTGTTTTCCTTCATTTTTTTTTTTTTTTGGGGGTGGGTTCATACTGTGTCTTTGTTTCATTTTAGTGTGCTCTATTTCATAATAGTGCAGGCTATTCAGTGAGCTATAAAAATGCACATCCTTATGTTATATGGCATTTTTTAGAAGCCCTATTCATATTTTGGACATATCCGATTGACATTTAGACATTTGTATTGCATGCATATTTAAATCTAGATTTTAAAAAGCCTGCATTTACAAGCCTCAATTGCAAATAGATGCATTATGGCGAGGAGATGTGATTGGGCAGGGCTAGGGTGAGGCTGAAATATAAGGGTACACATGCTTGTCCTCTGAGATCAATGTTGGGATTTACAGCTGCTCCCAGATATGTCTAGGTTACACAGAAATGCTCATATTTAGAGCTTCACTGGAAGCATTAGAAGCAAATACCCTCTTAATCCCCCAGTGACTTTGGCTCCCCCCCCAAAAAAAAATGATACTGGCAAATGATAACTGTCTCCATGATAACTTGGAGAAACATAGATTTGTTGATTTCTAAAATGGCAGACATACACATCTGTGTGCTGGTGCATATCTATGTTCTAAAATGCTAACACACATGCTTATATGTCAGCACACAAACATGTATGTTGCCAAGTTGCTTCCACTGATATTATAGCTGTTGACATTTGAAAAATGGGTGTTGCCTCTACGGTCCCTTTTCTAACATGCTAGTGGAATTTGAGACCTCCTGATCTGGACATCTCTTTTCCAGTATAAAAAAGTTCTATTGAAAATCCACCTTCATGAATGGCAAGCTCTTTCAGGAGTTGATGTACCACCTTCTATATCTATTTTATCATCCTTCAGATATCTTTGCATGCCTTGTATAAAACATGGTCACATTTACTTTTTTTCAGAACACCAGTGTGATCTCCAGTGCCACCAGTACTTGTACATGGCTTCATGAACAACTTGAAAAATTGAAGGTGGATAAAACCATGGGACCAGATGGGATCCATTCCAGGATATTGAGGGAGCTCAGAGAGGTTCTGGCAGGTCCTCTTAAAGATTTATTCAATAACTGCTTGGAGAAGGGAGAGATTCCGTGGATATGTGGGCCCTCTTCACAAAAGTGGTCATAGAGATGAAGTGGTAAACTACAAGCTGGTACGGTAAGCCTTATTTCAGTTATTGGAAAAATAATGGAAGCATTGCTGAAAGAAAGGATAATTAACTTTCTAGAATCCAATGGGTTACAAGATCCGAGGTAACATGGCTTTACTAAAGGTAAATTGTGCCAAACGAATCTGATTGAATTCTTTGACTGGGCAACCAGAGAACTGGATTGAGGATGTGCACTAGATGTAATTTACATAGATTTCAACAAAGCCTTTGACATGGTTTCTCATTGGAGGTTCATTAATAAACTTGACAGGCTAAAATTAGGACCCACAGTGGTGAACTGGATTAGAAACTGGTTGATGGACAGATTCCATTCCCTTGGATCAAAGAAAGGTGAGTAGTGGAGTGGGACTGATTCTGTTCAATATATTTGTGAGCAACATTGCTGAAGAGTTAGAAGGTAAGGATTGCCTTTTGTGGATGATACCAAGATTTGTAACAGAATAGACACCTTGGAGGGAGTGGAAAACATGAAAAAGGATCTGCAAAAGTTAGAATGGTCCAATGTTTAGCCACTAAAATTCAATGCAAAGATGTGCAGAGTGATACACTTAGGAAGTAGAAATCTGAAGGAGCTGTATGTGCTAGTAGGTGAGAGGCTGATATGCACAGATGTGGAGAAGGACATTGGGGTGGCAGTGTCTGAGGAGTTGAAAGCGACAAAACAGTGTGACAAGACAATGGCTATAGCCAGAAAGATGCTAGGCTGTATAAAGAGAGGCGTAACCAGCGGAAAAAGGGAGGCATTGTTGCCCTCGTTGGTAAGGCCCCACTTGGAGTATTGTGTTCAGTTATGGAGGCTGTATCTAGCCAAGGATATAAGATAACTTGAAGTGGTCCAGAGGAAAGCGACAAAAATAGTATGAGGTCTGTGCCAAAATAAGTATGAGAAGAGACTGGATGACCTGAAGACATTTAGTCTAGAGGAAAGAAGGGACAGGGGAGATATCATACAGATATTTAAATACTTCAAAGGTATTGATCTAGAAACAAATCTTTTCCAGAGGAGGGAAAATGGTAGAACTAGAGGGCATGAATTGAAGTTGTGTGGGTGATAGACTTAGGAGTAATGTTAGGAAATTCTTTTTCACGGAGAGAGTGGTGGATGCCTTGAATGCCCTCCCAAGGGAAGTGGTGAAGATGCAAACAGTGACGGAATTTAAAAAATGCATGGAATGAACACAGAGGATCTCTAATTAGAAAATGAATAGTATACAACAAACAAAAGCTTTTTGGGGGCAATCTTGCACGGTCTTTGTCCCATATATGGTGATTTGGTTTAAGATGAACTAGGTAGGACTTCGATAGAAGTTGGAATCTGAGGGCAGTGCTGGGTAGACTTTATGGTCTGTATCCCACAAACGACAGGATGGTTAGGATAGGCTGGAGTGAGCTTTGACAGCAACTTCGATAGTGGGAACCTAAGGACAGTACCGGGTGGACTTCTACAGTCTCTGCACCAGAAATATTAAAGAAAAAAACATATAATTTAACCATGAATGTATAATGTGTGTGACTATTGGGCAGACTGGATGATTATCTACTGTTATTTTACTATGTTACTATGTGATTTCTATTTATTTATTTCTATAGGCAATTTAGTTCTCCTATTTGACCAGGGTTCAAACAGTTTCATGTCCTCAAAGGGGTCAGATCATCAGATGCTGGGACATTAACCTTCCCATATTTTATTGCTTGTCCATTGCAGCAAACAACCAATAAAGACCATCCTCAGCTCGTTGCTAACATTCAACACTTGACTATATCTAAGAGTCAAGAAAGGATCTAAAGATTATGAAAAGCTGACTTAACCAGTCACAGAATCATGTCACCATTTGCTTTCACTCTTTTATAATGGGCATCAATATTATATAATTAGGTGACCTGTGCCAAAGTTTGCAGAGTAAACAGCTTAACAGTGGCACTGGCTGTTTGCTGAATGCAGCTATTTATATAACCTGCAGTATATAGACAAAATGTTTAATTGGTGACTATGGAGTGAGTGTTTTATCCTTATAGCACCCAAGTGTCGTAGATGATGCTTTTGTGTGCCAGCTTTTAGTTCTTGGTCTCCTAATCAACAACATTTCATTTCATTTCATTTTTTTTTTCATTTTCTAGTTTAAGATTAGTTTTATAATACCAAAGCAAGTATAAAGTGAATTAAGATGGAGATAGATCAATGAGAAATAAACCGAGGTAGACAAAGAAATTAAGTATAAATTAACAGAGATCTGCTCCAGAACAACTATCTTGAAACCAAAAGGGCCAGGGCTACTATACTCTGGGGAAAATAGTGCATTTTGTCTGCTCTTTAGCTTGGTGAAAATTTACCACTGAATCTTCTAATCTGTGCTAGGCAAAATAATTTTTTCATGCACTGATGCAGCTGTTACTACCATGTATTCCTGGCTGCAGCAAAAAGGACAGACTTCTACGGCCTGTGTGCCGAAAATGGTGAGAGATTAAAACCAGCACAGGGGAACTGAGGCCGACACCGGTCTGTGTCCCATTAATAGCTTGAGACAGGTAAAGTTTCAACAATTTCAGTGTGTTTGGGGTTACCAGACATCTGGATTTCCCCAGAGATGTCCTCCTTTTTGAGAACACGTTCAGGGGTCTGGACGGCTTTTCAAAACCTGGCACTATGTCTGGGTTTTGAAAAGCTTCCCGTCAAAATTATGTCGGGAAGGGGCATCCGTGTGTGCGCAGATGCAACGCAGTGACCTCATTGCACCAAATCTGCACATGCGTGGATGCTGTCTTTGGGTGGGGCTGGGGGGTGGAATGGGGCAGAACTTGGCAGACCTGGGGGCGTGACCATGGATCCGGATTTTCCTTCGAGAAAATCTGGTAACCCTAAGTGTGTTAGATCATTTTATTGTCACATACTGCAAGTGGGAGTGCTGTGCAGCTTAGGGGGGGAGGGGAAGGCATGTTGACTGGTAAGTTGAATATTGGAGTCTTGGTTATAATCATCCCCATCATGGTTGGCTGCCTATATGGATGGCATGGTGGTGATTTCACAACTGGCACTTGAATATAGGTGAATGGGGCCGCACAGAGTGGCAGGCATGGCTCTGGCCACCTTGTCGGGCAAACTGGATGGACCATGAGGGTCTTTTTCTGCCATCATTTACTGTGTACATGTGTCCCTACGTTAGACCATTATCTTTTAAAGGGATGGTCTGTACTGCAATGAAAATATAATGCCCACCTCTAATCTCTTAAAACTGAAGATCCCATAATACCCTCCTATCCCCAATCCCCCTGGTACTGACCTATTCCTATTTCTTAAAATCAGAGTAGCACCTGCTCTCTTCCCAGTTCAGATCTGCCTAATCTTTGCCCCAGCACTTATTAGCTGATCCCTAGCATAGTTCCTTTATCTGGCAGTATCATGAGACTACCATTAGAGGCATGGTTCTGAATGGGATGTGAGTGGTTGGGAATCACTCCTGCCCCTATTTGAATAATGTGTAAAGGGGCAGGAGTGACTAAATAGGCATTTTGGCCTTTATCTTCCATCATGTTTCTATATTTCTATTCTTTTTCTTGCAAAGCTGGTTGAATTTATTGCGGGATCCCAGTTAGCAGATTATTTATCTGTAAAAGGTTTATTACATGAGTCTCAATGTAGTTTTCAAAGCTTTCTTTTGCCTTTAATATCTGAGGTAAAGAAGACATTATATGAAGGTAAAGATATAGTATTATTGCGGTTTGATATCTCTGCAGCGTACAACACAGTGAACCATGATTTGTTGTTATTTAAATTGTCTGAGACTGGATTAGCAAGTCCAGTTTTGAACTGATTCAATCTTTTCTTAAAGAACAGACAATATGTGGTATTAAAGGATAGATCTTATTCATCATATTGGATTCCCTCCTGTAGTAGTCCCCAGAGGTCACCTATCTCTCCTTTACTTTATAACTTATATATGTTTTCTCTGGGTCAAATATTTTTGAACGTAGGAGAAAACTTTTCTCATAATCCGACTATATTTTCTTGCTGGTACCAGTCTGTACTGAGTTTGAAACTACTATGAGGCCTGACTAAAAAGTAATGAGATTGCCTCTGGTTTTCTTTCCAAGAAGTAGGCATGGCAATGCTATGCTGGTTCTTGTGAAGCTCATACATTGATGTTTCTGAACCTGCTATTGGTCTGCCATAGGCTTCATTGTTGAGTCACAGTGAGAGGAAGAACTTCATAGGTTTTGTCATGGCAGATGAGGAAGACGTATCTGTGATGTGTGATTATTTCACCATTGTATGCTTGCCGTAACATTTCAAGAGTTTCATTACCGCTCTTTCCAAGTTTAACACAAAAATCAATCACACAGGAACCAGCGCAGCATTGCCGCATTTACTTCTTGGAAAGAAAATCAGAGGCAGTCTCGTTACTTTTCAATCAGCCCTCAGAGAAAAATGATCTCTGATGAGATTCAAAAAAATTAAGGGCTCCTTTTACAAAGGTGCGCTAGGGTTTTTAGCACACGCACAAAATTACCGCGCAGTAGCTGGAAATCTACCACCTCCTAAAAAGGAGGCGGTAGTGGCTAGCGCGTTCGGGAATTTAACGCGCGCTATTGCACGCGTTAAGGCCCTAGTACACCTTTGTAAAAGGAGCCCTAAATTCTGGTCATCGGTTTGCTTAAAATTAAATGCCAATATAACCAAAATTCTCTGGTTCAGTGTAAAACCTTGGGATGATTCTCGATTCTTCATGGTCTATGGAACCACAGCTTGGTCCAAAAAAACATGTTTTTAAATTAAAACAGCTGTATTTATTGCATTCTTATTTTTTTAAAGATCACTGTAGGCTTAAAGTCTTTCTATCAATTTTGTCAATGCTAGATTAAGGAAATATTTTGTATCTGAGAATTACGACTAAACTGATTGATAAGATCCAGTTACTTCAGAATACAGCTGCAAGATTGATTTTTGGGAAATCCCAGTGTAATTTAGTAACTTCTTTTTTTATTAGTTTGCATTGGCTTTCAGTTAGATTGTGAATAAAATTTAAAGCTGGCTGCTTGATTTTTTAGATTTTGCATGGCTTGTGTTCTGTTAGTTTAGTTTCCATGATAGTTTTACTATGATCTTATTTTCCATCACGACTTAACAATTATCTCTGTTTAGAGTTATCACTGGTAAAAGATGTCAAGTTTAAGGTGATTTTCTCACATACTTTTATATTTTTGGCAGCTCAGTTTTTGGAATAGTCTCCCTGTGACTATTCGATCTCTTAATAGCTATTATGGATTCAGAAAAATGTTGCTGATAAAATCTGTCTGTTGAGGTTGTTTTCTATGACTATGGGGTCCTTTTACTAAGGTGTGCTAACCGATTTAGCGCAGGTTAAATGCTAAGGCACCCATTATATTCTATGGGTGTCTTTGTATTTAGCGTGAACTAAATCAGTCAACGCATCTTAGTACTCCACCTCAAACCTATATGTGGGAGTTGGTAGATAATAAATCCACATAAAATAACAATCCCACATATGTTTTAAAGAGTTATTTCATCCCTAAACAGAAATTCCCCAAGCAGCTAAGTACTGGGACCTTGCAGAGGGTTTTGTAAGGGAAAGGCAAAGTAATACTACAGAGGGGGGAAGGGAAACTTGGCCAACCTGCTCTTCTAACTACCCTGAAGGGGGAGGAGAATGGGAAAATGTAAATGCAGAAAGCATGGAAATAGCTGATGATGATTGTGATACCAGTAGTATGGGCTGGGAGAGCCATGCTAATTTCCCAGAATATAATTTGCCAGAAGTAGGCATGGAGTTCTGCTATAACTGTACTCCAGCACTGCTCTTTGCAACGTTTCTCCAGCCAGAATATTAAATGAGCTAGAAACGTGTTGGTGCTGGGGGAGTGCTACAGAGTGCTAGGGGAATTAGCCAATCGCTTGAACAAACTTTTAAACTGCTGTGTAGAAGCAAGGGGTGCTTGGAAACTTGGGTGGGGCATAGCACAACTTTATGCACAGGAAGGGTTGTTTTGTTTCCACCCCCACTGCTTGGGCAGAACGGGAAAAATCCTAAGAGTGAAAAGTCGTGAAGGCTGAGAAGTTAAAAGTCAATGAAAATGAGGGGGTCGCTAGCGAGCCCGATGGGATAAGTCGTGGTCGGCACTCGCTCCGGCGCTGATCCAGCTAAAACAATCAAAAAGAGCTTCATATTCGCAGAAATTTCGCCGGCGGTGATCGGGTTGAGCAGGGGAACTCGGCGGGGTACCATGGCGACGAGCAAACCGTCGAAACGTAAAAGCGCCGAGCCGGCTTCCCCGTGTAAAACTCCTCTCCCTAAGCCTGAGGACGCGACTTCCGCCGCCATCTTAGAGGAGCTGCGCTCAATACGTGAGCTTTTGGTGGACACGAGGCAGGACATCAACGACCTAAGGTCGGACTTTGCCTCCATGAAAGAGGAATTTGCCTCTACCCAGGCGAAAGTAGGTGAGCTGGAATCAAAATTTATGGGAGCAGAAGCATCCATCAAATCCTTACAAAAGCAAACTGCTAGGATCCCAGCACTTGAAAGGGCACTCGAGGCTGCTGAGAACCGAGCACGACAGAACTGCTTCCGTTTGCTGGGGCTACCGGATGGTAGAGAAGCCTGTGATCTTACAGAATTTTTGGCAGTATTATTACCTCAGCTGTTGAAAATGAATGATGACTTTAAAATTGAATTTGATAATGCTATCCGGCTCCCACAACCAAATGTTGTCCACAAAAAATATCCTCGTCCCATATTGGTCTCTCTGCTAAAACACCAACAAGTTCTCAAAATCATGCAACAAGCCAAACTGCATGCACCACTCACCTTTGAAGGTAACAAAATCCTTATCTTGCCAGACTTAGCTAAGGAAACTGCTAAAAGACGGAAGCTGCTATTATCATATCGTCCACAGCTCAAGTCCATGGGGGCTAAATTTGGAATGTTCTATCCTGCACGCCTGCGGGTGACACATAACAATGTGACTAAGGACTACCACTCTCCATCAGCCCTAGCTGACTTCATTGAATCGGTGAATCCTACCCTGATTGACAAAACCTGATGTTTTGTATGCCACACAGACTTGTGATGTATGGTTTTTACATATGTTGCTCAGTATTTCTCAGTGTTTGCGCCAGGAGTGTTGCTGTACCTGTGACTTTTCTCTCACTGTTTGCTGACCCACAGTATGTTAGTTGTCTGTTTGAAGTTTATATTTGTTATTGCAGTGCTCATCACACATACCTTTACAAGATCTGAACTGATGATATTAGCTAATGAGAGGTTTATTATGTATATTACTATCTACCTAAAGTATATTGTATTTCGTGAGATGTTTCATGATATGTTGATCTCATGTCTTTAACCTTTTTTTCCTTAAATGTGAAAGGACTTAACAATCCGATCAAAAGACTCAAAATCTTAAAATACACTGAATCTCACCAACCGGACGTGGTTTTTTTCCAGGAGACCCATCTGAATGTGCTGGAAGCCTCCAAGATTGCACCGAAGTGGGCATATCCACCTCTTTTCTCCCCATCTTTGGGTCGTAAAAATGGTGTCCTTACTTTAATACGTAAGAGACCGGACCTCAAAATTGTTTCCTCAGCCCATGATATGGAGGGCAGATGGCTTCAAGTTCAACTGCTGATAAATAATGCTCGTTTTTACCTCTATAACATCTATGCACCCAATCAAGACTGCCCAGACTTTTTCGACACCCTCATATCTGTAGTTGGAGCCTCCTCAGACGGTCCGTGTATTCTGGGTGGTGACTTTAATCTCATTTTAAGTCCAGAGAAAGATAGGAAATCAAGAACGCCTTATAAAAAACCCAAAGCCTGGTATCATCTTCAGGATTTGCTTTTCCAACTAAAACTACTGGACCCTTGGCGCCTACAACATAAAGATGACTCTACTTACACATTCTTTTCACCACCACACACGTCTTACTCCAGGCTAGACTTTTTTCTCATCAGCTACTCCTTGGTGGAGAAATTGAGCGATTCAGACATACTGACATTATCAGTCTCAGATCACTCTGCTATCACACTGTCTTTACATAATCTCCTTCCATCTAAACCTCGAGGTATGTGGAGATTCAATGCCTCCTTACTGTCTGATCAGATGTTTGTAGATCATATTAATCTTCACATCAGAGAGTTCTTCGAGCTCAACCCTGTGGGTGATACCTCTTGGCAAGTCACCTGGGACGCTTTTAAAGCCTATATAAGAGGCCAGATCATCGCTTATGCATCAAAAAAGAAGAAAGAAGATAGACAACACCTTTTAATCTTGGAAAACAGAATTTCCATTATGGAAAAAGCTCATATTGCAGATATTACCAATCCTGATATATCTGTCCAACTTAGTAAACTCAGATGTGACTACAATTTACATCTTAGCACTAAGGCTTCAGCTGAAGTATTCTTCCAATCTGCAACTTACTATGCTACCAATAATAAAGCAGGACATCAACTAGCCAATTATCTGAAGATACTTACAGAGAAGACTCAGATACCAGCTATATGTACAGATACTGCTAACACCTTGACTGATAGTACGGACATTTGCAACTACTTTAAGGAATATTACAAACAACTTTACACCTCGGATATGCCAGATGTATCATGTGTCAAAGCATATCTCGATCAAACATTGGGTCCTAAACTGGACGAGCATGATAATGTCTCTATCACGCAACCCATACAGCTATCTCAACTTTCTGAATCCTTACAATCAATGGCCAAACGGAAGGCTCCAGGTCCAGACGGATTAACAGTTGAATTTTATCTGGCGTTCCAAACACTTCTGTTACCACTAATGTTGAAATATTTCCACTTTCTCATTGATACAGGTTACGCTAAAGGCTCCTTTACTGAAGCTGTGATAATCGTCCTACCAAAACCTGATAAAGATCCGCTGAAGGTGCAGAACTACAGACCTTTATCACTCATCAATATAGACGCTAAACTATTTGCAAAAATCCTGGCATTGAGACTACAAACGGTACTTCCAAAATTGATCAGTATGGAACAGACTGGTTTCCTGAAGGGAAGACTCTCCAGTGACAACACAAGACTCTTTGCTCACGTACTCTCACTGGCTCCAACATACTTACCTGATGGAATCACAATGTCTCTCGACGCTGAAAAGGCTTTCGACAGAGTGGAGTGGCCTTTTCTATTTCAAACACTACTATGGTTCGGCTTTTCCAAGGACTTCATCAAAATGATCAAGGTCCTATACTCTAATCCCTCCACTCGCCTTCGCATCAATAATGTCTTCTCGGAATCATTCATGCCAACTAGAGGAACAAGACAGGGCTGCCCATTATCGCCTCTGCTATTCAACCTAGCGCTGGAACCTTTACTTCTTACTCTGAGGTCTGATCCAATGATTCAGGGACTCTGCATTGATGATATACATGTTAAAATGACGGCATACGCAGATGACGTTCAGCTATATGCCTCTTTATCTTCATTACCCTCTATTATCAATAATATAGATGCCTATTCGAAGATATCTGGATACAAGCTGAATAGAACCAAGACAGAAGTCATGCCACTAACGGGTAAGCCATGTGGAGATATTATCAAGCAGTTGAATCTAAAATATGCTCCGGATAAACTCAAATACTTAGGGATATATTTTGGTGACTCAATGGAAGAAACCTTGGTTTTGAATACATCTTTGATACTCCAGATCATCAACTCCACTACTTCTAGATGGTCACCATTAAAACTATCATGGTGGGGTCGGTTGGACTCTCTAAAAATGATACTGATTCCGAAAATTACCTACATATTATCAATGATACCTGCTCTCCTGCCGGCGGCATCCTATAAAAAATTCGAATCACTTTTGTCCCAATATTTATGGAACAAGAAGACACCACGGATAGCTCTGAAAAAGCTAAAATGCCACAAGGACGGAGGTGGAGTCAACTTCCCTGACCTCTATTATTATCACTTGGCTTTCATTTGTAGACAGGGCTCCCAGTGGTTGTCTACCACCATAGAAGAACATCCTTCAATTTGGCTTACCCTAGAACGCAAACTTTTTGGAGAACAGCATCTAAAATACTTACCATTTCTACAACCGGATCATAAGATTAAAGGAAACCCTGTCATTAATGCTACTAGGATTGCACTACAAACAGTGGATGATCAAGCTCCCCTTTCTTGGAGTGAAACCATGGCTTCACCTATTTGGCGAAACCCACACTTGAAGATTCAGGGCCAATACATAGAATGGCAGTCCTGGCGCAGGCTGGGAATATGGTCCATTCAACATTTGAGAGACAATGATGGTTTCGTACCCTTCAACCAACTGATCCAGAAATTCGGTTTGTCCTCAACTCATTACTTTCAGTGGTTACAGTTAATGCATTGTCTAAATACGTATCTTAAACACAAAGAACTTTCCAATGATCAGCCTACTATATTACAATGGGTGACCCAATTACAATCTCTCCCAGGCCAAGCATCGCGGTGGTATAAAATTTTACATAATAAGAAATTTACATCACCAACGGTACTTTATGAGATCTGGGCCAGTGACGTTCAACATCCAGACCTAGTCCCGGAATGGGAGGATATATGGAGGATATCTTTTAAAGCGATGAAATCTTCAGCTATGTCTCAGCTAACTCTTTTTCTATACCATAGAGTGTACTGGACCCCTGCTAAACTGCACAAAATTAATGTATCTATTTCTGATAAATGTTGGTCTTGTACTACACATACTGGCACATATGCTCATATGATATTTCATTGTTCCTTTCTACAACATTTCTGGAACATGATATGGCTCACCATATGTAAGATCCTACACATTTCTGATCCCATATCTTATAAGGTTGTTATATACGGTGCCCCCGCTCTCGTATCTCAGTTAGACAAATATGAAACTAGATTGTTTGCCTGTCTGATTCTCATTGCTTTTAAATCTATATTATCCTCCTGGAAAGACTTTTCACTTCTCTCCTATGCCCACTGGTGGAACTCAGTGTGCCTATATGCCAAGTTTGAAAAGGTTGCTGCGGAAAAAACTAACTCTCTACCGACTTTCTTGAAAATATGGACTCCTGTTATAGATTATTGCTCGATATAGAGTTATAAATTAGCTCGATTAAGCCTTCACAGCCTTACACATTGTGTATACTTACCTTTTTGACCTCTCACCGACGATAGTAAATGTGTGAACTTGTTCATAATTTTGATATTCACTGCTAGTTAAATTCAGATGGTCTCAATTGTAATTTTTGCTATTGATGATTACATTTGTTCAAGTTATGGTTTTATTTCTGTTTTATTTTTGAAATATACAATAAAAAGATGGAACTTAAAAAAAAAAAAAGTCAATGAAAACTGTTTTTGATTTATTGTTTGGACTGGCTATGATATATCAGGCATTGCCTTAAGAGAGGGGAGTAAGCTGGCGAGCGCTCCCTAAGAGGAAACCTAGCTACCTGTGGGTTAGGGGTCCCAACAGAGACTATCATATTATTTGGACATTAGTATTCGGGGCAAATGAAGCCTGGTGGCAATGAACCTTGAAATTAAATATAATAATGGGAATGAATGCTTTACCCAGGTGGCAGTGAAGACTGAACTGCAGGGAAATTATCACTAGATTTAAGTCTGATATTTGGGGGGGGGGGTTTTCTTGTGGACAAATAAAGTGTAAACCTTATTTTGAACTGAATCCAGAAAAATTCAGTGTTTTTCTTTTCGCCAACCAAATCAAAGGCACCCAAAATCTTGCCTGAGGTCCTAGCCGGGTCTTTCGCTTGCCGAGAGCCTGGCCCGGCCACAATATAAAGACTTCTTGTATATAGTTCTTTTGTAACAGCCTGAAGGTTTCCCAATCCTTGCTTTTAGCGTCCACAGTTTCTCCATTCTACACATACCAGCTAGGTGTGTTATCATACAGCTGTGAGAAGAGAGAGTCAACTAGCAGCAATGCTGAGCATTAGCAAGTATGATACAGAGTGTGTCGACACTCACCCTTGTATTACACCTGATGCAGCCCATCTGAGGGCGAAATGTGGCCATGTAGGGTAATTTTAAGGACTTCTTAAGATTCAAAAATAAAAGATTTTATATATGTGCTTATGTGGGATCTGCTCTTTGCTGTGCCTGCATTGCTGGAGATTTACTAGGCCTCTGATGTGGACTCCGTGAATTTTGGGGGATAGCTGTCACGCAACAGAGAAAAATTGACTGCTACATGTTAACGGCACGACAGATAGTCTCTCCTCTTGCATTATCTACAGTGTTAACAACTAACGTGCTCTAACAATCACTATGTTAATCGTAAGGTACTGTCCCTTCCACATCCATTCCATACCCCTAAATGGCGTTTTCCGAGTTAGCTGTTTAACGTAGCATAGTAACTAGGCTTCAAAATGACCAATACTGATGTAATATTACCAGGCTAAAATTATAAGCCACATTTCCAGAAACTTTGCACCATAATTTTATGTTGCTTTGCTATAAAGACATTTTTGAGTCTGCATTCAAACTTTTTACCCTGATATTAAAAGTTTTCTCATTGAGTCAAGCTCCTCCAGTGAACAAAGGCCAGATTAAACAATTCAACTAGATCATAATCCATCAATTAATGTGAATATATCGAGAGTCAGTTTTCAAAGACATGCCTGCCACATACTGCTAAATGAATGATTTTTTCACTTAGCTTTATATCATATATTTAGCAGACCCATTCTTTTAAATTGGACAGCCAAATAAACCTAAAGTTAAATGGATAACTTATCCTTCTAAAGTTGCAGCTGAAATGGATACATTTACCTAGACTGTGGTTGAATATTGCCATCACAGACACATTATGAACCCTCCTATACTTGAAAAGATATGTTTTAGATATATGCTAACTTGTAAAGACAACATTTATCTGTTCACTGACTTTATACATTAAAAAAAAGCTTTAGTGTGGTTAGCATTTGATGTTGACCACATTGGTGCTTTTTAATTGTCTTTTACTGAGCACCTGCAGTATGATCTGCAGTTCAAATGATTAGGTCAGATGGGACCCTTTTTATTAACAAGTGAATGTGCAAGTGCTGTTAACACACACCCTTGATGATGGTTAATGCAATGGCTTAATGCTTAGCATTAACTGACACATGCAGAATGGCCAAGGAAGGGGTGAAGCCTGTGTCTTACCATTAACATGTAGTGTGTTACTGTGCATTAAATGTTAATGCCACTTCAACAGGTAGCATTAGGTGCATCCATGTTATCTGCAACACAGTCAATACGTGATACATGTATAATCTCAGTATAGGAAGATATAGGGCATACCTCTAACAGGTAGGAATAATTCTATAAAGTGGGCACTAGCAATGTACACACCAATAATGCACATAAATAATTAAAATAATGGCATTTATGTGTGTATATGTGCACTTAAACACCAAAATAATATGCACTATTCTGTATATGTATATTTTATATAGTACATATTTTACAGATAGGAAAATACTTGGGCAGCATCTGGACTCACACATAGAATGCTATAAGTTAAGGAGCTGATTCTATAAAAGGTGCCTAAAATTAAATGCCTTTTAGGTGCCAAACTTAATTGGCAAAATACCCTTATTAGTCTCAATAATTGGTAAAAAAAAAAAAAAAAAAAAAAGTAATTGGGTGATAGAGGCCTAACTGATTCTATAAAAGATAGGTACCTATTGCATGGAACTTAGCGGCAACTACACTTTCCCCTCCCAATTCGCGGTTTCGGCAATCGCAATTTCACACATTCGTGATTTTTTGGGGAGGGAAAAAAATTAAAAAAAAACATAGTTTAGCCTTCCCCCTGGCATTCCGGCCTTATCTGGTGGTCTAGCGGGCTTTTGGGGCAGAAGCGATCTTCCTACGCTCCTATTGGCAGATCGCCAATAGGAAATGGCTGTGGGGAGTTCCCATCGTAGTCTCAGAGCCGGACCAGATGATATTTATAGTATTTCACCATTCGCGGTCCGGCTCTGCCCCTATCCCCTGCGAATCCGGAGGGAGAAGTGTAATGCCTAAGAGGGGGCATTTCAATAGGCAGAGTGCCGCTTAGGTGCCGCTAAGCACGATTTTCCAAAAACCTAGGCACCTGAAATGTAGGCCTTTAAATCCCCAGCCTACATTTCAGACGCCTAAGTTTTTACATAGGCACCACTAGCCGTAATTCTGTAAATGGCGCCTAATTGTGATTTACACATGGCTGGTGCCATTTTTCTAGGCACCAGACAATTTAGGCGCCGTTTATAGAATCAGCCCCTAAGTGTAAATCTCCAGCCTTTAGGCCAAGACGTTAACACTAGCTCTAGGGCTGGCCTAGGAGTTTGTTCTAAAATAATAGGCATGTATTTCGCCTGCTACACTGGTATTCTATAACGGAAAATAGGAACTTAGGGGGTAATTCTATGCAGAGTGTCAAAAATTAGGCACTGAAAAGATCAACACTGAGTCTCATGGGTTGCACCTGACTTTCAGCGCCAGACTTATGCCTGATAGAAACAAATGTTAAGACTGCAGTTCAAAGTTAGGTATGGATTGGATATACCAGGGGTATTCAAAGGGGTCAAAATACTCAAATCTCCACAACCCTTGAAAAAATATATAACCCTTCCTATATAACGTTGCTTATACCATCATTGGCTCACAACTCATTAAAGGAGAATGTACTTAAAGATCTATAAATTAATGAAGATTAGTGAGGATTTCTGAAGGAGGAGGAAAAAGCCTCAGACTCACGCCTGCTGCTACAGTTTAGCATGCAGCCAGGCTTTCAAACAGAGATGGATGGAGGAGGAGGGTTTTTTTATGTCAATGGGGTATCTCTGTTTGAAAGCCTGGCTACATGCAAAACTGTTGCAGCAGGCATGAGTCTGAGACTTTTTCCTCCTCCTTCAGAAATCCTCACTAATCTTCATTAATTTATAGATCTTTAAGTACATTCTCCTTTAATGAATTGTGAGCCAATGATGGTACAAGCAACATCGTATATAGGAAGGGTTGTGGAGAATTGAGCATTTTGATCCCTTGAATTTGCGGATGTGGTGTTTTTCACTTGGTTAATTGGGTATTCAAAGGGGTCCACAGGCCAGTCAGGTTTTCAGGATATCCTTAATTAATATGCATGAGACAGATCTGCATGCCTGTCACCTCCATTATATGCCAGTCGCTCTCAGGCATATTCATATGGGATATCCTGGAAACTTGACCATCCTGTGGACACCTAGAAAAGGTTGGAGCACCCGTGTTCTACATCGTGGTGCCTAAATTTGGAAACACCTATGGCTCACCCATGCCTCTCCCATTGCCATGTCATGTTTTGGGATGTGTAATAATAATAATAATAATTTATTTTCTTATATACCGCCCTATCAGTAGTTCTGGGTGGTTCACAACAAGAAAAAGCTGAGACATTTCAGCACATGATACAATTTCAAAACATACAAACTGCATATATCAATCTAGTATTACATAATAAAATATTACAAATTTTTTTTTTTTAATTCTTTATAGATTTTTAATCAAAAACAGTGTCATACAAATGAAAAAACAGTAAGTATTAAATACATTACACTAATATCCGTACAGGTAACACAAATATCATTCAATAATTTCAGTTTCTTACATACAATAATATAATAAAAATTAAAAAATTCAAACATATTAAAAAGAATAAGAACTGAAACACTGCATTATAATATCAAAAACAGCATCCTTGTTTGTCAAATAAATAGGTTTTTAATGTTTTCCTAAAGGTAAGAGTAGGATTGAACAATCATCGGACAATCATGGGAAAAGTTAGGCACCAAGGCATAGATTAGCATGCAGGACGATCCAAGTGCAACTTCAATCAAACACCAGTTAATTAGCCAGTTAGGTGTCTACTGGCTAATTATTTTTTTGTTTGTTTATTAGTTTTTAATGGTGCTTTCAATTATCAGCGCCAATTAACCAATTAGAAAAAATTAAGTTAGGTGCCTAACTTGGTAGGCACCCCAATCTAGGCACCTACTGGTTGGTGCTTTTTATAGAATCAGGGCCTTAGTGCTCATTCCCTTGCTAAGTTGCGGCGGCGAAAAGGGTGAACAGAATGCTAGGCACGAACAGATCGGAGAAGGTTATCATGCCGCTGTACTGGACCATGTTACGCCCCCACCTGGAATTCTGTGTCCAGCACTGGTCGCCGTAAATGAAGAAGGACACAGTACTACTCAAGAGGGTCCAGAGAAGAGCGACTAAAATGGTTAAGGGGCTGGAGGAGTTGCCGTACAGTGAGAGTTTAGAGAAACTAGGCCTCTTCTCCCTTGAAAAGAGGAGACTGAGAGGGGACATGATCAAAACATTCAAGTTAATGAAGGGAATAGACTTAGTAGATAAAGACAGGTTGTTCACCCTCTCCAAGGTAGAGGGAACGAGAGGGCACTCTCTAAAGTAAAAAGGGGATAGATTCCGTATAAACGTAAGGAAGTTCTTCTTCACCCAGAGAGTGGTAGAAAACTGGAATGCTCTTCTGGAGTCTGTTATAGGGGAAAACACCCTCCAGGGATTCAAGACAAAGTTAAACAAGTTCCTGCTGAACCAGAACGTATGCAGATAAGGCTAGTCTCATGGCACTGGTCTGACCCAGCAGCGGCAATTCTTATGTTCTTATCTGCAAGCAAATTCCAATGCCTAATTGCTGGCACTATAGATAGAACCCAGGGGTAACTTTCCTTCAGTGGCATACTAAGTTTAGGGTGGGGGGTCGACTTCCCTTAGCACCATCTTGGTGAGGACACTGGCACCTCTCCGCCCCTCCCCTTTCCTGATGTCATGCTCGCGGTTTCCCTTCCCCGCCCCTTACCTCTTTAAAGTCTTCGCCAGCGTGAGCAGCTACTCTAGTCTTTTGCTCACGCCAGCCTGGCTCCCTCTGAAATCACTTCTGGGTTGTGGGGCCAGGAAGTGACATCAGAGGGAAAACCAACGTCAGTGTGAGTTTCCAAGTTTATTAGTCATCTTACATACTCTCTATTATAGATAACGAAATGGTTTACAATAAAATAATAGTAAGAAAGGTAAAATAATAATTCTCTATCAAAACTAAGGGGAATTCACAGACTGAGCACAATTGGCATAAAACCAGAAGGAAAGAAGGGGAAAGATTACATAGTTACATAGAAATATGATAGCAGCTAAAGGCCAAATGGCCCATCCAGTCTGCCCATCCGCAGTAACCATTATTTCTTCCACTCCCTAAGAGATCCCTCGTGACTATCCCAGGCTTTCTTGAAATCAGACACAGTCTCTGTCTCCACCACCTCTACCGGGAGAGGGGAGGGGAGAACACAACAGGAGGGAATAGATTAATGTGAAAGAATTGTCATCCTTGATGAGAATATTCAATGCCATGTATCAAAAGCATCTTTGAAAAGGAATGTTTTTAGTTTAGATTTGAAGTTTATCAGGGAACAGCAGGCCGGAGAAGCTGCTCGAACTGGTAAAAATTTCAAGAGGTACGGGGTTGGAAAGGGAGCATGCAAGTGTGGCATGGGGGAGTGGAAGCAGCAGGGGGGTTGGCACAGAAGGAGCGGGAACAGAGAGGAGGGTGCAGGGGGTTTACATGGAAGGCGTTGGGAGGGTGCAGGATACCTCCTTCCCTTGCTACGCCACTGCTTTCCTTTATACAAAAGGCCCACTGTTATAGAATTACTCCCTATTAGATCACAAGGGCCAGGAGTAATTGACTAGTCTAATTACCTACAAAGCCCTTTTCCATCCTACATACAAAACCACCATGATAAAATTATTGAGAGGAAATATGTCTCCCCACCTTGTTGTTTTTTAAAATACATGGTAGCAGGAGAAACAGAAACTTTTCCAGATCTTCAGCATAACACAAAGAGTTAGGGAGGAGGACTTTAGACAATATATTGTGTTTGGTTCATCACAGTTAAGCTTTTATGAAAGAAAGTTATCTCAGACTTGTCACACAACCACAAGTGTTGCTCCCTGAACATCTCTCATCCCTTTGCACTGTAGTTTTCCATTATATAAAGACCAATCAAAGTACATCTTTTTACAGTATATTCCATAGGGATGAAAAAGCATTTAGAGGATCTGGGGTTTTTTTTTGTGAGGTAAAGCACAAAATTCTGCATTCAATATCTTTTTGGTTAGGTGGGGAAAGAAAGAAATACGTGCAAGAATTGTAAAAAGACATCCTAGGGAGAAAGGGGATTACACTTAAATTTGTTCTGAGTGCATTGCTTGCTTTTTTTTTTCATCTGCATTGCTGCTCGTGTCTAACAAACTACTGTATGCAGGTAAAAAAGTCATGTTAAGAAAAAAAAAAAAAATCCAATATGTTACACAGCTATCAAAAACTCGATGAAAAGTGTACCTTTCATTTCTCCTCTACATGGAGGGCATTAGGGAACACGAGTGTCAGTAAGCCAGACATTCAAAATGAAAACCATTGAAAGTAGGCAAAAAAAAAAAAAAAAGCTTTCCTTGGAGACTGTTTTATATCAATGTATCCCTAGAGTTTATAAGTTAACACAAATGGAGATCAGATCTCTCGATTTAATGCAAAGAGATTTTATTTTAAACCGTGCCCATCCACCAGAGAGCATTCGCTTTCAAATTACTGTCCATCATTACCATCGTAAAACATTATCTGCAACTTCTGTGAGGGATAATGTGCTGGCATATTAAGAAGCGCTATTGAAAATGTCACAGACCCTTGGAAGGCTCCCCGGTTTTCTATGGAGCACAGCATTGATTTAAACACGCTGTGCCGGTGCTATTGGCATTTAACTTTTTCTGCACTTTAATGTTAATGTTATCTCTTCTCTCCTCGCCTCTGTGCTCATTACTCATCCCCTCTCTTTGTTTACTTGCTCCCACTTTTCTTGTCTTGTCATTTACCCAGTATCGTTACTTTAATTAGCATGTTTGAAGAGGGACGGCAACAATTGCTGCGTCAGCCGCTTTTGCTGCTCCTGTGCGAGAGAGCGCGGGCCGTGCAGGGAAATAGGAGCCAAGAGGCAAATCTCCCCCAAATAAACAGCTCGCAGGTTCACCTCTGCTTGCGTCAGCTCTGTAAGCTCTATGCGGCATGAGCTCGGCGAGGGCGCGTCAATTAGCAGTGCCGCTGAGGTCTGAAACTATGCAGATTGCTGTACTTCAATCAGAAACAGCTACACCCTTGGAGGATAGTGGAAATCAGCAAAATTGAGAGGTATTAAGAGCAATAAGAGAGAGGGAATGCCTGTGCTTTGGGGCTGTATGGGATTTATTATACGTCCATAATGGAATAATTAGAGTTAAGCTATGAATGTCACTGCAAAGTATAGAGGAAAATCTTGTACACATACACATCCTATCCAAATAGCATTTGCAGACAACATGAATTACAGTGAAAGACATCTAGTAGCATTTAGTATAATGACTACATTGAAAGCAATTTAGACTGTAAATTAGAAATAAAATATTAGAAAACAGCAAATTAGGAAACAAATTTAGACCAATCTGAAGTGGTCTTAATTACATATGCTAAGATAGTTTCTTTTTTTTTTTTTTAGATATATATAAACGTAATGGTAATGCAGTGCAAACACAATCAAGGTGTTTTGTGCTTTATATGCACAATAAAGGTCTCTGTGTTTATTTGAATGCAAAAAGCTTTGCATCACAATTTCTAAAAACAGCTCCATTCATG
Organism: Geotrypetes seraphini; assembly: GCF_902459505.1. Taxonomy (NCBI): domain Eukaryota; kingdom Metazoa; phylum Chordata; class Amphibia; order Gymnophiona; family Dermophiidae; genus Geotrypetes; species Geotrypetes seraphini. Next base: position 239,258,285 of record NC_047084.1, on the reverse strand, counting down.
ATCTGTTCATTTGCAGGGCGAAGCCATCCATTTTCAAAGCTTGGGGCTTCACTACTCAGAAAAGCATCGGCAGGGCCTTTTGTTCGACATTCAATGGCCATTTCTGTTCCAGAGATGATGTGAGAGTGATTACAAAAATAAAGGAGCATATGACTCAGAACTGCTCCATTTATGTCCAGAAACTACTCATCCAAAGAAGTCAAGTAAAAGGTACAGGGCATTAGCGAAGATGTCTCAGTGACACCCTGACTATAAATGACAAGAACTGGCTTTGTGTGTGCCAAGTATGATAAAGACTGGGACTGGGAATTCTATACCACAATTGAAGACCTATCTTTTTTCTAAATATTTGACTGATTAATGAATCATCTTATTTCATGTAACATGTTTACTTTTATAACTTTTTGTAAGCACAATGTTATGTTAAGTTTGTAGTTTTACAACCACACTCAAAGTGGTTTATATATAGGTACTTCAAGCATTTTCCCCAATCTATCCTGGTGGGCTCACAATCTATCTAATGTACCTGGGGCAGTGGAGGATTAAGTGACTTGCCCAAGGTCACAAGGAGCAGCATGGGGATTGAATTCGCAACCTCCAGGGTGCTGAGGCTATAGCTCTAACCACTACACAACATTCTCTTTGATGTTATACATTATCACCCAAATTCTATATATGGCATTCTAAATTGCATGAACAGTCATGTCAAAATCTAAAATGTACTGTCATGCTCTACATCAGTGTTTTTCAACCTTTTTACACCTATGGACCAGCAGAACTAAAAGAATTATTCTGTGGACCAGCATCAGTCCGTGGATCAGCGGTTGAAGAACACTGGGCTAAGTTGTGGGCCAGACCTTGCCCATCTCTACCCAATCTCCACCCCATACACCACCTCCATAATAGTACTAATTGCACCTTGCACGTCCCGTGTCTCATCTGGAAGCCTTCCCTCTGATGTTGCAATGTCGGAGAGAAGGCTTCCGGTTTAGGCGCAGGATGCCTGTAGGAGCCACTGCCTGTGGCTTTGTGTACTGAATCAGTTAGGAAGAGGGAGTTGGCTCAAAGGTAACGCCGCATCAATCGCACCGTGGACCGGCGGTTGAAGAATATGGTTTTGGGCCTGATGTATGTGCTGGCCCTGTGGATCGGCAGGAAATTTCTGTGGACCGGCATGGACCGGTGGTTGAAGAACACTGCTCTACATCACTATACCCTGTTACATTTTATTATATATGTAAACTTGTAACCCGTTCTGACCTCTTCTGGGAGGACAGGATATAAATCTAAATAAATAAATAAATATGGCTGTGCACTCAACTTGCTTATGCAATTTTGTTGATAAATGAGCCAATTAGCATGGATAACTAGGCACTAATAATTATCAGCACGAATTGACATTAATTCAAATTCGAGTTCACATCTTTAGGTACTGGGATCTACTGTATATGTAAAAGGGGGTGGAGCCATGGGAGGATCAGGGCCATTTCTGGAATTTGTGCACAGTTTTACTGAATAAAGGAGATCCGCTCCTAATATAGATGTGAGAATTTACACCAGGTTTATAGTTGGTCCTTGTGCCCAAAATTAGGTGCTGATCAGGCATCAAATGCTATTCTACAAATGGTGCTCAACTCAGAATGCTATTTATGGAATAGCACTTACCCCCCTCTTTTACTAAGGTCACGCGCTAATCAAATTAGTGGTCGCTAAACGTTAATACTTCTATAGACTAACTTGCATGCGTTAGTGTTTAGCGCGCTAATTGGTCAGCGCACCTTAGTAAAAGAGGGCCTTAGTGCTAATTTTTATGTTTATAGAACTGAAGAATAAGAATTGCCATACTGGGACAGACTGAAGGTCTATCAAGCCCAGTATCCTTTTTCCAACAGTAGCCAACCCAGGGCCCAAGTACCTAGCTAGATCTTACGCTGTTATCCTAGGAATAAGCAGTGGATTTCTCCAAACCATCTCAATAATGGTCTATGGACTTCTCTTTTAGGAAATTATCCAAACCTTTTTTAAACCCCACTAAGCTAACTGATTTCAACACATTCTCTGGCAACAAATTCCAGAGTTTAATTACACATTGTGTGAAGAAATAATTTTTCTGGTTTGTTTTAAATCTACTACTTAGTAGCTTTATCATATGCCCTCTACTCCTAGTATTTTTGGAAAGAATGAAGAAGCGATCCACATCTACCCTTTCCATGCCACTCAGTATTTTATAGACCTCTATCATATCACCCCTGAGCCATCTATTCTCCAAGATGAAGAGCCCTAGCCATTTTAGCCTTTCCTCATAGGGAAGTCATCCCATTTATGTTATCATTTTTGTCGCTCTTCTCTATACCTTTTCTAATACTGCTATATCTTTTTTGAGATATGGTGGCCAGAACTGCACACGGTATTTGAGGTAGGGGCCGTACCATAGAGCGATACAAGGGCATTATAACATTTTCATCTTTGTTTTCCATTCCTTTTCTGATAATTCCTAACATTCTATTTGCTCTCTTAGCCGCGGCCACACATATGTTGAGCTGAGGGTTTCAACATATCCTCAACCATGACACCTAGATCCTTTTCCTGGGCAGTGGCTCCTAACATAGAACCCAGCATCACATAGCTATACTGTAGTTCGAGTTCTTCTTTCCCACATGCATCCCTTTGCACTTGCTCACATTAAATGTCATCTGCCATTTTGACGCCCAGCCTCCCAAGGTCCTTTTGCAATTCTTCATAATCTTCTTGTGATTTAACAACTTTGTGTCTCACTAGTTATACCCATCTCTAGATTACTGATAAATATGTCCTATAAGTATTCATTGGTATGTGTAATTGCACGAGCAAGTGGGGGTCTGGCCTGGTACACAAACAGCCGGACAGAAGCATAGAAGGTAAAGGAAAATTATTAACTGCAAAAAAAATTCTTCACTGGGTCAGTCATACAATGAACAGTTTTTTGGTTCCAAAGTCCTGAGGTGGGCTGACAGGACAGAAGACATAGATCGTGATTTGTGAGGGTTTCAACGTATCCTCAACGATGACACCTAGATCCTTTCCCACATTCATCACTTTGTACTTGTTCATATTAAACATTGTCTGCTATTTTGATGCCCAGTCTCCCAGTCCACCAATTGCTGAATATCGGGAGTATAGTCTTAATCTGGCTTCGTTATTCTCTATTTCTATGGAGGGAGGGGGGTTCTGTTGCCCAGTCTCCCAGTCCACCACTTGCTGAATATCGGGAGTATAGTCTTTATCTGCCCTCGTTATTCTCTATTTCTATGGGGGGGGGGTTCTGTTTCTAAGGTAAAGCTCATTATAAACACAGGGTAATTCTTCACAAACCATTTCATTGAAAACACATTTAATTCAGATCTTTGCAGAGTGTAAAATATATACAGTACACTGCAAGTAATTTAGTGCATGCAGATCACTCTAATTAGATTTGACTTATCTACTTGAAGACATCAGTATTACAAATGAATAACAAATATAGAGGCACATTTTCTTTAAGCAAATGAGATTTCCACCAAACATACAAACAAGAATTTAAGCAGCAGTTTACGAACTGCAAATTCAATCCTTAGTGCATATTACATCTAATTCTGAATGCAAACAGAGCATGCACTCTGTTGTACTTTATTTCTTCACCACAACAGTTAATTGGTACTTCTGTTTTCTTTCTCTGTTACTGTATTATATAGAGCTTCTCAAAATCTATTTTTCTCTATTATAATTTGTGTGTTTTTAACCTTTCATTGGCTGGGCATTTGGAAAGGATTTTCTTGTGTCTGTGTTGGGAAGAGAGGGTTTCCATAACATTTTCAAAAAGCAATAATGTATTCATTCTTTATGTTGTTTAGGTAAATTATGTTATTTAGGTAAATTATTTTTTGGTACAGCAAAGGCTTGCAAATGAAACAAATCCTTTGTATACACCAAGTAACATATATTTATAATCTTCCTTTAAGTGGTGGTACAGAGCAGATAGGGAATAGCGGAGATGGCCTTGTCTGGGATTAAAGAGCAAGACAGGCAAAATAAAGACAAAAGCCATATGGCCTATCCAGTCTGCCATACATGTCATCTATTATCCTTTCCTCTCCCTTAGAGATTCTATTCGATGCAAGCTTTCTTGAATTCAGATATAGTTCATCTCCACCACCTCCTCTGGGAGACTGTTCCACAAATTCACTACCCTTTTACTTGAAGAAGTATTTCTTCAGGTTACTTCTGAGTCTGTCTCCTTACATCTTCATCTTATGCTCCCTTATTCACAAGCTTCTTTTCATTTGAAAGAGATTTGCCTCTTCTGGATTTATGCACAGGAAGCATTTGAACAAATCTATTACAGTATATCGCCCTTCTCCCGGCTTTATTTCAAAGTATACATATTGATATTTTAAAATTTGTCGCCATATGCCTTTTGACAAACACCATTGACCATTTTAGTACCTGCCCTCCGGGCGGACTCTACTCTTTATATACATTTTTTAAGGTTTTGTCTCCAGAATTGTGCACAGTGCTCTATGATGTCTCACCAGACTTATATGAGGCATTCTAACTTCCTTTTTACTGCTGGCCATTCCTGTCCTTATGCACCCAAGCATTCTTTTAGCTTCCACCATCTCCATTTCTGCGTGTTTAGCCACCTTAAGATCATCACATGCAATCTCATCCAAGTCCTGCTCGTCTTTCATACACAAAAGTACTTCACCCTCCTACACTCTCGGGTGAAGTGCCTCAAGGATCGGTACTGGGGCTGATTCTGTTCAATAAGTTTGTGAGCGATATTGCCAAAGGGTTAGAAGGTGATGATACTTTCTGCTGATGATACTAAGATTGTAACGGAGTGGACACCCCAGAGGGAGTGGAAAACCTGAAAAAAAAAAGCCTGCAAAAGTTAGAATGGTCTAATGTCTAGCAACTAAAATTCAATGGAAAGAAATGCAGTGATGCATTTGAGGAGTAAAAATCCGAGGGAGGTGTATGTGCTGGAAGGCGAGAGGCTTATATGCACAGTCGGGGAGAGGGACCCCGGGGTGATAGTGTCTGAAGATCTGAATGCAATGAAACAGTGTGACAAAGTGGTGGCTGTATAAAGAGAGGCGTAACCAGCAGAAGAAGAGAGGTATTGATGCCCCTGTACAGGTCCTTGGCGAGACCCCACTTGGAGTATTTTGGAGGCCATATCTGGCCAAGGATATATGAAAACTTGAAGTGGTCCAGTGGAAAGCAATGAAAATGATATGGGGTTTGCCCCAAAAGAAGTATGAGAAGAGACTAGAAGAATACTACTACTATTAATTATTTCTATAGCACTACCAGACGTATGCAGCGCTGTACAGAGTCACGAAGGAGACAGTCCCTATTTGAAGGAGATTACAATCTAACAGACAAGACAGACAGGCAGGATGCTGTGAATACAGTTAGGGGAAATGGTTAATCTGCTGGCTGTGGCAGTGAGAAGTTGGGTTATGGATTGCAGGCTGGAGAAGAGAGACAGGGTGATAAGATACAGACATTTAAATATTTGAAAGGTATTAATGTAGAACCAAATCCTATCCAGAGAACGGGAGCTGGTAAAACTAGAGGACAGAAATTGAAGTTGAGGGGTTGTAGACTTAAGAGTAAGGTTAGGAAATTCTTTTTCACGGAGAGCGTGGTGGATGTCTAGAATGCCCTCCCAAGGGAGGTGGTGGAGAAGAAAGAGGTGATGGAATTAAAAAAAAAAAAAAAGCACGGGATGAACATAGGGGATCTCTAATTAGAATATGAATGGACAGATTTTCATGGTCTGAATCATGCAAATGAGATGGTTTGGATAGGCTGGAGTAAGCTTCAACAGCAACTTCAGTAGTTGAAACCTAAGGACAGTACCGGGTGGACTTCTAAAGTTTATGACCCTGAATTAACAAAGAAATTTTTTTTTTTTTAATGTAATCATCAAATTGTAAAACATGTAATTATATGGCAGACTGGATGGCCCATTAGGTCTTTATCGGCTCTCATTTATTATGTTACTATACTGCTGCTGCTGCTGCTACAACTACTATTTATCATTTCTATAGTGCTAAAAGGCGTACGCCGGTCTGTACTTTTAACAAGTAATTGACGGTCTCTGCTCATTAGAGTTTACAATCTAATTTGGACAGACAGGACATCTAGGGTTTGGGAGTTTCTTTCAGAGAGAATGATAGGATGGACATAGGTATCTTACAGTGAGTGGGAGTAAGGTGTTGAAAGCAGTCTTGAAAAAAATAGGTTTTTAGCTTGGATTTGAATACTGCTAGAGATGGAGCTTGACATATTGATTCAGGCAGTCTGTTCCAGGCATTTGACTCAGCAAGATAGAAGGGATGGAGTCTGGATTTGACAGTGGAAGAGAAGAGTACAGATAAGAGGGACTTGCCCAATGAATGGAGTTCATGTGGGGGGGAGGGCATAGGGGGAGATGAATGAGGAGATATATGGGGGGGGCAGTGGAATGGATACATTTGTAAGTCAGTAAGAAGAGTTTGAACTGTATACAGAAATGCACAGTATAGGCAGCCAATGAAGCGACTTGAGGAGAGGGGTAATACGAATATAGCGGATCTGACAAAATATAACATGTGCACCAGAATTTTGAACAAATTGAAGGGGGGGGGGGGGAGAGATTGACTGGGAGATCTGAGAGAAGCAAACTGCAGTGGTCTCAGTGAGAGGTGATAAGAGTGTTGATAAGGGTATTGGTTGCTTGGCAATGGAACCAGCCCTTCTTCTTGGATCACCTTTTCTGTCTGTATAAAGCCAAAATCTGTAACTGGAGCAACAGCTTTGGGGACATAATGTTTCACAGTCATACTTCAGTTGCATAAGCTTTCCACCTGTTGAAAGAAAAGAGAAAACAGGGCCCTACCAAGGCCCCTACCTTTTCCTCAGCTGTTCTGTTTGTTAAAAGAAGCAGCTGTCCTCTTTTCTGTGAGATTTAACCCTTATTAGGGTGGGGACTTCCAAAGAGTTGAATTAGGTCACTTTTTTTAATTTTTTACTGTAGTAAAAAGGGTTCTAGAGCAAATAAAGAGGCTCCTTCAACTAGAAAAATAAAGCAACAGCAATATAGAACTCAAATGTAAACAAGATATGGGAAGGGATGGGAGGTGGATGGGGGGTATTAAAACATGTATAATAATATTGTTTAAGAATGTCAAGTGAGTCATGTGAATTAATTGTAATAATATTGTACACTTGTTGAAAGAAATAAAAAGGAATAAAGAATAAAAAAAAAAAAATAAATAAATCAGATAGAGCACTTAATTATCTCAATCTATAATACCCTCCTCTTATTTCACTGAAAATCAAAGATTGATTTGGGTTGATGTTAGTCAGGGTGGGAGAGAGGATATTAAACACTAAACAGACTTTGTTCTTTTCATCTAGCTGCCCCATATGCCTGGAATAAATAAAAATGTTATAATACCCTTGTATCACTCCATGGTACTGTTGCAACTTGAATACTATGTGCAGTTCTGGTCGCCAAAAAGATACAGCGGGATTAGAAAAGGTACAGAGAAGGGCGATGAAAATGATAAAAGGTTTGGGATGACTTTCCTATGAGGAATGGCTAAAGCGGCTATTCAGCTTGGAGAAGAGATGACTCGGAGTGATATGAGAGAGATCTATAAAATACAGAGTGGAGTGGAAAGGGTAGATGTGAATCACTTGTTCACTCTTTCCAAAAATACTAGGACTAGGAGGTATGCAATGAAGCTACTAAGTAGTAGATTTAAAACAAACTGGAGAAAATATTCTCCCCACATTATGGGAGGGGAAATGACATCATTTAAAATGAAGCTATTATACCGGGGGGGAGGGTTTGCCGAGTGGATGTATGTCCAGAACCTAGGAGCATTCAGTTTATTTGGCATTGTGAGGTAAGAGCGTTTCATGTGGGTAAATAGTTGGAAGGAGAGTTTAGCTTTGTTTCTAGCATTTATTCTGTTGCTGTTGCAGGAGGAATCCTTGAACAAGCCAATATTTGGTGAAACATGTTGGATTCACTCCCCTTGGCCGATGGACAGAATGCATTATGAGCATTTCTAATAAAGATAAGTAATAAGAACATGAGAATTGCCGCTGCTGGGTCAGACCAGTGGTCCATCCTGCCCAGCAGTCCGCTCACACGGCAACCCTCAGGTCAAAGACCAGTGCTCTAAATGAGTCCAGCCTCACCTGCATACATTCCAGTTTAGCAGGAACTTGTCCAACTTTGTCTTGAAACCCTGGAGGGTGTTTTCCCCTATAACAGACTCCAGAAGAGCATTCCAGTTTTAACCCACTCTCTGGGTGAAGAAGAATTTTCTTACATTTGTACGGAATCTATCACCTTTCAACTTTAGAGAGTGCCCTCTCGTTCTCCCTACCTTGGAGAGGGTGAACAGTCTGTTTTTATCTACTAAGTCTATTCCCTCCAGTATTTTTAACGTTTCAGTCAAGTCCCCTCTCAGTCTCCTCTTTTCAAGGGAGAAGAGGCCCAGTTTCTCTAATCGCTCACTGTACGGCAACTCCTCCAGCCCCTTAACCATTTTAGTCATTCTTCTCTGGACCCTTTCGAGTAGTGCCATGTCCTTCTTCATGTATGGCGACCAGTGCTGGACGCAGTACTCCAGGTGAGGGCGCACCATGGCCCGGTACAGCGGCAGGATAACCGTCTCCGATCTGTTCGTGATCCCCTTTTTAATCATTCCTAGCATTCTGTTCGCCCTATTCGCCGCCGCAGCGAAATTGTGCAGAAGGCTTCATCAACTTGAGGATCAGAACTCCCAAGTCTCTTTCCTGGGATGTCTCTCCAAGTACTGCCCTGGACATCCTGTATGTTCTCTATTCACACTTTCAAAGTTTAATAAGGGGTTTGGGGGTTTAAATTTCACTTAAATCTATTTATACTAAAAGTATTTATTTAAAAAGTTGAAAATATATATTCAAAACTAATGAGGAGGTTGGTGTGTAAATCTCTTGGCAATGAGAGGATAGCTGAGCCTAGAGTGACACCTCTGAAGTTTTGTTAGAAGGATACGAGTATTTTCCTGTAAGAGTAGTATATGAATGGGCTTTAAACTTGGTTCTAAACATTTGGGGGTTTGTATCCTGAGAAAAGTGGGTGTGCCTTTATAGAATAGTACTTAGGGTTCCTTTTACTAAGCTGCGCTAGCGGTTTTAGCGTGCGTTTAGCACGTGCTGCATTGCCGCGCATACTAGACGCTAATGCCAGCATTGAGCTGGCGTTAGTTCTTGGCACATAGTGCAGGGTTAGCGCGTGCACGGCAATATAGCACGTGCTAAAAACGTTAATGCACCTTAGTAAAAGAGGGGGGTTAATATACCAATAGTGCTGGTCTTTTGCCCTTACCTCTTTCCTTCCATGAGCAATTGATCCATTTCTTCAAGAGTGTCCCAAGTGCTATACCTCTGCTGGCAACAACATACCAGCTCTAAAAAGAGCTCTATGTTAACCAGTGACAAGAGTTTCCCATCTGGGGAGCTAGAACCCGGTATAATGCACAGATATGACTGCAGTGTAAACTCATAGATTCTAGATTTTTCAGAACCAATTTCCAACTCCCTGGGCTTGCCTCCCCACTATTTTCTCCCTCCTTTGAACTCACGGGGAGTGGATTTCCACTTCCCTTATTCTGATTCAGCTCCGCTCAGTTCATATTCCCACATTCATTTGAGCCCACAAGCTTTATTCTCACTCACAAAATAATCTCTTAAAATGCATAACATATCACCCAAGTATTTGAGTGTTCATCCTTTAGTGCATGATTTGCATGTGGAGTTACCGGCCCCTCTGTAACTTTCATAAATTTGATACAGTTCTCTTGCAGTCAGATAAATGGCAAACAGAGCCCCTTTTCAGTTTTTAACACAGACATAACTACTGGTTTTAAATTCACTCTTCACAAAACACTTCCTTTCAAGCTTTCAGAAACCCACCCCCATAGGGGGTTTCACATGTATACAGTGAGATAATTTTATAAAATCTCTTTTACAGGTGAATCAAGAATCCACTTCCAAGGAAACACAGCAACCTCTAGGGATTTAGTCTGTCAAAATTAACTTTTTTTTACGCTCTAGAAGCCCTAGTGATATCAGAGTTCCAGATATAAAGCACATGACTAAATAAGCACAGAAAGGGTGAGATCCTTTGCTGACCATATTTTCCCAGTTAAGTTAAGGATTTTGTCTATGATATAGTCCTAAATATTTCCCGGTTTTGGTGGGAGAACATAATGAAGCTCCTTTTTAAAAAAAAAAAAAAAAATCCATAAAAGGCATTTTCTAAAATGTCGAAATTGCCAGTTTCATAACTTTTTTAGACATTTTTCTATGCTGTTTGTCTGAAACGCATCTAAATCTCAAGGGGAAATGTTGTGGGTGTGTTTTGAGTGAGGTTAGAACAGGCTTATGATCTGAATATTTTTCTGCAATAATTGAACATTGCAGAAAACGTCTAGGGCAAAACTTGAATGTTTTGAGGCTAGACCTGTTTCAATAACGAAAATGTGGCAAAAACTGACCAGAAAGACTTCCAAGGAAATTAGAAAGTCATGGGAGAGGATGTCATGTCCTCAGTGGTGTAGTAAGGAGGGGGCAGGGGGGCAGACTGCCCCGAACGCTGTCTTGGTCAGGGTGCCAACACCAATACACCATTAAAAGCGTGGAAGATAAAGCCGCGCTGACAAGCACACGGTGACAATAATGCGCCAGACATATGCACGTCGCCAGTTCACCCTATTTAAAGCCTTATTTTTTACGCTCTGAGGGGGATGTGGGTGAGAACATTCTCTCCCCCCCAACTACAGTTAGAAGTGCTGGTGCTCCTGTTGGGGGGAACTCCCCCCAATACACTGAAAACTCCCGTTTTTCCCTTACCATTCTACTGGGCAGACTAAATTAGACCATGCTAGTCTTTATCTGCCTTTGTTTACTATGTCACTACAAAATCAATGCTCCGCATGTTCATGCTGGCCAATATATGTGCATTTGTCAGCATCCTTGTATGCATTTTACAAAAAGCTCCATGTTCAGTACAGTATTTTCTAAAATACTCAGGGAATTGTGAGCATCCCATCTGCTAACCTAACATTCAATATAAAATGGGGCTTCATGTCTCACAACTCCCACTCACTGTAAGATACCTTTGTCTATCATATCATTCTCTCTGCAAGAAACTCCACAGCTCCTATAGGTCCTGTCTGTCAAAATTGTATGTTCTTATGAGAAGGGTCTCTCTATTAAATGTATAGTGCTGCGTACACCTTTCAGTGCTAAAGAAATGATAAATAGTAGTAAACAGTAGTAGCAATATTTACATCTTAATTACTCATTATAGAAAATAAGGATGCAGACAATATTAACCCCCCCCCCCTTTTCTTTTCTTTTTTTTTTAACAAAAGATTAGGCCTTGCATCCCAAAATATTATAACAGCCACTCATATAAGACCCTGCCTGCAGAAGACTGCACTGCAGCGGTATCTATTGGCAAAAAGTATGAGAAGACTATCAGTAACCTTTCACAGCATTCAGATTCAGGGAAGGCTAAACAGATTCTTAATGCCAGACTAATCTTTTAAAGCCCCTATTTAGTAAATACAGTCAAGAAGAGTCCTGCCTTTCCCTAGTGCATACTCACATCTAGAGCACAGTCTATCTAGTACATTCATTCTACTCAGTACATCTAGACCACATAAAGAAAGTCATTGGAACATGATTTGTGTAATTGCATTGAAGTCATTTGCTACTATAAATAGGTAGGTTTTAGAAATTAAATGGACTGTAAACAAAAGACGACTGGTATGCTAGAATGGTGTTATAGCGTTCCTGATGTTTTTATGACCTATTAGTGGTACAGTAAAAATCTAATATGGTGATGGGCGTCCAGTCACCCACTGAAATTGCCAGTCTAAAACAGATTGCTCTCGTTTTAAGCCCTCATTGCTCTGTAACAAATTGGAACACTTCTAAAGAAATCCAGCATCATACACTCCTAAAAACCGACACATAGGAAGTGGCTTCTGATCTTTGTCACTTGCCAGTATATGAAATAGCATCTTGTCATATACATCTTCCAGGTCATTTTTTTATCAAATTCCAGACCAGAATGAACTTTTTTCATTTCTTTATTTCATTTCAAGCCTATTCTACAAGATAAACACTTGTTTAAGCAAAATGGATACCATTAAAACTAACACGTCCTTCTTTGACTTATAAAAGAAGAGGAATAGAACAATAAAGACAAGGAAATTTAAAGGAATTTAAAGTAGTAAAAAAAGAAAATGTCATTTGTATCAGTAACCCTACCTTTATTCAAAGGTACACCCTCCCCCCCCCCCACACACACACCTTTTATCAAGCTGCGCTAGAGGAAAAAGGGGGAGGGGGTAAGTTTGACTCCTCCAGTAGATATCTATTTTAATCCAGAAAAGCCCTCAGTTGCTCCAGCTGAAACAAAGCACATTTTACATCCACATATTTAACCAAACATTTACAGGTTTAAGCTAATAAAAAAAGATGCCGTCATAGATAGAACTTCCAGCATCCGAGCTAAAGAAAAGCTTTTCTATGTTCTTAGTCACATCGGAATATATCCACACTTTTTTCCGCAAAAACTGCTTGAGAATTCCGAAAGTACAACCTCAGAACTGCATTCAGTCCTTGCTCTAAGACTAATACCAGTAATGCTGCTCTCTCTCAATCCTCTTTCATTGAGGTTTCAAGTATTGTAGAAATATTACATTTTTAAGTTATATAACTTGTACCATAGACCCTGGTTGATTTCCTGGCACAATTCTTGAGGAAATATAATAAATCTTATTTAAAGGAGGAATATTGTCAGAAGAAAACTTTAAGACCTAAGGGTCTCATAATAATTTTAAAAAATGTTCAAAAAGTGGCCTAAATCGGTACTTGGACAATCAAAAAGCCAGATTGTCTAAGTACTGATAATCAAAGCTAGTTTTAGCTTAGGCCTTTACCCTGCCTTTAAACACCTAGAGCGAAAAGAGGCATTTTTAAAGGGGAAAGGGCGGGAGGTGGGTCAACCTAGATTTAGTCGTACAGCAAGTATAACCAAAAACTTTAGCAGGTAGCCTAGTCGGAACTTATACGTTTTGACTTAGACCAAGTCAAAACAGGTATAAGTTCCGAATAGGGACTGCTCTATAACAGCAGCACATAGGATGAGATATCCTAGTACAGTAGCAAGCAGGTGATTGGAGTAACCTGGTGAGCGGTGTAGTGAACCATACAGAGGGCCCATATCCCACTCTAGCCACATTTAAGGTAGAACGTGTGTGATCCTACCAAAATCCTACTCTATTGCCATATAGATGATACCTGCAGCCATAAGGGCTATTGGGGTGGTAAACAAGTGGGTATAGTAGGTTTTGGGGGAGTTTTGGAGGGCTCACCATAAATTATATGGTGGTTATGGTGAGATTATACCTAGAGCCAAAACGAGAGCCCAAGGAGGCCTCAACGATGAGACAATCAAGGCACAACAAAGGGGTTGTGAGGATGAGATATCAATAATTCAAACACGGGCATAAAGTTCAAAGTTCACTTCATTGATAGTAGCACTTCGAGGACTCGTGCTGGCACCTCTCCTCCTTCCCGGCATCTCGCGGAACACCTGAAACCTCAGGAGGCACACAGTTTGTGATACACTGCTGTAGACCAAAGCCTTAAGTTCCTGCAACTTCCACAGGGAAAAATAACACAGCAAAAAACCATAATAATCCCACCCCCACCCCTTCCAATATTTGACTCATAGCAGTCAGTGGTTTGAAAGCTGCTACCTTCTATGGGCTAAATCTTACCAGGATAGTGAACGCCAAGGCCTTGTCCTGGCAACAGCACTGGATATAGGTGAATTCCAAATTACAGAGGTGTTGGCTGATATTCCGTGCCAGCACTCACACAGCTAACAGGACAAATTTAGGACTGTGTTTTATGTAATCCAACTTGCCCAGTTAACTATGCAGGTACTGGCACCAAATATTACTGGTGTCCACATAACTTCCAGGTCTTCCCTGACTTTACCTACAGGCTGCCCTGGCACCAGCTGAATAGTGCCACAGGAGTTAGAAGGCATATTCAGCAACATTTTGAGGTTAAGTACCGTTGAATATCTGGGGACAGTCTACTGACTGAGATGTAAGCTGGCAGAAGCCTCTCCTGCCTGTCTACACCTCTTCGAAAATCTACCCCAATAATATAACACAACCCAAGCAACCACTTGTGCACAAATGCTCAGTGGAATTTGCCCCTTAGAGCTAAATTTAAAGACCAGGCATACAATCATTCCTGGGTTTCCTGTATCTTTTTTTATTTTGAAATGCCAGATGTTGTAGGAAATTAAATCCTTGGGTAAGCGATGGGCTGTTTCCAATTTATGCAAAGTGACTGCTGGCTTTTGCCACTTTGTTCCCTGCTTTTTCTTGATTTTTAAACCTGCATAATCCATGAAATGAAGCAGTGTTAGTGTGCCTTCACAATTTAGCCTACTCAAATGCTAGAATCAACAGGGTGAAATTGCTGAGCGCAATGTGCAAGTCTATCCATTAGCCACATCCAAAATGCAACTAATCCAGCAGTCAGAAAACTGCAGAACACATAAGAATATAATGTTATTACTATTGCTTAGAAGATAGGAACAATTTGCAGCTAAACACCACAATAGCAATGCAGCAAGAAGCTTGCTTACCCCAGATCTTTCTTCACACATACACACCCTGGACTATATAGGTTGAGAAAATTTGGATGGAGAGACCAGATCTGTGCACAAACAAATTAGTTTGGGCCTCTTTTACGAAGCCTATTACCTCGGGCCAGATTCAGCATATTTGTCACATGGCTCTCATTTGCACAGCTTTGTAAAAGGAGCCCTTTATGAGCCACTAATCAGTAATTGGGAAAGAGTGCACCCTCTCAGACTCATTTCCAAAAAAGATAGACATCCAAAAGACAGTATAAACCAGCACTTGGACACCTTACTAGTCAAAACGTCCAAATGGGCATTCTCAAAACAGACTTTGTCTCCAGTGCGGTCAAATCTTAAGGGGGCATGTTAGAGGCATGTTTTCGATGGGCTTAGGATTTGCATGTTCCTTAGGCATAATCAAACCTTTAACAAAAGGCCCTAGGCTTTGTTTTTTAGATGTTTGGAGCTAGACCTGTTTTAAAAGTGTCTAAATGCTAAAAGTTGCCCAAACTGACCAGAGGACCACTGGAGGGATTAAGGCATGACTCCCCTTACTCCCCCAATGGTCACTGACCCCCCTCACACCACCCAAGGATGTTACAAAAACCCAGTACATTCCAGCCTGAATTACAAAGGGGTGCTGAAAAATTCTCAGCCCAAGCAGCTTCAGATGTTAATAAACATTTGAGCCCTGAAAGCAGACAGGCACTCTAAGAGTTACTGCAGTGGATTTCACATGAAAAGTTTAATTGAAATGAAAAATGTCAAGAAAAGAGTGGAATAACTTGTAAATTTCATGGCTCTGTATCATTATCTTCTTAGTTGGACTGTGAATTTTTCAGTGGCCCCTCGTATATTCTGAATTCTGTTTATGGTGCCTAGATTTGGGTGCAATCCCAAAATGCATGTACAACATAATTGGCTAACAAGCCATTAGTGAGCGGTAACTGGACACTAACAATCAATTATGTTAATTGACAGCAATTGGGTTTTAAATTTGCCTCTGGCTGCACACTATTTTGTAATGCTGGGCACCCAAATCCCATTATGCACAACTCAAAAAGGGAAGTGGACATGGGAGGGGTATGAGTGTGCCTGGAGCAGTCTGAAAAATTGTGCGGGCACCAGCATTTACACCAGATTTCAGCAGATGTAAGTCTTGCACCCAAAGTTAGGGTGTGGGAATCGGTGTGCCAATCTTTTCTAGTGTCATTTTTGAGTGTCATTTATCAAATCTAGCCTTGTATGCCCATGGTACACGCTAATACAGATATTCATTTTAAAAAAAACCCAGAAAATATAACAAAACATTTTCTGGCTGCCTATCCCTACTTTATATACAAATACATTTCATGCACACTCATTGTGAATATACCGTGTTTCCCCGAAAATAAGACAGTGTCTTATATTAATTTTGGGTCCAAAAAAACACATTAGGGCTTATTTTCAGGGGATGTCATTTTTTTCATGTTCAACAATCATCTCTCCCTTCCTCTTCTCCGTCCCATTTCTTACTCTTTCTTTCTACCCCTCCCCCCATGTGCAGCATCTTTCCTTCCCTCTCACCCATCCCCTTGTGCAGCATCTTTCTATCCCTCCCTCCCACCCTCCTGTGCAGCAGAACCCCAGCAACCCTCCCACCGTGATAGTGACATACCTCCGCTCCGAGGTCTCCTAAAGTAGCAGGGGTGGGGGTTGCTGAATCGATGAATCCAATTATTTCAGCAAATGAGGCAGCACTAGTGTTAGGGATAGAGTCAGGGACAGTGTTCCCTCTAAGGTGAGCGCATGAGCGATCGCTCACTATTTTCAGTGGCGTCGCTCATACGCTTTCCCCTGTCGCTCACTCGAGGGCGGGAGGAGGTGAGAGGAAGCGGCGGCCTGTATTTTAAAGTTAAAAGATCCGCGACTGCATCGGACTTCCGACGCAGGTGGGGGTTCGTGAGAGGAGCCACTGCCACGTCTTCAGTGTCCTACCAAGGGGGGGGGGGGCGGTCCGCCCCGGCTGTGTACCCGCCCTAAGACTGCAGTCGGAGAGGATGTTCGGGCCAGCCAATTGCTGCCTGGCTGGGCGGAACTTCCTCTCCGACGGCAGAATTGACGTCGGGGTAATGCTGGTTGGCCCGATGGGAAGCAGAGAAAGCTTGGGGCAGCCGCGGCGGTAGCTTTGGGGCCTGTTTCCCCCGATGGTTGCGGCGGTGGCTTTGGGGCCTGTTTCCCCTGATGGTGGCAGCAGTGGCTTTGTGGAGGGTAGGGAGAAAGAAAGGGGACAGGCAGGGAGACAGAAGGGAAACAGAAAAAAAAGAAAGGGGGCATCAAGAGAGAAAAAAGAAAGAAAGGGCAGGGAGAGAGGAAGAAAAAGTTAGGGGAGGGAATGAGGTCAGGAGGAGAGGAAGCATACAGGCTAAAAGAAGGGAAGAAAGATTGGATGCACACTCAGAAGATGAAAGTGCAACCAGAGACTCATGAAATCACCAGACAACAAGGTAGGAAAAATGATTTTATTTTAAATTTAGTGATCAAAATGTGTCTGAATTTATATATGCTGTCTATATTTTGCACTATGGCCCCCTTTTACTAAATCGCAATAGTGTTTTTTAGCGCAGGGAGCCTATGAGCGTCGGGAGCAGCGCTGGGCATTTAGCACAGTTCCCTGCGCTAAAAACTGCTGTTGTGGTTTAATAAAAAGGATAGGGGGTATATTTGTCTATTTTTGTATGGTTGTTACTGAGGTGACAATGCATAGAGTTATCTGCCTTGACCTCTTTGAAAAAGACCCAGAATAGGAATGATAATTATCATTTTCTCAGCGTATAGTGTGCTTTCTGTTTTTTAATTTTATTGTTGGTAGATCATTTTGACTTGGTCATTTTAAAGTAGCTTGCAAGCCCAAAAAGTTTGTGCACCCCTGAGCTAGAGCGTTGAAGCTGTGTATTTCTATTTACTCCCCCCTTTTACAAAACTGTGGAGCGTTTTTTAGCGCCAGCCGTGGTGGTAGCAGCTCTGATGCTCAGAATTCTATGAGTGTCAGAGCTGTTACCACTGTGGCTAAAATCCACACCACGGTTTTGTAAAAGGGTGAGGGGTTAGTTTGTGATGACATATTCCATACTAGGTGAAGGTGTTTTCTGTGTTCTGTGTGTTCGAAAGACATGGTTTTCTGTTAGGATTGATAGTGTAGGATTGATCTGTGCTGGTCTGGCTTGTTTAGTTTTACAATGGGTGTATTGATGTACTGCTCACTGCAATATGTAAGATGCTGCCTTTTCCTAGGTACTCATGTGTGACGTGTGGTTTGTTACTAAAAATCATGTTTTTCTTACAGATGGTGGGGGTGCCAAAAAATGATGGGCCCCGAGTGTTACATATGCTAGGTACGCCACTGTATGTAAAGATACCAGAAAGCTGGCGTAGCAAAAACTTTAAGTAAATTGTTATTCTTCTAAGCTTTGAGTATTTAACCCTCCCACAATCTCACGGGCACTCGTTTCAAGTTTCAAGTTTATTGAGATTTTTATTTAAACGCAATATCAAATATTTTCAATGCGTATAACAAAAATAAATTTGGGGAAATAAATAAAACCATTTGAACAATAAACATACAAACATATCCATAGATGATTAAAATTACATAAGGAGTACAAGGATAAACTACATTTGTTTAAAAATGCGTCCTCCGCGCCTGCTCATAAATTTGTGGAGTATGTAACTTGTCACTCATGCATATATTTTTTTGCACACACCTCATCAATCCTTAGAGGGAACATTGGTCAGGGAAACATAGAAACATAGAAAGTGATGGCAGAAAAGGGCCAAGGCCCATCGAGTCTGCCCACTCCATTGACCCACCCCCCTAGTTAATTGCTCTCTGATGACCCTTTCCCTCGAAGAGATCCGACATGAGCATCCCAAATGATCTTAAAAACTTGCACGCTGCTGGCCTCAACCACCTGTACTGGGAGCCTATTCCAGCTGTCCACCACTCTTTCAGTGAAGAAGTACTTCCTGGTGTCGCCATGAAACTTCCCGCCCTTTATTTTCAGCGGGTGTCCTCTGAGGGTCCCCTAAGAAGGAAAACATTATCTTCTACCTTGATGCGACCAGTGACATACTTAAACGTCTCAATCATGTCTCCTCTCTCTCTACGTTCCTCGAGAGAGTATAGCCGCAATTCGTTCAGCCTTTCTTCGTATGATAGATCTTTGAGCCCCGAGACCATCTTGGTGGCCATTCACTGTACTGACTCGATTCTCAGCACATCTTTGCAGTAATGTGGCCTCCAGAATTGTACGCAGTACTCCAGATGAGGCCTCACCATGGTTCTGTACAAAGGCATTAGGACGTCGGGCTTCCGACTAACAAAACTTCTCCGGATACAACCCAGCATTTGCCTAGCCTTAGATGAAGCCTTCTCCACTTGTTTGGCCATTTTCATGTCATCGCTGATGATCACCCCCAAATCCCGTTCTGCGGCAGACCTTGCTAAGGTTTCTCCATTCAATGTGTACGTTCTGCACGGATTATTGTTGCCAAGGTGCATGACCTTGCATTTGTTAGCGTTGAAGCTAAGCTGCCAGGTCGAGGACCACTGTTCCAACAAAAGCAGGTCTTGCATCATGCTGTCGGACAGATTGCCGTTACTCACAATATTACATAGTTTGGCATCATCAGCGAATAATGTTATTTTACCTTGAAGTCCTTGAGTCATGTCTCTTACAAATATGTTGAACAGGATCGGGCCCAAGACCGAGCCCTGCGGGAATATTCGGGGGTCGATATTAAGTAGGGCTTATTTTTGGGTTAGGTCTTATTTTAGGAGCATCTTTAAAAATCATGCTAGGGCTAATTTTTGGGATAGGTCTTATTTTTGGGGAAACAGGGTATTTTATAGGGCAACAATCATGACTCCAGTTTTGAAAGCATTACATTTAGCTTCCAGGTACCTTTCTCATTCAATTCTGGATGTCTTGTTTAATCTAGAAGTGCTTAAGTAATGTTGGTGCTATCAACTTTCGACAGTCCTGTGGAGCTACCAGCCTAAGAGAGAGCTGTGTTCCAATTCTCAGGGATAGTTGGACTGATCTTTTAGAAACAACATCTGGTAAATATGGGCACATGCATTAAATTTTAGGCAGAATTTCAATCTCTTGACTTTCAGGAAGCATTTGAAGGCATATTTTTAAGTTAGTATTTTCTCCCTGATAAAATGGGTGAAATATGTGTCATTTCAATAAGGGTCTTTTGACTATCCTATCTTTAGAGGGAGCTGATGATTTTTCATAATTGAGGGGGAAGAGTTGAAGGGATTATATTTAAGTTTTGTGTTTAGATTTTTTTTTAATTGTAACCTATTTAGATATGTAGAGATAGACAAGAACTACATGTTTTATTATTACGTATTATTATTGAAATAAATATGCAATGGGGGCAAGCTGCATTATCAAGCTGCATTAGGGATTTAAGTCCCATTAGAGGTAGAGAGTAGGTGAAGTTAGTGGGCTTGGGCCTTTTGGGATGAGAGTAGGTGAGGCTTAAGCCATTTGTAGAAAGGGGGTGGGGAGTAGGTGGGCCTTTTGGGGGAGTCTGGAGCCTTTGGAGGTGGGGCTTAAGCTGGAGGGGCCTGCCCTGCTGTCACAAAAGCATTGAATTGAAGCTTTACAGCCTGAAGCTCCCTGACTGACCACTGGAAAAACAGGTTTAAGAAACCTCTAGGACTGAGATACTGCAAGTTGCTAAATCCTATGGTAAATTAAGGTGCCTTTTATCACACCTTGACTCCTCTCCCTTTTAATCTCTAAGCTGTTGTTAATATGATTGATGATATTGCCATATACAAATTTTGAATGCCTAAATACAATAAACATAGTTTACAGCAGCGTGAGCATGGAATTTCTCCATAATCTTGTCCCTATGACCTGAGAACTAGAAAATGCAGTTCCCAGACAGAGTCCTCATTCACATTTAATTCTTGGATAGGCATTAAGGGAGTGGGCACAGCAGCCTATCCCTACCTGGATAGCTAAATACAAGTTTAACAATGAGTTGTAAGAAGCCTTTTTAAGCAAACACTGATGAAGTCTATATTAAAGCATAAAAAATTGTTCATGTGCAAACAACAAGGCTTATGTAATTCCATCCCAAGGTTCTGTTGGCATTGATGAACCACTCAACCTTGGGTTTCATAGTTTATGATGTCAGCAGGACTCCCTTGATGGAATTATAGCCCTTCACAGTCACCTAGTATTCTATATAACCACTCATATTCTAGCACAGAACCATACCAGCACAAAATAAGGATGACAGCACTGAAATAGCAACATTTGAAAACACATTGCCCATTAAGTTTATGGATTATCTCAAAATGCAATATGAGACTTTATCTTAAAAAAAATACACAAGAAATCTGGGGCCTTCCTTACAAGCAATTGTGGATAGGTAGAAAAAAAGGGAGCAACCTGTATTAATTATTTGAATTGTTGCATACTTCTAAATTAGAGTGTGTTTAGATATATTGCAGTTTTGCAACCTTATCCTTTGGGCTAAACAGGATTTCCCAGACCTGTCCCAGTGACCCATATTTAAGCAGACTTTCAGGATATCCACATGAGATACATCTAAGACCCAATACATGTAAATTTAGTTCATGCATATTCATTGTGGATATCACAAAAGCTCACTGAGCTGTGTTTTTTTACCAGGACAGGTAGAGAAAATTCTGGAGTAAAGTCAAAACCAAGAAAACCATTCTTAAGCAGGGACAAATCACTTAACATTGCTGCAACACTGGACATTCACACGTCTAACCAATTGTACTTATAGAACTTAGGTGGGATTAGCCATTGTCAGTTTGCAGGCTGTGCCTCTGTCAGGCTACCCAGATGTTATTAAGTCTGGTTTTATTAAGTTAATGAGAAAGGAAGGTTTAGTCTTATGCAGGAGCTAGGAACTTTTATACACAGAGAGCAAGTGTGATCCTTCGTAGACCGCAACCTTTTATAATGCTGAAACTAGGGTTACCATATGGCTCCAGATAAAGGAGGATGGATTGAGACATCCATGTTTTATTTCCATTGAAAGCAATGGAAGTAAGGAGAACAGATTGAGACATCTGGATTTTATTTCCATTGATGGAAGTAAAACCCAGATGTCTCAATCCATCCTCCTTTTTCTGAAGCCATATGGTAACCCTAGTGGAACCGGAAATGCACAGAACGGTGTAGAACTTATGTGATAAATAAATGGATAAATAAAAATGTAACTAAAACAATGGAAACAAACTATTAAAGTGACTATTCTGAAAACGTAAGACCTTTGAAATTAAAATGACGAACTAATTTGGCATCTACCAGACAGGAATTAACAAAGATCTGAGCTTTCTTTCCCACTACACAGACATTTAAAATTGCTTTGTTACAGTATCTCTCTGTCTCCTACTCACCCACCTACCCCGTCTTCTTCCTATGAAACTATCCTTGGAATACTTTCATGTTTTTCTTATACTGTATATTTGTCAATATTTGCTTATATCTGATCTGAAGAAGAAGGGTTACCTTCAAATGCTTATCATAAAATGCATTGAGTTAGCTCAATAAAAAAGATATTACTTTATTGTTTTATTTCTATATATTACTTTGGAAAGTGGACTAACACAGCCACCACACCATTTCACTTGAAAATATTTGTGAAATAGAGTACAGTACTCCCCCGAAATTCATTTTGAAAAAACGTGAATGTGGTTTTTCACCTGTCAAAAGGCAGGGGAGGTAGGAGAGGGCAGCTGGAGAGGCAAGAGAGGGCAGCTGGAGCACCGGTGGGTGAAGAAAATCACTCGCAGTCTGCTCTGACCGCCTCTTTCTGTAGTAAAGTCGGCCTATACCAATCAGGAGCTGCTTTGACATGCAGCTCCTGATTGGTGTAGCCCGACTTTACTACAGGAAGAGGCGGTCGAAGCAGACCGCGAATGAGTGAGTCTACGATTCGCGAACCGCGAATTCACAGAGGACCACTGTATATAAAATTGCCATAACTCTGGTTAATGATATTTTCTGAGTATACTTCCCATGGTCTCATGGGCTGCATAAAATTCAACGGCAGACCGCATTTGGTACCCACTCCTGTTCTAGTAAGTCCAGCACTGAACTACAAGCCAGGAAAATGCTTCATGTTGCTGATTTGTCCTTCTTCTAAATATGTTTGGGGGCAAGTCCTTGCATCTCAGTTTGCCTCCATTCACCTTATGGAAGTTAGATAACATCATCCCCAGTGTTTTGTTTTCATACTTTTATGCCACATATGCTACAAATGTCCTGCTATGCCATCCTTTCCTGAGGGAACAGCGTTTATGCTCTAAATTGCAAAATGTGTTGGGGTCCATATAGATGAACGGTGTAAAAACAGGGGTGTCCAACCTTGGCCCTTGCCTGGGTGGGTTTTCGGGATTTCTCCAATAAATATACATGAAATCTACTTGCATAGAATGGAAGCAGTGCATGTAAATAGATCTCATACATATTCATTAAGGAAACCCTGAAAACCTGATGGTTGTGGACTCTGAGGACTGAGATTGGTTACTAATTAGGGCTACAGTAACTGTTCCCATGAGGCATTGCCCATTAACATGCACTAATTCATGTGGTAAATACATACCCTGGAATGGTATCTTTCTGTGAGCTGTTACTAGCGCATATAACATGGATGCACTTACTACCCTCAAATGTCTGCAATTGTACTTATTGCATTGTATAGATGTTTTCTGTGTGGTAACTGTATGGGAAGATTTATTTATTTAAAATATTTATAGCCCGCATATCTGACAATACTAAGCGGGTTCCAATCTTGCATACAATCTTTTTTTTTTCAAGATGGCGGCCAGTTAAGTCATCAACTGTGCTGTCTTTCTTCCTTTTTTATTTTTGTATTTATTTTCAAGTCTTTCTTTTACATCTTTAGTTGGGTTTTTTTTATCTTTTAATTTTTCCTTTTGTTCGTGATCAGATTTGAATTTATTGGTCTAAAATCAATTAAATTTTTTCTCATTACATCGTGTATGACCGTTGGTTCTACGGCCTAACAGCTTTAACAGTAGGGCAGTAGGGAGTTGGGGAGGTGTCAAGGTGATAGAGATCAGCAATGTTCTGTTTGCTAGGGTGAGAGCGTTCCTTGTGAGGAGTTCGGAGGATGTGGGTCAATGGAGGAGGGCTCGGTTTTTCTGCTTTGCCGCCGCCAGCCTCTAGCCTCTGGTCTCCGCTGCTAGGGGTTGCAGCGGAGACCAGCAATGAGGAGCGGCCAGGGCCTACGGCTGATGAGGCCAGAGACGAGTGTAGCGCAGATCCTTCCCCTGCCACCGGGAGTCCTGGGCCTGCTGTCCGCCTTTTGCTGAAGACTGCGGGATTTGGCATCTGTGGATCTGCTGTGGACAACTGGCGTTTGATCTTGGCCCTCCCGCTCCACGTGGCCTAAACTTGCTGTTGTTGATTCTTGTTGACTGAGTCGGGTGGAGTCTACTTCAGCAGAGCCGGAAGACCTGATGTCGGGAGATCGCTGGTGGAGCTGTGAAGTATTCTGGAGGATCAGCCTTGATGAGGAAGGATATCTGTGTGGCTTTGAGACATCACACAGCCAGAGATCCCGACGATTTGGCCCTGCTGTCTTGCTTGGATTGTTTTGGGTCTTTGAGGTTTTGATTTATTTTAATGTTATTCTTTTTATTTTTTATTATTTGAATTGTTATATCTTTATTATTTCATAATTGTTTTCAGGTACTTAAGCTAGATTGTGAGCCTTCGGAACAGTTAGGGAAGTTCCAAGTACCTAATTTTATTTTATTGTAACCTGTTCTGAGCTTCTGGGGAGGACGGGCTATAAAAATGAACAAATGAATAAATGAATACATAATACATAATAAAATAAAACATTCAATAAACACTGACATACCATCAAGAAACACAACATTCAAGACCTTAAAAAATATTAAAAAACACAGAAATCTAAAATAACATGCATAAAAGAAAAAAAATAATAAATCACACTGCCTTCTAAAATGAGGGAATTCAACAGCCTCCTTCACATTCAGTTACATCACCTAACAAATCACTGTTCAAATAAGACTGTTTTTAAACCATTCCTGAGCTGAAGATACTTGAAATTCCCCAGTAATCATATAACAAGGTGTTACACTTTATCCATTGCAGTTTGGGTGATTACTACGTAGGAAGTGCAAATCTTTACTGCACTTGAATTAATGGACACTGTTGTTACCAAAACACAGCATCTAGATTGATAATTCATGCACCGGATTTGCACGCACTATAGCGTGCACTAGCTGAAAAACTACAACCTACTCAAGAGGAGGCGGTAACAGCTAGCCCGTGCGGCATTTTAGCCCACGCTATTCCGTGTGTTAAGGCCCTAACGTGCCTTTGTAAAAGGAGCTCTAAATCTTTTTTATTAACAAGAAAGAAAATGCAATCAAACAATGGCAAAAGAACATACAAGGCTTTGTTGTATAAGAAGGGTTACCCGCCATCGAGGACTGGACTCTTATGTCCTCAATGGCCACAGGAGAAAAACGCAATTATTTGTAAATGCATTTTTTAGATACTGATCTCTTGTGATTGTTTCTTGCTGAACAATTTTATATGATTTTCTGAGGGTTATTTGTGTATGTCAGTTTGATTTTATTTATTTTATTGAATTATGTATGTAAAGATATGTAAATCATCTAGTTCTAAACAGTATAGAAATTTTTAAAATAAATAATAAACACAATTGCTTAAAGCTTCAAAATGAGAGTTTCAATTTTAACCCTATCTATTCACTACTATTTTACAAATTAAGGTCACCTCTTACTTCAACCTGTATCTATGACAGAACTAGGGCAAAGACTGGTAAATATTTACTTCTTTCTTAATAGCCACTGTAATCTTCCTTGATTGGGATACTCTCTGTAAGAGTAAATTATAAATGTCAAATTAAATTAAATTCTATTAAAATTAAATAGGCAACAAATGAATGAAACATTTACTGTATTAGTTGCCAGAGAAAACTACGGGCCTGTTTTCAAAGCTGCGCTAGCGGCTGCTGCGCAGTAATGGCCCCGAAGCCCATAGAGATTTAAAGGGCACTGGGGCTGTTGCCACATGGCAGCCACTAGCGTGGCTTTGTAAAACCGGCTCTATGTCTGAAATGAAGAAAAGGAATTACCAAATATGCATTACATACAAAGATGACCACACCTTTGTTCAAATATCAGACCTAACTATAGTCACTTCTAGGTGAGGTAAAATTCTCATCTTGAATGCTGCTGCCACACAGCCACCATTGCCTTCTATGGGAGTGAGTGCAATATGTCTAAAAAATTTTTTTCAATTTTTGCTAAATAGTTGGAATAGGCCCTCTTTTACACAATTACACCTTAATATTTAGTGGATTTCCCCTTTTTTATAAATACCGTCATCTAAAGATTCTCATATAAAAGTTCCTTTTAAAGGAGCAGAGCCAAATTTCCCAGCATAGCTGACTTCATAGTTTATAGTTTCATAGTTTATTTAAATTTTTGATTAAACGCTTATCCACAGGTACAAAGCGTTGTACATAGTAATTTAAAATAGCTGGAAGACGAACATTTTAAAATTATTAGACATACACCAATTAAACAAACATATTTATGACCTGAAAACATCGGAGAAAAAAAGGGAAGAACTACAATTTCTTAGAAAGAATACATAAAAGGAAAATACAATAGGAGAGGGGGAAAAGTTAAAAAGTCCGGAAATAAATACATGTGTAAAAATCAGTTATAGGCATCTTTAAAAAGCAAGCATTTTAGGCTGCTTTTGAATTTCTGCAAGTTTTGTTCAGCTCTAAGATATAGAGGGAGAGAGTTCCAAATTAAAGGGGGGGGGGTTGATTGAAAAAATGAGAGTACGGCGAGTACCAATTATCCTTAGGGATGGGACGTTAAGGGAATGATGTGAGGTTGATCTTAAAGTTCTGGGAGGGTCATATGGGATCAGTAGTCTATCTATGAATACCAGGGTATTAGTTTGCCTGGTTTTAAAAGTCAAGAGGGCAATTTTATAGGTGATTCTATGTAAAACAGGCAACCAGTGAACTTTTTGTAACAAAGGGGTGACGTGATCAAATTTTTTAGAACCCGAAATAATTTTGATAGCTGTGTTTTGTATAAGTTGAAGACGTTTTACATCTTTTAGACACAACCCTTTATATAATGAGTTACAATAATCAATTTTAGATATTACGATAGAATGAATTAACACGTTAAGAGAATTTACGTCAAGGAGAGGGACCAAAGATCTAATCATCCTAAGTTTGTAAAAACAGTTTTTGACCAGCGCACTGATTTGAGGACTTCATCTTCCTGCTTACTTTACCTTATACAACATTCACACACTCTTATCTTAACCTCAGCTTCCTTCTCTCATTTAAAACTTTATACCCAACCCCATAATCATTTTCCATCTTGCATACTCTTGCTTTCTACAGTCATTCAAACACTTGTACCTTTTCTTTCACACTGAGCACATTATGACATAATGGAGATAAGGCAGCATGGACAGTTTTATCATGTAACAACTCACACCGATACTTACCATAGTACTACAACCAATTATTTTTGTATCATGCCAGCTAATGTACACATTTATCAATCAAATCCCTTCTTCGCAAAACAAATCAAACAACTGGTCACTGCATATTTCTTTTCTGCCCAATGCAGTACATTGTAACAAACAGAATACAAAAACCACGAAGAAATATATGAAATAATAAAAATTTATTATATTTAAAATGTTTCTGCTTGGCTGGGGGATGGGTCATGGCTGGACTCATCCCAGGTTCCAATAATACTGTTTCCTGGTTTCTCCCCTTCCTCCTACTCCTTCAGCTAGAGGACCAGTATGTCACGGTGGAGCTGCAAATGAGAGGCAATGAATACTTCATCCTTTCCTTAAATGCCTATCAAGTACAAAGGAGAGAAGGCTTATGGATAGACTCACAGATTCTATATATGGTGCCTGGATTTACACACCAAAATATGAGCACACTCCCGAGATGTACATGCAAATTAATTAGCTAATGTGCCAATTAAACATCCATAATTAGCACCTATTAAAATGTGCATACACATCTGGCTGTTCACCATTCTATAAGGCATGGCATCTAACTCTACTAGCACACCCATTATAGAATGTCACTTAGCGCCAAATTTTCAGCATCATTTATAGAATTTCCCTCACAGTATGAGACTCGGGCTAAAACCAGAAAGAGAGAAAACGAATACAAGAAGGTGACAGAGCTTAGAATGCCCGATAAGGTTACCAGAATGCAACTGATAACGTCCATCTGTGCAGCCAAAATTTACAGGTGTGTTCAAGCAACCCTTTCCCTCTCTACCCCCACCCCCAAAGTTATGATTTTTTATATTACTTTTATGCTCCCCTATGTTACAATAAAAGTAATATAAAAAATTGTAACATAGGGCCCCCCCCCCCCCTAGCAAAGCACTGTATTGAATTTAACCACAAATTTACATCTTTAAAGGTAGTGGTAATTGAAGTTATGACACCGGGGGTATGAGGGGGTGACTTCAGATGCTACCTGGCCCAACGTGAGCAGCGCTGGATCCACAGGTTGGATACTTTGTGCCCAAGGGGCTTAAATAAAAATATGGAGTGGCAACACTTCTATTAGTTGTGAGTGGAGTTTCCCTTCCGTAGAATCTATGAATGAACAAGGTGGGAGGAGTTATGTCACGAAGCTCTTACGTTGCTGCGTCATTCTGTGAGCTTGTATAAAAAAGACGCTGGCGCCATTTTATGTTGGTTTGAAAATCTTGACGGCGCAATTGAGTGATGTAAGTAACACTGTATGTGTTTGTATAGGTTCTATCTGCACAAGGAGCTAACTTAATCTTTTTAATTTGTAGAGCTGGATGCTGCAGTGCTGGCCCTGAAGCAGCGGACAAGTAGAGAGTCCGCGAAATGCTGGCCGCGTCGGCCTGTGTAAAGATAAGCACTGTTTGAAAAGCACATCCAGAGATAAGCACTGCTTAAGATAAGTAGTTTGTCAATTTTTTCAAAATATTGGATAAGTGCATATGACAAAAAAATAGTAGTAAGATTGGAAATGTAGAGATATTGATGGGAATTTTAAACGTGGGAAGTTAGGATAAAAAAACATAAAAAAAGAAGAAAAAAATCTAAAAAAGATTTATAAAAAATAAAAAATAATTAAGTTATTAAAAATATATGTGCCCCAGCACTAGTTCCTTTGGGCCAATGATTAGAGCAAGGAGCAAAGATACTACACTGATTTCCCCAGTTTGTGATCTCACAACTGCGTGTAGGCTCCAGTTCTGAGGTCTGTGTAATGAGATGCACTTTTCTGGTTGAGTGGTGTGTGTTACATCTATATATATAAAATCGGATGTGTGTATGTATGTGCCGCGATCACGCAAAAACGGCTTGCCCGATTTGAACGAAACTTGGTATGCAGATCCCTCATTACCTGGGGTGATATGTTCTGGGGGTCTCGCGGCCCACCTGCACACGTGGGAAGGGTGGGTTCACCCAAGAATGTATATGTTCTTGCTCCTGGAGGTGAAACTAAAAATGTTGTTTATAATCAATTTTTGTGTTAGTTGAATTGTATTCATTTTGTCAAATATTTCACATTATACTTTGAATATTTTACTTTTTATAAAGCTGTAACAAAATTATTTCATTCACCACTATAAAGTATCTTTATTTAAATCCATTTACAGTGTTATTGCTATAATTAAATACCTGTGCAACGCCGGGGCATCAGCTAGTTGTTTATAAAAGTTAAGATGCCCATAGGAATTTAATGTGCGTCTTAACATTTACTGCAAGCTAAATCTGTAAGCACCCTTTCATGAATTCTTCCCTTAGTGTGCATTTTACAACTAATTCTGGGCATGAGCTTTAAGCCTGCCGAAGACTGGTATAAATGCTTGCACCCTAATTTCTGGGAATGCCTCTGAATTGCCCATGCCTCTCCCATGGCTGTGCCCCCTTTGGAATTACACACTATGAAATTCAGGTAGATATGGTATAGAATAGGGCATAGGGCACATACACATATAACTACTAATTATTGTCAATAAAGTGCTTGTTAATACAAATAATTGATTGTTATCATCTAATTAGCCAATCACTTTGTTTCTGAATCTGTGATTTATGCAAGTATTGTAAGATATTTAGGTAACATCCAGATTTAAACATCCGTACACCAGCTCTAGGGCTGGAGGAATTGCAGACACCAAACTATTAGGTGTGCTGATACAAGGTTACACTAGTATTCTTGAACAGAATCTAGGCGCCCAGGTTTACAAAATAGGCCCCCACCACTTAGCCTAAATGAAGACACTGAGTTATAGAATTGACTCCTTAATGTACTTTTAATGTGTGCTAATGGTGCAGGGCAACATCAACAGAGCAGTCTGTAAATTCTTACTGTATGCTAACTACTGTGTTAAATACCTAAGGTAGATATCATTATTTGGGGATAGGGACTGATTGGGAACTAGACTGGAAAAGGTGTGGTTGGAATAACCTTTTACTAAGGTGCGCTAACGTTTTTAGCACGCGCTATAGCGCGCACTAGCCGAAAAATTACCGCCTGCTTAAAAGGAGGCGGTAGCAGCTAGCACGCGGGGAATTTTAGCGTGCGCTATTCTGCGCATTAAGGCCCTAACGCACCTTTGTAAAAGGAGCCCTATATTTCAAATGTACCTATGCAATGAAGTAATCCTGCAAAAATGAAAGTGTATTAAATTTGCACTGTTTAATGTTGCAGTTCTCCTACAGCTTGGGAGTAATCATGTTTGAAATTCACAAGCTGTGCAGGAATAGTGGCATATAATTGGTTCATGCAGTGCTTGTGATGCTGTTTATAATATTCAAGGGGCCTTACAAACGTATTATGGCTGCCAAACAGAGTTTTGTCCATGAATTTTCAACAGCACTAGATGGATTGCGTCATTGAAAATTCCTTCTAAAGGCTCCAGTATTCTCCAGATAGTTCCAGAGTTGGGGGGGAACAAAGGTGTTATCGGTATTGTTAAGTAGTTTAAATTGAGTCAGAATCATTGCTGTCCTCACATAAACCGCTTTCCCTTGTATACAGCAGCTGAATATTGGCACTATACACCTAGCTGCCGTGGCAAGTGCATTCCACATGTTCTTCAGCACTGTTTCTAATCTAGAATGCAGCATTGAATATAGATGGGCTTTTTTAATGCCACAGTCAGCATTTTAAAAAAAACACATCTCACTGTCACAGCTGAATATTGACCTGATTATTGTCAAAACTGACCTGCAGGTCTTTCACATGTGATATACTCATAACAGATAACTCCCTAGCCAATATAGCTGATGTCTGAAGAGGAGGGGCACTGCTGAGTAGTTACTTGAAGAAATTCAAACAAAACAGCTAACAAATATAATTTTAACCTGATGCAAATTAGGTATTAACAAGTGCAAAGTGTAACTTTCTAAATAGATATGACAGAATGTGCTGAATTTAAGTTTCTACACTAATCATTTTTCTGCATGCTGCTCAAATAGCATGTGTTCTGTGCCCATACAGACCATATGTCCCAAATTGTGATTTCCCTTTTACTTGGTTGGTATCCTGACAGCTGCCATGAAGAGGGAAACTGATGCATTACTATATATGGAGGTTGGTACTTTTTACAGTTCTATATGAATCTGCTTTAGAAATGGATTGAGTAAATGCTCTATTTTATATAATGGTTCTCAGCCGATTTTTCAAGGCCTACTTCATCAACATGGTTTTCAGGACATATAGGGATAGATTCAGTAAATGTCACTCAAAATTTGGCACAAAAAAAAAAAATAAAAAATTTGCTTTCACTGTTATTCTACAATGGACACACAAAGATAAACACCCATTATAGAATTAGTATTGCGTGTCATTTTTAGTGTCAGATTTGGGCACCAAGTAGTGGCATAGTGAAGGAAGTTTGCACCGGGAATCGAGGCACCCAGCATCAACACACTGTCCCCCGTCCCCCCACCCCAGAATCGCCATGCTGTAAGGTCCCCTCTTAACTGCTGCTCACGCCAGCCTTATCCTTCCTTCTGATGCCACTTTCTGATCCCCGCAAACAGGAAGTGATGTCAAAGAGATGCTGCTCGCTGCCTGTAAAGATTTGAAGAGGGGTGGGGGGAAGAAAAGAGGTGCCGGTGCCCAGGGCAGTCCACCCCACTACTCCAGTGGCAACAGGACTTACACTGCTAAAACCATGTGCAATTTCCAGTGCCCAATTTGGGCACACATCCCTAGTATTCTATAACACTGCATGCAGATTTTACGAACACCCCAACCCCCTCCCCATGTACCTCCCATGGCCACACCTCCTTTTGAGTTCATATTCTGGTATTTGGACGCACAGTGTTATACTGTAGAACAGTATGGAGCATAATGTGTGTCCAATTCCAAATTGTGCCAATCAGGGCCAATTAGCACCCAATTATTGGCTCTAATTGAATCCTTAACCCAGGGGTGTCACACTCAATCACATAAGGGGCCGAAATCTGAAAAAAAAGGCTAAGTCACGGGCCAAATTTTTTTTTTTTAGATACTTAGGGGTCCTTTCATTAAGGTATGCTAACCGATTTAGCACGCACTAAATGTGCACCTTAATAAAAAGACCCCTTAGTCTTAGCAGAAGTATAGGGTTACAACCTCTCCAACCCCACCCCGGATCTGTATAAAATAAATACAAAAGACTTTTCCTCTCTCTTTTAGGTCCTAGACAGGCATGGGGGGGGGTGTCAAATTTTGGATGAGGCAGTCTGTTCTGATTTTGTGTGTATGTGTGTACTCTTGTTGAGGCAGGGGTGAATGAGAGGGTGTTGTGCATTATTATTCAATAATATAACTGCAGGGGCCTGGTAGCAAGGGAGTACGGCTAGGGATGAGGGCAGAGAAGGTTGAGAAGCATGCAGGCAGGTGGGTGTTACATAAGAACATAAGAAACGCCTTCACCGAATCAGACCTTTAGGTCCATCCAGTCCGGTGACCCCCACATGCGGAGGCCAAGCCAGGTGTTCCCCGATGAAGACCTGTTTACCCGTATCCATCAATGTGATTTGCAAGAAGGTGTGCATCCAACTTGCCCTTGAAACCCAGAATGGTGGTCTCCGTCACAACCTCCTCCGGGGGAGCATTCCAAGCCTCTACCACTCGCTGCATGAAACAGAACTTCCTGATATTTGTCCTGAGCCTGTCGCCTCTCAACTTCAGTCCATGACCTCTTGTCTGATTCACATTTGACAACGATGATTCTCGTGAATAACGATGATTCTCACTCTATTTTGTCGAATCCTTTTATTATTTTATAAGTCTCTATCATATCCCCTCGCAGTCTTCTCTTCTCAAGGGTGAATAAGCCCAGTTTTCTGAAGCGTTCTTTGTAGCTCAAATTTTCCATACCTTCTACTAGCTTCGTAGCTCACCTCTGCACCCTCTCCAGTGGGGTCACATCCTTCTTTAGGTAGGGAGACCAGTGCTGGACACAGTACTCCAGGTGTGGTCTGACCATTGCTCTGTAAAGCAGCATTATGATGTCTGCCGATCTACTCGTGATTCCCTTCTTTATCATGCCCAACATCCTGTTTGCCTTCTTCGCCGCCGATGCACACTGCGCTGACGGCTTCAGGGTCCTGTCAATCAGTATCCCCAGATCCCTTTCTTGTTCGCTCTTGCCCAATGTCACACCTAACATTTTATATTCATGTTCCTTGTTTTTCCTTCCCAGGTGCATCACTTTGCATTTCTCTATATTAAACTTCATCTGCCACTTTTCCGCCCATTTCTCTAGCTGGTTCAAATCTCTTTGGAGTTCTTCAATGTCCCTTAGTGACCCAACTGTCCGGCATAGTTTTGTGTCATCTGCAAACTTGATTATATTACTTGTTGTTTCCTCTTCCAGGTCATTTATGAAGATATTAAACAAAATGGGCCCAAGAACCGAGCCCTGGGGCACACCGCTTTTCACCTTTTCCCAGTCCGAGAACTTCCCATTTATGCTTACCCTCTGCAATCTGTTCTCTAGCCATCTACCTATCCATCTTAGGATGTCCCCCTCTATTCCATGGCATTCTAGTTTTCTCATAAGCCTTGCGTGTGTGACCTTGTCGAATGCTTTCTGAAAGTCCAAGTATATTATGTCCACCGGGTCTCCTCTATCGATGTGTTTGTTCACCTTTTCAAAAAATTGTAGCAAGTTCGTCAGACATGACTTCCCCTTCCTGAAGCCGTGTTGACTGGCTCTCATCAGATCATGATTATCCAAATGTTGCACTATACTATCCTTGATTAGTGCTTCTACCATCTTCCAAGGAACCGACGTAAGACTCACAGGTCTATAGTTGCCTGGTTCTCCTCTCGATCCTTTTTTGAAGATTGGGATGACATTTGCTATCTTCCAGTCATCTGGTATTTGACCTGTTCTGATTGACAAATTAGCAAGGGATTGTAATAATAAAAACTGTTCTCTGGAATGCATGAGGTCTTCTGGACACACCATTGTAATAAATGAATAGAAAATGGAATATGTGCCTTTCTTTGTGGGCCTCCTTGATCTCTCTCCTTCCCTTTAGGAAACCATCAAAATATCTTTCCTCGGCTGCAGGTCTGCTTGGGACCTGATTCTGCAGGTTTACGTGGCATCATCTGTAGGTTCACACAGCCTGCAGAGGACCGCTGGTCAGCAGTAGCGATCCTAGCAGACCACTGTAGCCTCAGATGCACGTTCCCTCTGGCGCGGTCCGGCCCACAGTCCCATATGTCAGAGGAGGGGCGGGACTGCGCTAGAGGGAACGTGCAGCTGAGGCTACGGCGGCCTGCAAGGATCGCTACTGCCAACCAGCGATCATCTGCAGGCCCCTTGAACCTACAAATGATGCGGCGCTTATACTGGCGGGCCAGCTTTGGGGGAAATTTGAAATTGGCTGGCGGGCCAGATTTCAGTACCCCGCGGGCCAGATTTTGACATGTCTGCCTTAACCAGTTTAATGGGGTACACATCTTGAATTGGCACTCAGCTTCAAGTGAAAACCAAAAAAAAACTCTGTGGAGTGACGATGTTCCTAAATGGACTTTATTTGAAAGTGTCAACGTTCCAAAGGTACACTGAAATCATCCACATAAAATAATTTCATCCACATAAAAATAAATCATCCATATAAAAGCCTTAAAGGACCTAGTCCGCTAGGGATACAGGACCTTTAAGGCTTTTATGTGGATAATTTATTTTTATGTGGATGAAATTATTTTATGTGGATGATTTCAGTGTACCTTTGGAACTTTGACACTTTCAAATAAAGTCCATTTAGGAACATCGTCACTCCACAGAGTTTTTTTTTTTGTTTTCTCTGGATTTTCTTCTTTGTGGATATTTTGGGGTCAATTCCTTTTGTTTTTTACCCAGCTTCTGGTGCCATATATAGAATTTGGAGGATAATGAACATGTGAGAGGCATTGCATACAGTGGAGGTACCGCATGTGAATATTCTGAGATACTCTAAGAAAAGATAGCTTTCTAATAGCCCCTATAAGCTGAAAGGTCAAATTCAAAACTCCCTCCCCATACCTTTTTATTTTGTTTGTGGCTAATGATAGTATGCTTCTTATTTTTGCAGATACTATGTTTGCTTTAGAGATTTTTTTTTATATCATTTTTATTAAGGAATCAAAGGAAAACAGACACCTCTATACATTACAAGCCACAGAAGGAACGCATAATGCATGTACGGTTTTATTGTAAACCGTCTAGACGTAATGATAGACGGGATATCAAATTTATAATAAACTTGAAACTTATAATTACTTTTTTATCCTTATGAAGCAAATTCTTACCCCTCGGCAGAAAAAAAACAAACCAGCTAGCCTTATTGCAGTACAAATTACTACAACTTCTGGCATCAACGCTATGTTATGTAAAAAAAAAAAAAAAAAGCCATGCAATTACAGTAGGCAGAGGATGTTGGGGACAGAAGGTCCTCTTCTCTTTTAAAACTCATTGGTTTTTCTAGCCATCCAGATTTTGCATACTTATAAGTTTACATTTCATATGCACTCACCACTTCCAAATATCATGCCTGTGATAGCTTAGATGATGATCTGATAGGATATTAATCTTGTCTGGTGAAAGCACACCTAATAATTAACAGGCAGTGTGTCTCTTCACTTCTGAAGATAAATGCTGTGTCAGACTGCAGTTCCCAAACTTTCTGTCTCTATAGTACCGAACATTAAGAAAACAAAAGAGCTATACTCTTACACATATCCACAGCATATTTATAACAAAGGCTACACGTATACAGAGAGAGC
This sequence comes from Geotrypetes seraphini, assembly GCF_902459505.1. Classification (NCBI taxonomy): domain Eukaryota; kingdom Metazoa; phylum Chordata; class Amphibia; order Gymnophiona; family Dermophiidae; genus Geotrypetes; species Geotrypetes seraphini. The sequence continues at coordinate 239,222,131 of NC_047084.1, read as the reverse complement.
AGAGGGAAATGAAAGGAGAGGGGCAACTTAAAAGAAAAATATAGCTTGATAGGGCATTTTATTATCTTGCCACAGTAGATGACTGTGCTCATTTCATCTTTAAATCTACAGTTCCTTCAGCTTCTTATATACTTATAACCTACCAGCAGAAAGTGTGATCAAGATGGTATACAAAGAAACAATGCAGTAATAAAAACAAAAAATACAAATACATGTACAGATATAGTCAGTAGCACAACGAGGGTAGGAGGCACCCTGGGAGGTGGTGCCCCCCTGTTCCTTCCCCACCCCTGCGTCACACGCGCACCCACCCTTCCTCCATACCTCTTTAATTCTTTGCTACCGTGAGCAGCTTCTACAGCCTGCTGCTGGCGCCGGCCTGGCTTCCCTCTAAAATCACTTCCTGATCGCAGGGCCAGGAAGTGACATCAAAGAAAAATCCAACACCAGCACGAGCAGCAGGCCGGAGAAGTTGATCTTGCTGGCAAAGATTTAAAATAGTACTGGGGGAAGGGAGGGGTGCAAGCGTGGCATGGGGGGCAGAGAGGTGCTGGTGCCCCCACTAAGATAGTACCTAGGACAGTCTGCCCCTGCCCCCCTTACTATGCCACTGGATAGAGTATCAGCCAATAAACTATAAAAACTATATACAAAAGGAATCCATTCAAACATGTTCTCTCCCCTTCCACCAAGACACCCCACAGATCCAGGCCATAAAATGAGAACCAAGCGGTTACTATGTTAATTCACTTAGGAGACCTTTTACTAAACTATAGTAAACACTAACGCATACTTAGCAGAGCACAAAAGGCCTTATCATGAGGCACGTTCTGGCATCCTGGCTTCCGTTTGGGATACACATTTTATGTCCAAATTCAGGGAATAACCATGGGGGCCACCTTAGCTCCCTCAGTGGCAACTTTATATCTGGCACAAATGGAGGAGATTATGATATATCCATTAGTACAATTTGAACAGGTATTATTCTGAAGGAGGTTTTTGGACGATGTATTTTTTTATATGGAGGAATACGGAGCAATCATTGAAAGAGTTTGTGTATATACTAAATCAACTTAATATACAAATACAATTTACGTTGACATACGACACCACGAATATAGAATTCCTGGATCTCACCATCAATTGTAATCAGAATGTTTTAAAAACTACTCTATATCGTAAACCAGTGGCTAGAAATACTCTCTTGAAGTTTCATAGTCATCATCCATACAAGTTAAAGTATAACTTACCGGTTGGACAATTCCTCAGATTGCGAAGAATCTGTACAGAGGAGGAGGAATTTCTCTATCAATCTAGGGAGTGTTTAAAATTAGACAAAGAAAAAAGTTTCAAAGGTGCTGAAAAGTTCTCAGCCTTAAAGGAAAAGAGGGCTCTCCCTAAGCTGACAGTTTCAAATTTCATGGATCTAGCCCACAGAAGCCTTCCTATGTTAGAGCAGGAGTCTCTGACTCAATTACTTCCAGATGTTATTTTAGGATTTCTTTAGGTTTCAAATATATATAATATGCCTTTTCAAAACCCATTCTTTTGTTCAATACACAGTCACACAATCACTCCAGGGGCCCCCATTCATTCATAACTTGATTCATTCATATTTAATACCTGTTATATCTCAGTTTAGGATATGAAATCTGATATACTTTTCCTAACCAGCCTGAGGCACATCTGGTATCAATTAACACCACGTGCTAGGAGCGGGAAAACTAAACAAAGACTTGGAGACCCACAAAATGGATTCCTAAGACAGAGAAGAAACAGCAAAGACAGCAAACAATAATGGAGTCCATGTATCTCTTAATTTCCTTCATGATCTAGCCTAATAGCAAAGTACAAAAAAGAATATTATTATACTTTCCCTTATATTAATCTGTAGTGTGTTTTTCTGGCCTTGGCTACATTTATATTCAGATTTTTATTCACCCGTTTTTCGTACGCTTCTATTAGGCGTGGCCTTAACTGACACATATGCTTGTATCTATCTAGAGTTACCCAGAATCATACGAAAACCCAGGCACTTTTATAGAAAAAACTCCACCAAAATACTGCACTATCATGTTCTGATATCCATTCCATTACCGTCCCATAAACATCACCCCCTACTGGCCACGAGCCACTACTCCTCAATCCCCTCTTGAATATTATGTGAAGTCCACGTAATGTGATATTCATAACTGAGATATTTGTGGTCTTATCTGTGGCGCTGAGGGGGGTGTCATTGGGTATGGCCCTTCTTATGGATCAGTGTGTATCTGTGCAAGTATATTCTTTTAATGCCAATTAAATAGGACTGATTGTACAAAAGCCAGAAAAAATATACTACCTAGGCCTGCAAAGGCAGGTGCCTAGACCATCTTACCCAAAGCTTACTTGAATTCTCTAGTGAGAATGCAAGCAAATCCCATCCACTATCCTAGATAAAACCCATTCAAGTGTACATTTATGTAAGTTGCTGGCTAAGCCATACCATACAGGAAACTTACCATTCCAGTGGTAGGTATACAGACAGTGTCTGTTCTAGGTGCAATAATAGTCCTAGAGCAGAGACTAAACCAGCGTCTGTTCTTTTATTCATGGAGGTATCAATGAAACTCCAATACTTTTGAAGTAAAAAAGGTCAGGAAAATGTAAAGAAAATATAGCTAGTGAAAGATAGAACCTTAGATATATATTAAACATATCTAAATCCCTAGATTTCCCTAAAATAAAGAGAACCTCAGTATTACCTAACTTAATTGGTCCCTATGCTCAAATATATTATTTTATAGTAACCAATTAAGTTAGGTAATACTGAGGTTCTCTTTATTTTAGGGAAATCTGGGGATTTAAATATCAGGAGCTTGAACAGTGAATTATTTCACGAGGATATCCGAAAAAGTCGGTTCGGAGAGCTTTCCTGAGAGCTAAATATGCATGTTCCCTCTGTCACGGTCCCGTCACATGGAACAGACTGGGATCAAACTTATAACCTCAGGGTGCTGAGGCAGCAGCTCTAACCACTAATCTACTCCTCCACTCTAATGTCAATGTTTTAAAAATTACAAATAGATGTAATATAATACATACCTCTTTTTTTGTCTTTGGGAGGTAAAAGGATATGTTCAAGGTTATACAAAGAGTGGTGAGGAAAAAGATATGTGAAATTTGAGAAAAAGAATCCCAAAATTATTGGAAAAACTTGCTCAAAATATGCAAACTATAAATTAAAGTAAGAATTTATTTTGTCACTTCAACCCATTATGCACAAGAAACCTACTCAAATGTGTTGTATATCTGCAGTCCTACTCTGAATTAAAGCAATTGAGATGAATGTTTGCTGTAGATCTCAGGTTGAAACCAACTGGGTTTGGTTTTGAAAGAAAACTCATTTGCACGTTCATAGTCTTTAGGTTCTATAGCTCTGTGCTGTGAACTCTACAGTATACTGGCCAGCTGTCTCACCTTCTATTTCCCACATTTTTGCTAGTGTGTGGATAGCAGATACCTGGGAGGAGAAACACAAGGCAAGAGAACATTCTTAGCTAAAGACTTCAAACTAAAGCAATTTTTATGTGCTCTAAAATGTAGCATGAATGGCACAGTGACATGGTCACATTATGGGACAAGTAAGCTGGTTTTGATCCAGCTGAGTTATTTTGGACTGCAGTTTCATTTTGGGATTGCTTCAGTTTCCTTGTCCAGTTAAAATTTAGCATCATTCATTAATATTATGCCTGTTTCACAAAAGATAGGTCCATTTAACCTGTCAGTGTCACGAGATGGGTAGAGTTAAGCAAATTGCACCACTGTAATGTTTCTATGTCCTGAATTTCGATGAATAGAGCCCTAGAGGGCCTATTTACAAGACTACGTTAGGTATTTAATGGGGCCAGTGAACTAACCAAGCGATTCCTACCCAGCTGTTCATAAACCAAAGTCATGACTGTCACTGATAGTGACTTCAGTCCCAAGCCTACCCAGAAGCCTGCATACCCCAAACCTAAGGCATTCTTTGCTTCCATATATTTTCCAGTTTGAGTTACCTCTTTCTCACTAATTCTTGAATTAAAAGGCATAATTGCTATGGGATGATAATTGGCACATCCTGTATTATCCAAATTTTTCTTTGAAATGGGTGTAATAAGTAACTCCTTCAACTAAACTGTGAAGATCCTAATGTAGCTTTAAGGAAGCATTAATCCAATTTTTTAAACACTCAGAAATTCTTTGACTTATGAGTAAGAAGGAAATGGATCCATCAAACAAGTAGTAGAATGTACAGTTTTAATCAATTAGTCTGATACTACTACAAATTATTATTATTTCTAGAGCGCTACCAGACATATGCAGCGCTGTACAAAGTCACAAAGGAAAGTCCCTGCTCAAAAGAGCTTACAATTTACAATTTAAACAAACAGGAGGGATGCTTAATCCGCTGGCTAGGGTACTGGGCAAAGGAATGTAGGGTTATGGATTAGAAACACAGAAATATGATGGCAGATAAATGCCAAATGGCCCATCCAGTCTACCCATCCGCAGTAACCATTATCTCTCTCTAAAAGATCACACATGCCTATCCCACGCTTTTTTGAATTCAGACATTGTCTCTGTCTCCACTACCTCCTCCGGGAGACTGTTCCATGCATCCATCACCCTTTCTGTAAAAAAGTATTTCCTTAGATAATTCCTGAGCCTATCACCTCTCAACTTTATCCTATGCCCTTTCATTCCAGAGCTTCCTTTCAAATGAAAGAAACTCAACTCATGCGCATTTACACCATGTAGGAATTTAAACGTCTCTCTCATATCTCCTCTTTCCTCTAAAGTATACATATTGAAATCTTCAAGTCTGTACCCATACGCCTTATGATGAAGACCACACACAATTTTAGTAGCCTTCCTCTGTACCGACGCCATCATTTTTGTATCTTTTTTGAACATATGGAGGGCAATAATCGAAAGGGACGTCTAAGTCTGTTTACGTCCAACTCGCAAGTCATCCAAATTAAAAAACAGCCTAGGGCACATTTTCAAAAAATACGTCCAAAATATTTTTACTTTCAAAAATTGTCTAATTATACGTCCTGCCGTTCTGATCGTCCAAGTCGCTAAAGCGTCCATCTTTGTACCACATTTCCATCCAACTTTTTGTCCAAGTCCAAAATGGCTAGAACAAGCCCTGTTAGATGTGGGAGGGGTCTGCAAAGTGATGGACTGAGCACCCAGACATGGCACCTAAATAGTGGGGTACCTTACAGGGCACTGCTGTGAACTTCACAAAAAGGATGTCATGTCTTCTCCCCACTACAGCTCCCGTATAGGTCACGGTGAGCCCCCCAAACCACCTCCAGAATTCCCTAGACCCACTTATCTACCACCCCAAAAGCCACTTATATGCCAGTAAAAAAGGGTTTTGGGGGTGTATAGGGGAGTGCACATATTTCAGTATCAATGCAGTGATTACAGGGGCTTATGGGCATGGGTCCTCCTTTCCATGAGTCCCTAACCCACCCCCAAGATGACTTAAGCTGCTTCTGTGCTGGACAATTAGGCTTTCCTATGCCAGGCGGCCAGGTGATGGTCTGAAGGCTGAATTTTAAAGGTGTGATTAATATTTTTATGGGGGTCGGGGGGGTCGGGGATCACTGGGGTAGTGTGTGGGGGTCTGTTATATGTGTTTGCAGTGCTTATCTGGTGACTTTAGGTGGTTTTTTGTGACTTAGACCATGATTTACATGGTCTAAGTCACAACGTCCAAGTTCCATCAATCGTGGGCTGTATAACTTTCGGTTATACATGCTGTACAACTAAGTCTAAGCCGGCCCACGTCCCGCCCAACTCCCGCCCTTGACACTCCTTTTGAACCGCCCCGTTTAGCTTTGGTCATTCAGCGGCACTATATAGGCCTAGGTTGTTTAGAAATACCTCCAAAACCCATTTTTAGTATCGGCACTCAGGGCCCGAAATAGTCATGGGAGCCCGCTGAAGGACAACATACCAGATGGCAATGGGCCCCACCCTCTTCCCTCCATGGCAATGGGCCCCCACCCGATGACAACAATGCCGGCCTCCCCCCAGTCGACCGACGGCAATGCAGCCAATGAAGCTCGAAGAAGATCCCGCGATGACTGTGTCTGCCGGAAGAAGTAAGTGACGTCGGAGGGGGATGGACCGACAGACACAGTCATCGCGGGATCTTCTTCGAGCTTCATTGTCTGCATTGCCGTCAGTCGATGCTGGGGGAGGGCCGGCGTTGTTGTTGTCGGGTGGGGGCCCGTTGCTCGGGGAGCTGGCGTTGTTGTTGTCGTCGGGTGGGGGCCCGTTGCTGTGCAGGGAGGGAAGAGGGGGGCCCATTGCCGTAGGGGGGGGCACGTTGCCGTTGCTGTGTGGAAAGGGTGGTGGAGGGAGAGAAAGGGGGCATATGCTGATGGAATTGATGTGTAGGGAAAGGGGGAAAACAAGGAGGAAGGATATTGGATGGATTTAGGTTGGAGGGAAAGAAAGGGGGCTAATGTTGATGGAATTGGTATGCAGTGAAAGGGAGAAACAAGGGGGAAGGATACTGGATGAATTTAGGTTGGAGGGAAAGAAAGGGGCCTAATGTTGATGGAATTGGTGTGCAGGGAAAGGGGGAAAACAAGGGGGAAGGATACTGGATGGATTTAGGCTGGAGGGAAAGAAAGGGGGCAGATGCTGATGGAAGTGGGGGGAAGAGAGAGAAGAGAGTGAAATGCCAGATCATGGGGGTATGGGTGTGGGAGAGGGAAGGGAAGAAGAGGAGAGGAGAGAGATGCCAGATCATTGGAGGAGGGAATGGAAGAAGATGGATGCCAGACCAATGGGGGTGAAGGGAAAGATGGAAGGGGAAGGCATACAGTTTCTGGAAGTGGCATAGGACAGGGTAGTTGGGAAGAGAAACGGAGAGATGATGGACCCTGGAGTGGTGGGGAAGGAGGGAGAGATGCTGGATGAAAGGGTAGTTGAGAAAAGGACAGATGGTAGATCTGGGGATGGTGGGGTCCATTGCCGAAGCTAGGAATATGGACATGAAAAAAGGAAAGATGCCAGACCTCCAAGTGAGGGAAGGGAAACGGAAGGGGAGGACAGAGATGGAAGATGGATGGTTAGCACGGAGAAAGAAGAAAACAACAAATAGGCAGGACACCCTGGCAAGGGAGTTATCAGAAGACAACCAGAGCCTGGGACCAACAAAAGGTAGAAAAATAATTTTATTTTCTGTTTTGTGATTACAATATTTATTTTATTTATACCACATACCCAGTGTGGGGTTGGAGATGCTGTAACCCTATATGTTTGCTAAGACTAAGCTTTAGTCACTTTTATTAAGGCGCACATTTAGCGTGCGCAAAATCAGTTAGCGTACCTTAATAAAAGGACCCCTAAGTATCTTAATTAAAAACTTGACCAGCGACTTAGCCTTTTTTTCAGATTTCAGCCCCTTATGTGATTGAGTTTGACATCCCTGATGTAGAGTGAGGCAGTTAGGCAATGTAAATTTGGTTATTAATATAGACTTATATTTTGGATAGTATTACTGCTTTACAATATATTTGAACGCTTTTATATATGTATTGAAAGAGTTCACAGTTAATGTCCTGGGTAAGTAGGTGGGAAGGGAAGGAAGGGGGAATTGTTCAGAGATGTTTGGGGGTTGCATAGAATAAAAACTGTGCACTGGTATGCTAATCTTTGTTTTGAATTTAAAAAAAAGAAATATACGTAGAAATAAAAAAGTAAATAAGAAAACCGATAAATAAAGGGTGGGGGTGGGCGGGGCAGGCCCAGGTGGGCACAGTGTACTTGTGCGCATAGGGGCCATCGAAGAATTAATCTTGCCCTGTTGGTACTTGGACGTATTTGGGAAATAGCCCCATGGCCTCCAGAATTGTACACAATATTCTAAATGACATCTCATCAAAGTCTTATACAGGAGCATCAATACCTCCTTTTTCTTACTGGCCATTCCTCTCCCTATGCACCCTAACATCCTTCTAGCTTTCACCGTCACCTTTTCAACCTGTTTGGCCATCTTAAGATCACATACAATCACACGCAAGTCCCGCTCTTCTGTCGTGCACATAAGTTCTTCACCCCCTAAACTGTACCATTCTCTCGGGTTTTTGCAACCCAAATGCATGACCTTGCATTTATTAGCATTAAATTTTAGCTACCAAATTTCAGAACATTCTTCAAGCTTCACTAGGTCTTTCTTCATGTTATTCACATCATCAAGGATGTCTATTCCATTGCAGATTTTAGTATCATCCACAAAGAGGAAAATCTTACCTGACAATCCTTCAGCAATATTGCTTATAAAAATGTTAAAAAGAAAAGGCCCAAGAACAGAACCTTGAGGTACACCATTGGTAACATCCCTTTCCTCAGAGTGATCTCCATTGACCACTACCCTCTGTTGTCTTCCATTCAACCACTTTCTGATGCAGCCCATCACTTTGGGGCCCAGCCCAAGGGCTCTCAGTTTATTTATTAAACATCTGTGTGAAATACTGTCAAAAGCTTTGCTAAAATCTAAATATGCCACATCTAGTGCATTCCCTCTATCCAATTCTCTGGTCACCCAGTCAATGAAATTGATCAGATTTTTCTGACAAGACCTACCTCTAGTGAATCTAATGTTGCCTCTGGTCCTGTAATTCACCAGATTCCAGAAACTTCTCTATTTTGAAAGCATTTCCATTAATTTGCTTACCACAGAAGTCAGACTTACTGGCCTGCAATTCCCTACTTCTTCCTTACTTCCACTTTTGTGTAGAGAGACCACATCTGCCCTTTTCTAGTCCTCTGGTACCACTTCCGACTCTAGAAAGCATTGAAAAGGTCAGTCAGCAGAGCCACCAGAACTTCCCTAAGTTCCTTGAGCACCCTCAGATATATACCATCTCTCCCCATTGCTTTGTCTACCTTTAATTTAGCTAGCTTTTCTAGAACACAATCCTCTGAAAATTGATCAGGGTCTACCACTACTCCATCCCTATTCAACCGTGAACACAGAACAGAAATATTTGTTAAGCAATTCAGCCTTTTCTTTATCAGCTTCTACATATTCTCCCCTTCACTTTTGAGTCTCACAATGCCACTTTTGCACTTCTTTCTATCACTGATATATCTAAAATATGTTTTGTCTCTGCAATTTACCATATTGGCTATTTTTTCTTCCATTTGTATTTTTGCTTTCCTGACTACTTGACCAACCTTTCTTAACTTTTCCAGATATTTCTGCATGTCTTCCTCTTTCTGCGATCTTTTGTAGTTTATGAAAGCTAACCTTTCATTCTTTACCTCTTTTTCTCTTACTTTTACTTACTTGCCTCACAAAAAGGTCTGTCACCCTTTCAATAATTCCTTTCAGTTTTGCCTACTGCATTTCTACTACTTTCAGATGTTCCCATCCATACAATTCCTTGATGTAATCCCCCATCCGAACAAAGTTTGTTGTTTTTTTTAAAGCCTAGAACCTTTACTTTTGAATGAGCCCTCTCTGTACCTGCCTCAATATTAAACCTGGTTCACTTGTTAAGTCAGGCATGGAAACTGGCACTAAGCATTATTCTATAAACGTCATATGTTTTCTACAGATTAGTGCTTAGCACCAAATGTTTCTGGCACCCATTTTGAGTGTTAATTATAGAATATGATCACGTAACGCCCTCCTATCGAGTACTGCATTGGCTGCCAATGGAAGCGCGGGTGAAGTTTAAGTTTGGTTGCTTCTGTTTTAAGACTTTGTTTGGTTTAGCTCCCAAATATATAATTGAGCTTTTCTCTTTTGCAACCAACAGACATAAGAGAAATTCACATCTGAATTTTGATTTTCCACCTGTTAAGAGGATGTAAACTTAAAAAAACATCATCAAAATCTTTTTTCATATCAAGCAGTGTTATGGGGTAAGGATTTAGAACAATTGCTTTTGCTTTCTGACACTTATGGGGAATTTAGGAGACATCAAAAAAATATCTGTTTTCGAAGTATTTAGTCAGCTAATTTGTAAAAATTTTATTATGCACTATTTTGATCATTTTAGTGTCTCTAATTATTGGTATTAACTTTTTTAGTTCTATTCAACTTCTATTTATTTATTTATTTTAATCTTTATTTACATTTTATACTTTTGACAAAATTATTAGTCAAAACAAGAAATAATACAATATCAGTCAACATCTTTAAATTACAGAATGGTATATAAAGAAAAGTAAAAGAAAAAAGAAAATTCTTTACATACAAATACACTTTCAAACTTTCCCTTCACTTTAATAATATCAAACCTATCTCAGGAAATTAAATATACTGGTTTGTATAGTTAGACCTTAATTAAGGGGGAGAAAGGCTATGAGGTTAATAATAAAAAATAAAAAAAACCACGTCTAAAAAGTGTCCTAAATGGCTACTTGGACGATCAAAAAGCCTGATCATCCAAGTACCCATAATCAAAGCTGGTTTTTAGATGTATCTAAAAACAGCTTAGGCCTTTCCCCTGCCTCTAGAAGCACAGAGAGAAAAGAGGTGTGTTTACAGGAGGGGAAAGGGCGGGCAATGGGTGGGAGGTGGGCCGACCTATACCTAGGCGTACAACAGGTATAACCAAAACATTTACAGGTTGCCTAGTCAGCACATAGACCTTTTAGACTTAGACGTAATCAAATCAGGTCTAAGTGCCGAAAAAGGGGCCGCTGAGCTGATGGCTGCTGGCGCCATCAGTTCAGCAGCCTGGCAACCTACCCACCGCAACCATCGCGGCAGGAGAGATGCCTCATCTCCCCTACCGCGATGCCATCACTCCTCTGCCCGAACTGCCGTGACCCGCGGAGGGGGTGGAGGGTAAGGGTCGCCGGGGCCAGAGGGGCTTGGGCTCCCTCCTGGCCCATTCCAGTCGCTGGGGGTATCGTCGGGGCCAGGGTTTGGGCTCCCTCCTGGCCCAATCGTACTCGTCGGGGGAGGGCACAATCGCCGGGGATCGTCAGGGGTGTCGCGGCTGCCGCGGGGCAAAAGGGCTTGGGCTTCCTCTTGCCCCGATATTGTCGGGGGGGTTGGCGGTTCGACATGGCAGGAGGTTACAGAATCCAGCTTTTAGGCGAAGGCCTGGCTCCTCCTTCGCCTAAAAGCCCTTCTGTTGGACGTTTGGGGCTTAGGTGTTTTTTTGTTTCATTGTGGCTAAAAAGTGTAGACGTCGTGTGGGTGTACTTTTAGATGTAGTGGTGATTGGGCGTTTAGGCAGAGGAAGGCCATAATCAAAACAAGGACGTTTCCCTGCTTCTGCTTTGAATGTTTAAGGACTTAGGCCAAAAAGGGACTTAGACGGTTTTTTTGCTTATGCCCCTCCACGCATTCACTGAAATTTTTAAACCAAAGAGTACAAAGAAAATAAAGATGTAGCTGTTTGGGCATAGGAACCTTATAAAATAAGCTAACTTGAAGCAGAGGTTCTCTCAAGAATACTAAACTTGCTCTTTAGGAGAAATAAATTTAACCAACTGTTGAGGCTCGAAAAATACATATCTATTCCCTTAATAGACCATCACACATCTACAGGGGTATCTGAGAACGAATGTTGCACCCAATTGTAAAGCCTTTGGTCTCAAAATAAGAAATTGTTTTCTTCTCTTTTGGGTCATTCATGACACAAATGGATACATCCTCACCATTTTTGTCATAAATAGAACATCCTTAAACTTGAAAAATAACTTAAGCATCCAATCTCTGTCAGAGTCAATTGCAAATTGTACTAGCAACGTAGCAGTTGCTGGTGCCTCATTATCAGATCTCTCCAGGAAATTTGTTAAGTCCAAACTATCCGCAGATAAATTCTGCTGGTTTGGTTTTTGATTTAAAGTTTTAATAGGAAATAATATATTTTTGTAAGAGGCGGATAAGAGGTTTCAGAAACTTTCAAAACTTCTTTCAGATGTTTCTTAAATGTATCTTGCACTGGAATTAGTGGTAATTTTGGGAAATTTGTAAACCTAAGATTACATCTTCTAGTCATATTTTCCAACATTTCCACCTTAAAATTCAGGTTTCCACTATCCCTTATCCAGATCGAAGCCTGGGACTCCACAGTTTTTATTCTAGTCTCATATCCATCCACTTTATTTTCCACGCTAGATAGTCTATTCTTCATTTCCAAATTTTCAGAAACAACAGTAGTATACCTTGATGTAAGTTGCTGCATTTGAGTCCCCAAAGAGATTTGTAAAGTTGATATTGCTTCCAAGAGTGTTTCCATATTAAAAACCTTGGATCTCTGCATGGGTGTTAGTTCAAAACCCAGATCTCCTTGAATATTTAAAGTACCTGGAACCTCAGCTGGAGAAGAATTCAATGTGACGAAATCCTGAGGGATCTTCTGGTTCACCACCTCCGAGTGCCCTGATGGCTGAGTATGCTTCAACCCTCCTCCTGCTGAGTCGACTTCCGCACTCAGCTGGTTTGAAGGGAGAACACCCCGGGACGTTCCTTTCACCAACTGCTGCATCGACGCCCCCAGGTGACTCGGAGGACTCCGCTCCTCAGGAGTTAATGATGTTGCCTCGAAGGAGAGTGTAAACGCTTCAGCTGGCATGCCTCTCACAGTTGAGGTAGGCTCCGGTTCACTCGTTCTTGACCCTCGCTGGAGGAAAGCATCCATCGGGCCCCCCGCTGCTGCTGAAGTTTCATCCGGGAAGACCCCGGGCTTAGATTTACGCTTAACCATCAAAGAGGTAAAAAGCAGCTTCTTTAGCGTGGGTAATAAAGATGGTAACCTCCGTGGCGTCTTAACTCCAGCTATCAGCGGCCATCTTCATTAAGCCACTCCCCACAATGCTCTCTATTTCTTTTTTAACTTTTGTAAACCGCATAGAACTTTACGGCCTTGCGGTATATAAACTTATTATTATTATTAATTCCCCCCTATTTGCACATATATTTATTTATTCAATTTTCCATATCATTCTCCCAGGGGAGCTCAAAACAGTTTGCACGAATTTATTCAGGTATTCAAGCATTTTTCCCTGTCTGTTCTGGTGGACTCATAATCTATCTAATATACTTGGGGAACTAAGGGAACAAGTGACTGGACCAAGGTCACGAGGAGCAGTGCATATCAGAACCCGCAACCTCAGGGTGTTAAGGCTGCAGTTCTAAACCCTGCGCTACACCCTCAGATATAGTATGGTAGGAGATATCATGACAAACATTGTCATAATCTAGCATTGTATAACTTACTTGTGCAATTGGCACCTAGCTTTGGGTACCAAGTTATAAAATGAAAGGGTAGGCTTCAAAATGAAATACGGTAATCACACATATTTTCACTCTCCTAAGCTAACTCCACTCACTCTGTAATGTAGGTAAAATTAGGGTTGCTCGATGTCTGGATTTACCCACACATGTCCTCATTTTAGAGGGCATGTCCGGGCATCCAGACGGCTTTTCAAAACCCGGCACTTTGTCTGGGTTTTGAAAAGCTTACAGCTCGGGCCATCGTCGGGAGGGCATCCACGCATGCACGGATGCAACGCGGCGATATCACGTGCATGTGTGTGACATCATCACATAACACATGTGCGTGCACCGATGCCCTCCTGACGTGACTCCGAGCACTTGAGGGGGGGCGGGACATGATGTGGGCAGAATAGGACGGGGTTGGGTGGAACTGCGCGGGCCTGGGGGGGCAGGGTCAAGGGTCCAGATTTTATCTTAATAAAATCTGGTAACCCTAAGGCAGGGGTAGGGAACTCCGGTCCTCGAGAGCCATAGTCCAGTCGTGTTTTCAGGATTTCCCCAATGAATATGCATTGAAAGCAGTGCATGCAAATAGATCTCAAGCATATTCATTGGGGAAATCCTGAACACCTGATTGGAATAAGGCTCTCGAGGACCAGAGTTCCCTACCCCTGCCCTAGGGAAAGCTATGTACACTGTACACAGTGTTCATACTTTTACCTTCATAAGAAAGTGGGAAGGGGGGAGGAAGAACAATGAAACTTGATTTCCATGTGGGCATACCTTTGATTATTACCTTGAATATGACTTATCAGTTTAATGCTGATAACAGGCATGCGACAGAAACAAATAGTATGAAGCCATACAGAGCCACTTAATACCCAAATAAACAAAGAATTGGTTTGATGCAAGAGCACAGTCTGGTATATCAGCAGGATCTGAATTTGCTGATTGTGGATTGCAAGAGTCTATGGTACATTACAGTAGAGCATCAGCACTAATTCTATATGGCAGCTCTGCTGAATACCATCTGCTTCTCCAGTAACTGTTAATATACTTGTAATTATCTACTTCTAAGCATTTTATTGGGAATATCATTTGCAAATTAATCAACTACAGACCAGTAAAACAGATGACATGCTTCTCTGAAAACAACAGCATTATTCCAGTCTATTTCCTCAAGATCAGGGAAAGCCTGCTAAAATCAAAGCTTAGCAAATTACTGTTAAGAGGTATCAGATGAGATTGATGCACTAAAATGCGCGCTAAGCAAGTTTTTATTTCCACTTGCTACAGGTTTTACCATGTAGGCACATGTAGCTTGCAGAAGGCAGTTCTATAAAACTATGCCTGTATTTTGGGAGTCTAGAAGGTGCCTATTGTATGGGCCCACTTGTTTAAATAGAATACTAGCACCACTAACACCTGTTCTCCTCACTGCTCTGATCCTATTCTATGCAGTTTCCTACACGATATTGAAGTCTTTGACCCACTTCCATGCAGTTATCTGCATGATATCTATACCTCTGTAGCATTTCTAATCTTTTATTAGCCGCAATGATTCCTAGCTGGCATTTGCAAGATACAAGAGTTGATATGGTACTAGCTGATCACCCGGCGTTGCCCGGATATAAATTCCCTTCAGGAACATTCACTTGAGGAGTAACATCACACAAATTTTCAGTTTCGGCTTCACCACACCACACCACAGCGGCACTTCCTTATATACTGTTGACTGTGACATCATTCTGACTGTGTGACATCATTCCCCAAGCTTCACACCATTGGTCAAAGCAATATCTGTCTTTTTCGATGAGTCTTTACATGTCATCCCCTTCCCACCCCCACAGTATTTTTTTCCCAGATAGCAATTGATATGTATACCAAGTTTGGTTGAAATCTGTCCATGCGTTTCGGAGTTATACTGGAACATACATACATACATCCGATTTTATATATATATAGCTGATGCCCCGGCGTTCCACGAGTATTTAATTATAGCAATAACACTATAAATGGATTCAAATAAAGATACTTTATAGTGGTGAATGAAATTATTTTTTTACAGCTTAATAAAAAGTACAATATTCAAATTATAATGTGAAATATTTGACAAAATGAATACAATACAACTAACGCAAAACGTGATTATAAACAACATTTTTAGTTTCACTTCCAGGAGCAAGAACATATAAATTGTTGGGTGAACCCACCCTTGAGCAAGCAACATAGAGTTGTGGGCCGCGAGACCCCCAGAACATATCACCCCAGGTAGTGAGGGATCTGCATACCAAGTTTCGTTCAAATCGGTCAAGCCGTTTTTAAATTACTGTGAGAATGGCAGCTTTTTACATTTTTTCCATTGACATGAATGGGTGATATCTGATTTTATGTTTGTAGCTCCGCCCATGTGTGCAGGTGGGCCGCGAGACCCCCAGAACATATCACCCCAGGTAGTGAGGGATCTGCATACCAAGTTTCGTTCAAATCGGTCAAGCCGTTTTTGCGTGATCGCGGCACATACACACATACATACACACATACCTCCGATTTTATATATATAGAAGAAGAAGATGGTATGTGCCTAAATTTTAGGCATGAGCACTTATACCAGTTACAGAGCTAGTGTAAATGCTTTCACTTAAATGCCAGAAGTATATGTGTAATTTTTAGAGCTGTACCGAATAGCACATTTTACTATTCGGCTGAATACAAATAATGAAAAATATTATTTGACCAAATACGAATACTGAACACAAATAATGTGCATTGAAATATATAGCAGCACTAGAAAAGGTTCAAAGAAGAGTGACCAAGATGATAAAGGGGATGGAACTCCTCTCGTATGAGGAAAGACTAAAGAGATTAGCTTGGAAAAGAGACGGCTGAGGGGAGATATGATTGAATTCTACAAAATCCTGAGTGGAATAGGATGGGTACAAGTGGATCAATTTTTCACTCCGTCAAAAATTACAAAGACCAAGGGACACTCAATGAAGTTACTTTTAAAACCAATACTTTTAAAACCAATAGGAGGAAATATTTTTCACTTAGAGAATAGTTAAGCTCTGAAACGCATTACCACAGATTGTTCTAAGAACGGATAGCGTAGCTTGTTTTAAGAAAGGTTTGGACAATTTCCTGGAGGAAAAGTCCATAGTCTGTTATTGAGAAAGACATGGGGGAAGCCACTGCGTGCCCTGGATCGGTAGCATAGATTGTTGCTATTCCTTGGGTTTTGGCCAGGTACTAGAGACCTGGATTGGCCACCGTGAGAACAGGCTACAGGGCTTGATGGACTATTGGGCTGACCCAGTAAGGCTATTCTTATGTTGTATAAGAAACAACATGAAATCAGAGATCTAGGGGCCAATTTTCAGATTGCAGAAGGTAGCAGTGAACTGTCGGCGCCTATTTATTTAGGCACTTATGTTTATGAACGCTTAAGGGCACATAATAAAAAAAAGGCTAAAAAGTGGCCTAAATGGGTACTTGGACGATCAAAAAGCTTGGTTGTCCTAGTACCCAGAATCAAAGCTGGTTTTAGACGTATCTAAAACCAGCTTAGGCCTTTCCTCTGCCTCTAAACGCAAAGAGAGAAAAGAGGCGTTTTAAGAGGAGGGGAAAGGGCGGGCGGTGGGCGGGAGACCTAGACCTAGGCGTGCAGCAGGTATAACCAAAGATTTTGACAGGTTGCCTAGTCGGCACTTATACGTTTTGACTTAGACCACAGGAGGGGCCTAAGACAGTTGGCCCAGGCGCCTCAAGCCCCACCTGTGGGCGGGGTTTGAGCCGCCTGGGCCAGTCAGACCCTAAGGCCAGTCATTCCCAAGATGGCTGGCCTGTCGGATGGACGGGCTTGGCACCCGTCCATCCGACCAACAATTTTACGGGGAAGGGGGTGGGGGTGGGGGGGTCGTGGGGTCAGCGGGGGGGTCACGGTTCGATGGAGGGCCGATCGGGGGTTTGGGGGGCGGTTGTGGGGTTTGCATTGAGGGCAGGAGGGCCTGGGATCCCTCCTGCCCGTATTTTGGTGGGGGGTGGGGGTTAAAGGGTGTCACCGGGCCAGGAGGGCTTGGGATCCCTCCTGACCGTATCGTGTGGGGGGAGGGGGGTTGGAGATCGCCGGGCCAGGAGGGCTTGGGCTCCCTCCTGGCCCCATCGGACTCAGCGGGGGGGGGGGGGGGGTTGTAGTTCGACAGGGCAAGAGGGCTTGGGCTCCCTCTTGCCCTGATGTCGGGGGGGGGGGTCGTGGTTCGATGGCGCAGGATGGCTTGGGCTCCCTCCTGCCCAGATCATTGTAGGGGGGGGGTGGATTCTGTAACCGGTGTTGTTTTTGACAGACACCGGTTACAGAATCCAGCTTTTACGCTCCTCCTTCGCCTAAAAGCTCTTGTTTTGGACGTTTTTGGCTTAGGCTTTTTTTAGGTTGATTATATGGTGTAAGTTTAGACGTAGTGGTGGTCTGGGCATTTAAACAGCTGAACGTAGAGGCAGGCCATTATCAAAAAAAACTCATTTTGGACATTTTTTTCAATAATGGACATTTTCCCTGCTTCTACTTTCAACGTTTAAGGCCTTAGGCCAAAAGGGGACTTAGACTTTTTTTGATTATGCCCCTCATTGTTTTGCCAACCGATGCTGGCATTATGCCCAGAAATTTAATATCAAGTCATGTAGGAAGGGAAGTGGGGAAGGAGAGGAGTCAGTTCAGGGGACGGGGGTCTTGCGGGGGGGAGGGGGTCAGTGGAGGGGAGAGAGAGTTTCACGGTGGGCAGGAGGGAGTGGGCATCCCTCCTGCTAGTTTTGCCTGGAACGGAGAAGGGGGGTTCTGCAGAGGCAGGAGGGAGTAGGCATCCCTCCTGCCAATTTTGGCTGGCAAAAGGGGGTTTCATGTTTCCTTGGGTAGGGGTGAGCCATCAGAAAGGGCCGTCATTAGGGGAGAGGGGGAGCAGCATAGAATTTTTTTAAATTAGCCAGATATTGTGTGTGTATCACACACACACAACATCTGTGCCCACAGGAAAATAAAAAATAAAAAAAACAGGCAGACCGACAGGTTTAGCCTGTCTGCTATTCCAGATCAGTCCTACCAATCCGATTCTGGCATGCAAGTTTAGGGCATCGATCAGATGGGTAATATTAATTACCTCATTTGCATGCCAGAATCAGAGAATGTAGGACCATACGGAAAACCATGCAGTGAGCCTGTTTAGAGCATCAGATCGGCAAATACGATGTCATCTGTTTTCACTAAACCAGTCAAACCGACGATTGATTGTTATATTGGAGGCTTTAGTGCATCTAACCCTTAGTCCAGTGCTTTTTCACTTTTTTCATTCCAGTGATAAAATACAGAACAAAAAAAGTGGAAAAACCACTGGACTAAGAGCTCCTTTTACTAAGCTGCAATAGCGTTTTTAGCGCGTGCGCAGAATTTTAGCACGTGCTAACCCACGCTATGTGGCTAGAACTAACACCAGCTCAATGGTGGTGTTAGCGTCTAGTGTGGGCGGCAATTCTGTGCCTGCTAAGCGCGCGCTATAACCGCTATCGCAGCTTAGTAAAAGGAGCCCTCAATGGTGACTGCCCTAACTTTATTGGTTGGATTGAGAACCTTTCAGTGGCCCCCTCGTATTAAAATAGCCCATTTTTATGACTAAACCACTTTTACCTAAGAAAATGTCTTTGAAGATTGCCTTCAAGATGGACAGTTCTTACCCCTTGGAGTTTAAAACCTAGTCAAGACAGACTGAAAACAGTGAAATAATAAAAGAGAAGAATAATAACACATTTAATGAATATGCAAAGTTTAGTACATATAAGATTCCAAAAAGTACAGTATGGACATACTTCATGAGAAAATCACTCATGCTAACCAGTTCTTTCATATTGAGCCAATTAGCTAGAAAGGATTTCATCTTCCCTTCAAGATACAGTAGATTATCACACCCCTCCCCCAGATAACAAATCATCTTCCTCTACCCCAGGCACATTATCACTGGCCTGATACAACAATTCACACTCTCCTCCCCCCATCCCACTGAAGAAAGGAAAAAGAACCTCAATTAGCCCGCTACACTTCTTCGTCCCTCCCCTCTTTACCTCTGGACAAAAGATGAAGGGGTCACATTATCCCAGCTCAACTCCCCAACAGAGAAGAATGTAGGATATCAGTACAGAGAGAGCCCTGTCTGCAACTTTCAAAATGGTACCTGCTGACTTGTCAAGCTACTTTGCCATATAAGAATTGCCATACTGAAACAGACCAAAGGTCCATCAAGCCCAGAATCCTGTTTCCAACAATGGCCAACCCAGGTTCCAAGTACCTAGCTAGATCCCAAGTAATAAAATAGTAGTTGGGTCTGGCCACTATGTCCCCTTTATTCATATGAGACAGGAACAGGAGGTTCTGTGTGTTGAGGAGAGGACCTGAGGACCAGGGCTTTCCCCATTGTTAAATGTTAGCATGCCTGTTTTTTGGGCATGCTAATATTTGAAACCAACACTGTAATAAGTGTTAAATTTTAGTCATTTTAAGTGCATAGTAAGTAGCAAAAAGAGGGGAGCATATTTATATTCCCATATCTGCTAATATCCTCTCACCTTGGGCTACCCTGCTCTGAGGGATTCTTTTACTAAGCTGTGTAAACACTGATGCATGTTTACCACACCCCAAAAAAAGTCATATCGCGGAGTGTGTTCAGGCATCCTGTGGTAATTTTTGCATGTGTATATATTACCCTGCGCTAAAAAAAAATAACATTTAATTTTTACGAAAATAAGAATAGCCTTACAGACCAATGGTTCATCTAGCCCAGTAGCCCATCCTAATGGTGGCCAACCCAGGTCACAAGTACCTGGCAAAAACCCAAAAAGTAGCAACATTCCATGCTACCACTTCAGGACAGGCAGAGGCTTCCCCCCAAGTCTGTCTGAATAACAGACTATGGATTTTTCCTCCAGGAAATTGTCCAAACCTTTCATAAAACCAGCTACGTTAATCTAATCTAATCTAATCTAATCTTTGGTTTATATACCGGGTCATCTCCCAATGGAGCTCAACTCGGTTCACATATAATTAAGTACATAGCAGAAAACATAAGAGAAGGAAGAACTAATTAAAAACTAAAGTACATAAGAAAAATAACTATAATATTATCATTTCATTAAGGCTGTAGTTAAACCATTTAAAAATTGCAAGAACAATAGAGTTTTCAGGAATTTATGAAATAATTGCAGCTGGCCTAAAAGCCTAATGGAGTCAGGAAGTTCATTCCAGATCTCTACAAACTTGAAAATAAAAGATCAACTGAGCTTCCCAGCAGATTTAATTCCCTTAAAGGAAGGGAAGACTAACTTATATCTTTGTGTGTTTCTCAAATGGCAAAGTCTAAGGGTATTCCAACATGGGATCCTAAAGTGAACTGGGAGCCAGTGAAGCTTTATCAACAAAGGGGAAACACGATCATACTTTCGTTTCCCAAAAATGAGCTTAGCTGCAATGCGTTGGAGAGCTTAATTGTTCTCTGAGTGAAAAAATATTTCCTCCTATTGGTTTTGAAAGTAGGTATTTCCCTATAACTTCATCAAGTGTTCCCTTGTCTTTGTAATTTTTGAAAGAGTAAAAATTCAATCCACAGACGTTTAAATACTTAAAAGGCATTAATACAGAACCAAATCTTTTCTAGAGAAGGAAAGAGGGCATAAATTGAGGTTATGGGGTGGTAGACTTAAGAGTAATGTTAGGAAATTCTTGTTCACTGAGAGGGTGGTGGATGCCTGGAATGCCCTTCCAAGGGAGGTGACGGTGAGCATAACGGTGACAGAATTCAAAAAAGCGTGGGAACACAGAGAATCTCTAATCAGAAAGTGAAGGGTATAAATTGAAGAACTTAGGTTGAAACTGAGCAGACTTGCATGATTGGTTTACCGTATGTGATTATACAGTTTGGGATGGGCTGGAGAGAGCTTTGACAGGAACTACAATAATTTGAGATGGTTTAGGAAGGCTGGAGTGAGCTTGGACAGCAACTCTAGTAGTTGAAACTTAATGACAGTGCCAGGCAGACTTCTACAGCAAAAATATAAAAGAAATAGACTGTTGGGCAGATTGGATGGATCACACGGGTCTTTATCTGCCATCATTTACTATGTTACACTTGTATTGTTGAGGAATTTCTGAAACTTACAGGTGCGTTGGATAAGTCACAGAAAATTGAGGTTAAGAATGAATTAAAATAAGGTGTATATTAAAGATTGGGACAGCTTAAGAGAGGAATTTTCATCCTGTGGAACTTCTCCTGAACCTGTATCCAGGTAAAGTAGCAACCTCCTGGATAGTATCCGTTCTACACAAATGAGGATTTTGTAGACTTAAATCATATCTCCCTTCAGCCTTCTCTTTTCCAAGTTGAAAAGCCCTACTTTTTTTTAGCTTTTCCTCATACAAGAGGAGTTCCATCCCATTTATCACCTTGGTTGCTCTTCGAGCCTTTTCTAGTTCTGCTATATTTTTCTTGAGATAAGGCAACCAAATTTGAACACAATATTCAAGATGAGCTCACACCATGGACAATATTTTTAAAATAATTCCTAGCATCTTGTTTGCTTTTTTGGCCACTGTCGTACATTGGGTAGAAGATTTCATCCTATTGTCTACAATGGCACCCAGATCTTTGTCTTTGTGCGCTAACCCCCAGCATCTGGTGTGTGTGGACCCTAGCATCTGGTAACTATGATCTGGATTATTCTTCCCAATGTGCATCGCTGGGCGCAGAGAATAGGCATGTTCTATGCTAAGTGGATAGCTCAGCTATGCTGCCATGTGCCGATTAGTGTGTGGTTAGCACATGAGCCCTTACTCCCAAATTCTATAAAGTCCAACTAAAGTTAGGCGCCTACTTCAACACCCCTAGTAGATGTAGACGCCTAACTTTGGGATCCGTTTTACAAAGCCATGGTAGAAGTTTCTACCACCTGCCGGCAAGTTAAATGCTCTGATGCTTAGAGAAAGTTAGGCGCCTACCAGTTAGGCATCGAGTGTAAAGTGCATAGTTATAAGTGGACATGGTTGCGGTGGATTGTTTTTGAGTGGCATGTTTTGAGGTAGCATGTTTTTGAGTTACGAGTCATTGGGAACCGTAGGTGCAGACATTTAGACCAAGAAAACTCTAGCATAAATAGGGTGCTCCTAAATGTTAGAACACTGGCAATAAGTGTAATTCTAAAATGGATGCCTAACTTTTATAGAATCACACTTAGCACCACATTAGTCAGCACCAAATTTTTAGGTGACATATAAAGAATCAGGCCCTTGGGGTAAGTGTCGCTCGGTACGGTTGTCAATCAAAAAAATGGTGCTGTTTATAGAATCACACCTAGCAGTGGCTAAGCAGACTCAGGCATCACTAGGAATCCTCGTCATAGGCACTGCTCCATTAGGCCAGCTTTATTCACTCACCTAATTTGGTGGCACCTATGTCGGACGCCTAAGTCAACCATGGTTATTCTCCACCTATAACTACAGCTACTTTTTAACAATGGTGTCATTAGGCATCCTTAGGCATGGGAAGGCACCGCCACCTAGGCATCGCTAGGCATCAATTTAAGAGTTTGGCACCTAACTCTTTAATTGTTTAATTATCATTATTATTATTATTTTATTGATTGAAAACCAGCATGGTCCATTACCATGCCAACTAAGCCAATTCAAAAATAAATATTTAGTGCGGATCCTGATCTTCGGCATCACTAGGTGGCTGCAATTAGGGTGCCCAGTAGTGCCTAATGTAGGCGCCATTTACAGAATCTAGCCATTACTGCCTACATAATGGGTGGTGGTAGGGGCTCACATGCTAATGGCCCTATGTTAATGGGGAAAATAGCACATGGCCACGAATGGGGAAAATAGAAAAATCAGCCATTTCATACTGGCGGTAAAAATGGCTTTAGCAAATGCGAATAACGCACATAAGGATGCGCTAAGGCCACTTTTTATTGCAGTTTGGTAAAAGGCTCCCTAAGGTCATGAAGGGAAATTCTGTAACAAGGTCCCTGAATTTAGGTGCCCCTGTGCGTGCATACATGTGGACTACTTACACTATTATACAAGGGCGCAGGTAATTGCTACAGCGTGCACATGCAAAAAAATATACACGTCAGAGCATGGGCATGTCTCCCAATCATGCGTATTACATATAGAATATTTTAAACATATCTGCACCCTTGCTGCAATTAGGCCCACTTAGGGCCTCTTCTATCAAACTGCACTAGCAGTTTTTAGCGCAGAGAGCCGCGCTGCTCCCGACGCTCATAGGAACTCTATGAGCGTCAGGAGCAGCGCGGGCCATTCAGCGTGGCTCACCGCGCTACAAACTGCTAGCGCAGTTTGATAGAAGAGGCCCTTAATTACACCAACTCTCTCACTGCTGCAATAGCAGGCACCTAAATTTTAGGTGTGCTGATGCTGGATTTCGCTAGTATTCTGTGATGGAATTTGGGTGCCCAGACACACTACAGAATTGATGCTCAACGTGCAGCATCTGAACATCTACAATGAGGTGCTTACTTAGCCACTTTAGAGCTAAGCCTGTTAACCTTCAGGCCCTGATTCTACAAATACACCTACAGTTAGGCAAGTAGACCCGCCTTGCTGATCTAGACACCTAGCTTAATTTTTTTGATTGGCTTAATCGACACTGATAATTGAAGGTGCCATTAAAAACCTCACATGGCAGGCACCTACTACTTCAAGGTCAGGGGTGGATTCAGGGCAGAGCTTGGACGTAGATTGAGTTAGGTGCCAGTATGCGCCTACCTTAGGCGTACTCCTTTATACCACGAAACCCTGGCCTACACGGCAGTGTGCCTAAGGATGTAACACTACTGGCACCTAAAATTGCTTAGACGCCACTAGGCACAATTCTATAAATAGTGCTTAGCAATTTGATTGACAACCACGCCAAATGACTCCTAGGAGTTAAACACCGTTTATAGAATCAGGGCCTCGGTGTATAATCTCCAAACTCTTACCAGAGCAGTGTCTGAAATGCAGACAAGACTTTTAACCATTCCAAATGTACCTGAATTGTCAAAATGAGAGATGTTTTGTTAATTTTCAAAAAGAGAAGTAGGTGGGTAGAGCTGAGACATTTATTGAAATAAATGTTTAAAGAGGCACGCTTCGAGATTAATAGTGCTCTGGCAATTTCTACTTTTCACTTGCTTTGTATTCACTTAAAATGACCTGACATATTTATCTTACTAGAGTTGCTGATAATTAGTGCCTCTTCTGATGAACATGTCTAAATGGTTAATAAAAACTCTGATTTCACACTCTGCTTTAACAAACAGGTGGCCAAAGAAGTTCTACCAGTGTATTTGCAGAACCAATGACGTGTGGAAGCATGATGTAATTCTGTGCTCAGTATGAATCCGCCAGAGACTCCTGTTCTCTGTCAGGGGAATAAGAAGATTTACAACTCAGGAAGCATGCCGGCCAATAGCATCAGGGGAAATTTAGCTCTGTACCAGTTTTCATCAACCTACACACCATTTTTCCCCGAGTTCTGCTGCTTGGCTGCTCTGAACGGTCCCTGAAGAGTCTGATGTTTCTTTTCTGTCAAAGAACAACAAAATAACTTGAGCAGAGTGCAGGAGTAATTCCAGACTGCAGCGGGCACTCTAATAGGTTCAGCAGCAAGGAGGAATTTTTTCAATTGCCATAGTAAAGTAGAGAAAAGGAAAGGGTAGATTCTGAAGAGAAAGAGACGCAAGTCAACAATAGAAAACAAGAACAAGTTAGAGAGATGTGAGGATGTTTGAGCTAGTGGAAGAGGGCAGGAGTGGACTGCAATCAGGAATCCCTAGTTGGGCCAAGTCAAGGCACTTCAATTTAACCCCTTAAAGACACAATGGTTTGCAGGCTGTTAGCACTAGAATTGCTTCCAGTAAAAGGGGACAGACTTGGAGGTACATGCTGTTGCAGCTTGTTTACATTGGAAATCGGTGCCTGAAGCAGCCATGATTGGTATATGCAGAAGCAATACAAACCCAAAAAAAAATAGGAGAAACAACCCCACATAGAATCAAACAGACAGAGTACAAGTGGGGAGCGGGATTGAACACATCAACCTTGGAACCAACAGATTTTATTCATATAAACTCAAGTCAAAATTAAATGCATGTATAAAGACATGAATATAGAGTCATTTGCCTTTGGTGACCCGACACGGTCTGTATTTCAGCCTCCAAAAGAAACCTGCCTCAGGGGCATGGGAGTTGGTCCATTAGAAGGCGCTATTGTGGGGGGCGGAGCTTACCTAAGATGGCGGATTGGGAGTAGCTGCGGAGAAGCCGTCGTGCTCATGGTGTGGATTTCCTGAGAGTGATGGTAAAAAGAAAGTCAAAACTTCGGGTGTTCCCCGTTGAGGCAGCGGTACCATTGGGTCCGATGGACGTCTTTGTGGAGCGCAGCTCACGAACGCCACAACCGGAGGGTGCCACGGCTGGAGAGACAGCACAGGCTGAGGTTCGGGATCTCTCCTTCGAGGCTGTCATTCTGTCTCCGGACGAGCGAAGACCGCCTAGCTGTCCCGCTGCGACGGAGGAGTCGCTTGTCGACTCGCCGGCTCGAGATGCCCTCTTGCTGTCCTCTCTGTTTGGGAGGACTAAGCCTGGAAGGGGGGAGGAGGAGCTTCTAAGATCACAGCAAGCGGTGAGGAGTTCACAGCAAGCCCAAGGAGACTCTTCAAGTACCCTGGCGGCTACAGGTATTTCAGTAGCCCAAGAAAATCTTTCGATAAAGGAAGTGGTATCTGGCTCGATGGGCATTGCAGGGATTCCTGGAACTGAGATTGTTCCCTTGCAAAGGCCCAAGGTAATTACGATGGAATCCATATGGGAGGCCATATCTAATATGCAAACTTTACTGGGGAGTCAAATTCAACAATTATCTTTGAGTTGCACTACTGTTATATCGGAAAATTTGGAACTTAAAGATAAAGTTACAAGTCTGGAAAATAAAATGAGTGACATTGAGCCTAAAGTAAAAACTTTGGAAGTACAAGCCCAGACTTGGATTAAGGACAGTGCTAGTTTGCACTTTAAACAAGAAATGCTGGAAAATTCTGTTAGAAGATGTAATCTTCGGATCATTAACTTTCCAAAAGTACAAACAATAACTGCCCTAGCTATGTTTAAAAAATATTTGTCAGAAATTTTGAAGGTACCAGAAACTTCATACCCACCTCTCACAAAAATATATTACCTGCCAATGAGAGTCAAATCTCAAAATCCAAATCAACAGAATTTATCTGTTGATAGTTTGGATTTAACACATTTTCTAGAGAGGTCGGATAAGGAGAATCAGGTCCCTGCTACATTAATAGTACAGTTTGCAATTGACTCAGACAGGGATTGGCTGCTTAAAATGTTTTTTAAGCATAGAGATGTTCCATTTATGACAAATATAATTAGGATGTACCCTGATGTATCTCGCTCGACCCAGAAAAGAAGAAAATAATTCTTAATATTGAGACCACAGGCTGTTCAGCTAGGGGCGACCTTTGTTCTAAGATATCCCTGTAAATGCGTTTTGACATATGGGGGGAATAGATATGTATTTTATGATTCACAGCAGTTATCTAAATTTATTTCTGATAGAGAGTCTTCATGAGCTTTCTTGCTCTCTTGTTAAGCTCAAAATATTGGTTCAAGAGCGCTCAAAACGCCTATCTTTTTTTGCCTTATACTAATTGCCTTATTGACTTATTTCAGTCTTTTTCATCAGCCTCGTCTCCAAAATTGTGGACTAATAATGCGATGTATATTTTGATATTCCTTAGTTGTTTGGAATTTTGATTTAATTTCAATTTACACTGCATGTTTTCTTTTATTGACTTGTAATTATTGTCAATTATTAAAATTATAAATAAAGAAAAAAAAAAAAAAAAAAAGAAGGCGCTATTGTGCTGGAAATACAAACTCCAACCTTGTGCTTACACATTTACAGAGTAGAACTTATGACATTTGAAATAAACTTTCTAAGCGCTGATCATGAAAAGTTATTTTGAGCCAATCAGGTCATTCGTCCCCTTCCACTGCATCCCATACGTCATTTGCAGCACACAGCCCTGTAGGCAGGAGGGAGTGGACTTCCCTCCTGCCATTTTCTCATCCGAAGGTACAGGGAGGTGGGAGATGTCAGGGAGACGTTGGGGGAGATCCAGGGAAGTCCGGAGATGTCAGGGGAGGGGTATAGGGCTCTATGGATCAACTAATCCTGGCAAGGGGAATCCCCATCAGCTGAGTTGCCAGGAATCCCCAAAATCGATTCAGCTGATGATGATTCCTCTGCCATGATCAGCTGATGGGAAGCCTATGGGTTTTGGGGGGTTTTCATTCCTTGGGTGGTGGGAGGAGGTTGTGACCACTGGGGGAGTAAGGGGTGGTCATGCCTTAAATCCTCCAGTGGTATTCTTGTCAGTTTGTTGTGGAACTTAGACGCAACTCAAACAGGTCTAACTGGCGGCGTCTCCCTCTAGGAAAGCTTTATTATGGCTGGGGTACGTCCAGGATGAAGCCCGCACGATTCCTGCCCATAATACACCTCCCAACACGCTCTTTTGATCTCTGGACGCACAGCATCTTAAAAGTGCTGCTGCACGTCCAGAAAGTTGGTTTTGATTATCGGCACTTGGACGTCCCTGCTATTAGAATATCCAAGTGCCAACTTAGGCTGGTTTTTGGACGTTTTAAAGTTTTGATTAAGAGCCCCTTAGTGTCAATAACTATTTTTCCCAGGAAATAAAATAAAATATTTAAAAAAAGTTGCCCTATCTAGCGCCCTTCCCTCTATCCTAACAACACATTTTCTTACAGCGGGAAACCTCACACACACAGAATTCAGCACAGCTTGGCCCAGCCCTACTCAAAGCTCACACTGGTTAAGGATTCTGTCACTCTGCTAGTCAGTAACTGCTTTCTAAACTTCAGTCAACCTTAATAAAAAGGAAGACAACTTTGGAAATTCTTTTAGAATAATTTCTGTCAGTTCCTTTTTAAACTATATAGAAGTCTCATACGGAAACTTCTTTTTTTTTTCTTATTATACTAAATCTAATTCTTTGTTTCTAACTTTTTTTGAAAAACTGACCAAAATAGGTTCAGTAAAACATTTTAAAATTAGAGATCCCTGTTTCTACTATTAATCCACAGTTTCAAATTTACTTAACTAATCCCCCCTCCCCCTTTTACAAAACCACAGAAGTGGTTTTTAGTGAAGGCCGGCACGCTGAATGTTCTGCACTGCTCCCAATGCTCATAAGAACTCTATGAGTGTCAGGAGCAGCGCACCGGGCTGCATTAAATACCGCTTCTGCGGTTTTGTAAAAGGGGTGGGGGGTAATCCTTAAGGGAAAAACCTGAGGAAAATAAGATCTAAGCAGGTTCCCTTCAACCACATTCACTTTTTCTTTAACCAGTCTACTAAAATTGCTCAAATCTAACCTTTTTCTATCTCAATTTAACCCAAAATAATTCTCTTTCATACCTAGCCACTTTCTTTCAGTCCCAACTGCTAACAAACTTCTTTTAGAACTCACACATATCATTCTAACACAGAACTTTAAACCTCAAGCACATACAGGCTACGAGTACTCATATACAGCAGCCTTACTTGTCCTCTCCCAGTTGTCTTTTCCCCCCAAACTACCTCTAACAACAAAGGAGTTTGCAAAATTTCAGCCTCAGCCATTCATGGCTAAGACTGCTCCCTGTCTACCTTGGGTCCTGCCTAATGACCATAACAGGCAGGACCCCGAAGATCCTGGGCCACCCAAAAGGCCCCAACAAACAAACAAAAAAAAACCCCAAAACACAGGCCCCATAGCCCTCTGCCTTCAGGTGGGTTTGTTTGGATTTTTTAACTTTTATTTTTAACTCCTTGTTACATTATTATTCCCTTACATTTCCCCCACCTAAGCACTGTGTACTGATGCACCTTCTTGTCCTATTTGTCTGTCTTGACTAGATTGTAAGCTCTTTTGAGCAGGGACTGCCTCTTTCATGCTTAGTGTACAGTGCTGCATATGGTTTGTGATTAAAGACAAACATGAAAGTGAGGTTAGGGGGTTGAACTACAAAATATTTGAGAGAAAAAAGGGAGGGGGAAACAACATAAGGATATCTCATTTTCCCTTCATTGCCCCTTCAAATAGAAAAAAAAAAAGCCTTCTCAGCGTTTTTTCAAAACAAACTTCACACTTGCACTTGATAAGGCAGCTTAGTAAAATGTGCCACAACCTCCTCAGTGTTCTCCCATTTTTGGCATTGAAACTTTCAGAATAATTTTGTAATAGAGTTACAAATTATTGCCATGGCCATGTCAGACTAATGTTGTTAGGTGCTGTGGGCTCGTGCTTCAGTCCTAGCGATTTGATGGATCGCAGATCTAAAAAGAAATCGGTCTTGTGCTAGTCTGGAAAGGTCCTCCAGTGTCATCCCCGTGGTTGTTTTCAATGTGTCCAGCCATCTGATTGAAGGTCGCCCTCTTTTTCCTGGTTCCTTCAATCTTCCCAAACATGATGGCCTTCTCCAGTGATCTCTGTCTTCTGACGGTGTGGCCAACAAGACAGTCGTAACTTCATCATTTGGGCTTCGATTTGTTAGTTCTTCTGGCAACCCACGGCACACCTAAAATCCTTCTCCAGCACCAAAGCTCAAATGAGTCAGTCTTCTTTCTGTCTTGTTTCCGTCATGTCCAGCTTTCGCATCCATAACTGACCACTGAGGAAACGAGTGCATGGACAAGTCTGATCTTCGTTTGGAGTGTTATCTCCTTGCCTTTGAAGACTTTGTCGAGAGTCTTCATTGAACAGCGACCAAGTGCTATTCTGTGGAGTATTTCCTCCCTGCTAGTTGCTTCTAGCTAATTAAAGAGTGTTTTAATAAATATTGTTTATATTTTCTTCACAGTGATCAGCTGTGTTTTGTACAGGCTGTATTTATTAGTCATCTTCAGGCTGGTACTGTTTAGGTCTTCTATGGCATTTCATTTGTTGCCTAAATCTACTCTTCATGCTACAGTAACTGCTCAGTGGCTTCAAGAAAACAATTTTAGGAAAGAATAGGCAGCCATTAAAGGTCCACCTCACATAAAGAAGCTGTTTTGCCTCAGCTGAAACACTTTTTTCACCCTTCTACTGGTTCTAACTGGCTTTTGGATTAAGCAAATTCTTTCTGTTTCTCTCGACATATTTGTCTGATTTAATTGCAGCTCTATTGATTGCAATACCACACTTAACCCTACTGTTCTCCTTTTGTCATCATTAGTCATTCTTGCATGGCTGGGCATCTTTGTTGTCCAAATATTTAACATATCGTACACCAGTGAAAAGGAAATTTTAAGAGCATCAGCACTTAGGAATAGAGAAATGATCACCGTAATGCTTTGGATACTTTACTTCATTGTGCAAAGTGACATATGTATAAAGAAGCAGAACATTTATAACTTGCCATCGATGGCAAGTATAAGGGCTCCATTAGTGTTTTATTCATTGTTCTGATATACAAGCAGCAAAAATTAGGATTTACAAATTTATCCAGCATGTTGATTTGCATACAGTAAAATTCCAGTGTCTAAGAGATATTAATCATATTATTATATAATATTTAATTCTGTATGTAACATCGTTACTAAGCTATTTTATCGTAAATCCAGCAGGGTTGTGTTACTCTTTGACTATAGTTCACATAGCTCATGTATTGTACCATTATTATTGAAGTTAATGTTCATATTTCCATCAAAGCTGCTTAAACCGCTTTGAATTGCCTTCATAGTCATTAGTTAGCGGTATAGAAGCTTTAAGTAAACAATAACAGAAATGAAGATAGTGTAAG
Organism: Geotrypetes seraphini; assembly: GCF_902459505.1. Classification (NCBI taxonomy): domain Eukaryota; kingdom Metazoa; phylum Chordata; class Amphibia; order Gymnophiona; family Dermophiidae; genus Geotrypetes; species Geotrypetes seraphini. The sequence goes on along the minus strand of NC_047084.1, from coordinate 239,190,990 downwards.
GGTATGAATCATTAGTGAAGTTAATTCACAGTACATGCTTAAATATTTAAAGTTGCCTATTCATACATTTTAACAAAAAGGGCTAGGACTGGCAAAATGAATAACTGTAGGTACAGTACTCCTCCGAAATTTATGGGGGTTCTGTTCCAGGACCCCCCGCAAATTTTGAAAAACCGCAAATGTGTTTTTTAGGCAGGGGAGACAAGAGATGGCAGCTGGAGAGGCAGGAGAGGGCAGCTGGAGTGCCGGCAGGTGAAGAAAATCACTCGCGGTCTGCTCCAACCGCCTCTTCCTGTAGTGAAGTCAGGCTACACCAATCAGGAGATGCTTTGACATGCAGCTCCTGATTGGTGTAGCCCGATTTTACTACAGGAAGAGGTGGTCGGAGCAGACCGCAAATTCACGGGGGAACACTGAAAAATATAATCACACACCAAGTCTGTCTAGCAGGCTGCAAGTATAATTCAAATGAAATTAATCACACCTATCAGACTAAACAGGCACCAAGCACAGAAGCTATGTACATTAGGCCAGTGTTTCTCAACTTTGTCCTGGAGTATCCCCTTGCCAGTCACAATGGATATGTATAAACTTGATTTGCATACACTGCCTCCATGACTTGCAAATTTCTTTCATGCATATTCATTGTGGATATCCTGAAAACTTGACTGCCAAGGGGGTACTCCAGGACTGAGTTGAGAGACATTGCATTAGGCTGTGATAATAGAATTAAATTACTAGATGGGTCTGTCTGGCAGACTACAAACAACAAGTCTTAGCAGCAATTTTGGCACTCGCTTAACTGCATCTGAGTGGCAAACCAGATGTGTCAGGTAGTAGCATTGGTAGCTGTTACAAAGTTTTGTGAATAGACCTGGGAAGGATGAGGTACCAAATATGAACTAAGTAGGAGATTTTTTTCCACCCCTCTATCCAAAATCACAGAGCAGGGCTATTCAATTCCAGTCTTCGAGGGCTAAAGGCAGGCCAGGTTTTCAAGATATCCACAATGAATTTGCATGAGAGAGATTTGTATGCACCTCCTCCCAAATACCTCTGCGCCAAAGAGTGTTCAATCAGAATCTGGTAATAGAGAGGTGAAATGCTTTACTCAATGTGCTAAATAGAGAAGAAACAAAAGTGTTCATGTTGGTAGTTCTGTGCTATAATCACTGTGCTATACTGTGAGTTGGAAATACAAGCCAATGCACAGCAGTATCTAATATAGCAATTATTCTTTACTCAAGCTCTTTACTTAGTCCTGGCCTGTAATAACAGTAATTATGGCTGTATTTTGATTAAATGCTTTTAATTCAATGTCATGTAAATGGAATATATAAATTACTGTATAAAGGATGTGTGATTGCTGTGCTGGTCAACTCACAAAGAGTAGACAGAAATAATTGTAAAAAAAAAAAAAATCATTGATGTTACTAGCAGTGTTCCCTCTAAGCGGGCGGGTGTTGTGAGCAAACTTTTTTCACCGTGAGCCAAAAATATCGGGCGCCAGCAAGTTATGAGCCAACTCGCCCGATTCTCCTCTCGCCGCCCTGCCATCTGCCGTACGCCTCTTCCGATCGTGCGCTGTGACGAGAAACGTGTGCGCTGCGATGTAATATTTTGTGCGCCAGCGCACGCCAGCGCAGCTTAGCGGGAACACTGGTTCAAATGGTTTTATTTATTTCCCCAAATTTATTTTTATTATACGCATTGAAAATATTTGATATTGCGTTTAAATCAAAATCTCAATAAACTTGAAACGAGTGCCCGTGAGATTGTGGGAGGGTTAAATACTCAAAACTTAGAAGTTTTTGCTACGCCAGCTTTCTGGTATCTTTACATACAGTGGCGTACCTAGCATATGTAACATCCGGGGCCCATCATTTTTTGGCACCCCCCCCCCATCTGTAAGAAAAACATGATTTTTAGTAACAAACCACACGTCACACATGAGTACCTAGGAAAAGGCAGCATCTTACATATTGCAGTGAGCAGTACATCAATACACCCATTGTAAAACTAAACAAGCCAGACCAGCACAGATCAATCCTACACCGTCAATCCTAACAGAAAACCATGTCTTTCGAACACACAGAACACAGAAAACACCTTCGCCTAGTAAGGAATATGTAATCACAAACTAACCCCTCCCTCTTTTACAAAACTGTAGTGTGGATTTTAGCTACGGAGGTAACAGCTCTGATGCTCATAAAATTCTGAGCATCAGAGCTGCTACCACCAAGGCTGGTGCTAAAAACGCTTCACAGTTTTGTAAAAGGGGGGATAAAATAAAAATACATAGACAAAGGTTAAATTGAACCAGCAAGAAGCTGGACTCTGCATACAATGCTTCACAGAAACAGTGACACATGTCTCCTAAAGCAATAAATAAATAGAAATTTTTTTCTACCTTTGTCTTCTGTGGTTTCTCCTTTCCTCATCTTCTTGTAACTCTCTTCCTTCCATTCACTGTCTGCCGTCTCTCTTCCCCTATATGGCATCTTCTCTCCTTCTATGCCCCTTCCAGAAACTGTATGCCTCCCCCTTCCATCTCTCCTTTCACCCCATTGGTCTGGCATCTCTCTCCTCGCCTTCCCTCTCCCACACCTCTCCTCATAGTCTGGTATCTCCCCTTCCCTGATTCTCTGGCATCTCTCTCCTTTCCTTTTCTTCCATCTTTCGTTCCCCCTCCATGCTCTCACATCTCCCCCTTCCTTTTCCCTTAGACTGGCATACCTTCCTCCTATGCTCCAAGCCCTGGCATCTCCTTTAATTCCCTCCCTCATCTTCCTTCTCCCTCCAGCTGGGTACCGCAACACTCTTCCCTGCAGCTCTGCACTTCCCCACAATTGCCATGCTTCGGTTCCTCTTCTTCCTTCCTTCCTCCCCCCCCCCCCCGCGGGACCCTGCGGCACCATCAACTCTTACTCCCTCTAATGTCGGCCCTGCAGCTCCAGACTTCCTCGCACCTTCTCCCCTCCCCCTTTGGATCGCTATTATTTTAAATGTTATAGCCGCGGAGCTGTATCCATCAGTGGAGATGTCTAACCTCGGCCTGCCCCGGAACTCTTACTGCAACAGTGACTTCCTGTTCCTGCCTAGACGGGCGGCTGCTGCAGTAAGAGTTCCGGGGCAGGCCGAGGTTAGACATCTCCACTGATGGATACAGCTCCGCGGCTATAACATTTAAAATAATAGCGATCCAAAGGGGGAGGGGAGAAGGTGCGAGGAAGTCTGGAGCTGCAGGGCCGACATTAGAGGGAGTAAGAGTTGATGGTGCCGCAGGGTCCCGCGGGGGGGGGGGGGAGGAAGGAAGGAAGGAAGAAGAGGAACCGAAGTATGGCAATTGTGGGGAAGTGCAATCCCCCCAATGCGTCCCCTTACCTTACCTCCCCTTACCTTTGCGTCGCGTGTGTGCGCTGTGAAGAGAAACTTTGCGCTGCGATGTAATATTTTGTGCGCGCGCGCAGGCCAGCGCACCTTAGCGGGAACACTGGGACTTACTAGCCTTTTAATGATTAACATAAGCAGTGCCTCTGCTAGGTCAGACCTGAGGTCCATCATGCCCAGCAGTCCGCTCACGCGGCGGCATATCAGGTCCAGGACCTGTATACTAGCCCTCTATCTATACCCTTCTATCCCCTTTTCCTTTAGAAAATTGTCCAATCCCATCTTGATATGGGAGTATACCTATGCAAACCGTTTCACAAATGCAGTAAGCTTGACCAGTAAAGGTATAACAAGCATCTTGTTGACCTTTTTTTCCTGATAAGAAAACATAAACAAAACAGTTGGATAAAGTCTTTTAAGGATAACAAATATTTTAAAAAAATAGGGATGTGCATGAAAAAAAAAAATTGGTTTGGTTCTTTTTTGGATCAGTCACCCAGTAGCGTACCAAGGGCGGGGCGGACCACCCAGGGTGCACACTCTAGGGGGGTGCACAGCCGGCTGGGTCCGGAACCTCCTGCCCTACTTTGCCACGGGACCTGCACCTCAGCGCGGCTGACAGTCCGCCCCCGTCAGCGTACTTGTTCCGGAGCAGTCAATAGCCATGGGGCGGTGCAGCAAGGTGCCGCAATGACTGCGTCTGCCAGCTCTACTCTGGAACAAGTGATGTCATAGGGGGTGGGCCGGCAGCCACGCTGAAGTGCAGGAAAGTCTCGCGATGGCCAGGTGAGAAAGACGTGGTAGAGGCAGCGCAGTGCTCTGCTGAGATAAACAGGGAGATGGTAAGGCGTTCGTCGGCAGTGGGAGCCTGGCTGCGCGCACTCTCGCTGCTGTGGGCACTCAAATGTTTTCTCTTTTGTTTATTCCAGCCTTCCGAACCTAGAGCACACGTGGGTTTCAGGCATGTTCCTTCCGGAAGTGAGTACCGCAACAAAGGGCCGGTTCAGGAGGATTGAATTTTTTCCCCCTGCATTTCTGCAGGGTTTTGTTTTTTTTGGAATTCGTCTAAGTCGTCTATTTCTAACTATGGGGTTTTCTTGTGCACTGTTGAGGATTTTGTATTTGTTATTTTATTGCTGTGGTTTTCGGCTTGTATGGCTTTTTTCCCCCTTTATTGTATGTATCTCTTCTCCGCGGTTTTATACTCTTTTCTCTGTGTCCTTGGAGGCCCTCCTTAGGTTTTTTTGTTTTCTAATTCATATATCCATTTCCCGTTGACTGTATAAGGCTGATTAGACTAGGCAGCATGCCGTGATATATTTAAATATTAAAAGCCTGGTTTTTATCAACCCTTTTCTTCCTGTTTATGGTTTGTCGTTTCCATTTCAAGGACTGGAAGTTTGTTTTGCAAAATAAACTTGTATTGACGATTTTTGCAATTGCATTACTAAAAATCATGTTTTTCATACAGATGGGGGGGGTCAAAAAATTATGGGCCCCGGAAGTCACATATGCTAGGTACGCCACTGCAATCACCCATTCAGTTTGCTTTCTGATTCCAACTTTTCCAGATCATTTCTTTCATTCATATCCATTCAAGTCAATACAAGGGGGTGCTGAAAAGTTCTCAGTCCACATCACTATCTTCTTGGTTTGGCTGAGAACTCTTCAGCACCCCCTCGTATGTATGTAACCCTTGAAGTAATTACAGTATATAAAACCCCTTTTCTTTGGGCAGTGCAGCATTTAACTGCAAAATTTAATTTCCAGAATAACCTCCATCAGGTCAATGCAAAACACTGAATTATATAGGGATTTTTGATTATCTTTTGGAGGCATGGTCAAAGTATATATAAATCAGTCTTAAAATTGAAAATAGAAAATTAAAGATTAAAAATCTGAATATTTGATTCAACATTCAAGATTGAAGAGTTTGCATCTTAGAAAGTAAAAATTATTATTTGTAAGAGTCTCATGCAGTTTTTTCCTTCAATTTAAGGTTTTTCATTTATTTTCCCTTTTATTCTGAGTGAGAATCCTCCAGAAACAGTAGGATGGCATTAAGGTGCCATTTTTAACATAGTCCTGGTAAAGTAGTTGCAATTTTTAAGGATTACCAAGAGTGATTGAGATTGTCAATCACTGAGCAAAGATATTGATTCCTGAGGCAGGCATTTAATTGCCGAAACAAGGTGCCATGTCAAATCAGATTTATTGAGCTACACCTCTGGATTAATAAAATATATTTTACCAACAGTTTGACTCCCAGCTATATTTAACTGATCGTTGGAACCTGACAGCTGATTCCTATTCTTTCGCTTAGATTCACTTTTGGAGTGGCTCATAGAGATTTTTAACTTTTCTAGGTTTTTGGACTTTAATTTATGTTCACCATCTCAAATAAACTTTGGTCAAAATTTAGCCAGCAGCAGTCAGCGATATATTGTAAGCCCTGTCACTGACTAAATTAGGGCGAATGATTTGAATTGATTTAATAGTTTGATATACTGCTTTGTCCATCAGTTTTAAAGCAGTTTACAATAAAAATAAGCAATCAAAGAAAAAAAAAAACAACAACACAATTTACTACAAACAATATTAATCAGAAACATTATACAATTAAAAAAGAGAGTACTTGAGAGTAGAAGGATCAGGGAGATCAGAAACTGTCTGGGGTAGCTTGGAAGGGAATATTGAACCTGCCAGGGATGGATGGGTTGATCGATTACGATTTCATTTGTAAGAACACTTAAAACTTTAGGGGCTCCTTTTACTAAGGTGCGCTAGCGTTTTTAGTGCACGCATGAAATTACCACGCGGTACGCTTCTAGAATAACGCCAGCTCAATGCTGGCATTAAGGTCTAGCGTGCGTGGCAATTTAGCACGCGCTATTCCGCCCTAACGCATTTTAGTAAAAGGAGCCCTAGGAGTGTATTTGGATACTTCTTGGAAGATGAAAGAGCATGTTTCTTATATTGTTAAAAAATATATATTTTTTAAGCTGAGGCTTTTATGCCTTTAGAAGTCAGTGTTAACCAGTTCTAATTTTCATTTGGTTATTCAAAGTCTGATTTTTCCACATTTTGGCTATTGTAATTCCTTGCTAATGGGTGTTCCAAGGAAATATTTGAGATCTTTATAGGCTGCTGTGGCAAGGTTAATATCTGGAACTTCTAGATTTGAACACATCGTTCCTGTTCTTAAGAATTGCACTGGTTGCCAATTGAGTATCATATTCATTATTAATAGTTGCTACTTGTTCTTAAAACATTGGCTGGCAGGAAAGCTCCAGTTTTGTTAGACTCCCTTTGAATTTATCGAACAACACGGAACTTACATTCCTTGAACAGTACTGCCCTGGTGGTTCCATCTGTTTGTGAAACTCACCACAAGGAATATAGGAAATATATATTCTATGTGCATGGACCACAGTTATGGAACCAATTACCTGAGCCACTGTGAGGGTTTGGTGATGTTTCAAGATTCTGTTTGTTTAGGGAGGTATGCTAATGCTGATTTTCTAGATTTTTTTAAAGTTTGGACCCCAGTTTGTTTACAGAAATTAGATACCGTAGTTCAAAGTCTAATAGATGCTGGCTCTGTCATCTTGAAGCTGGGACTATGGATCATTTATTATACTATTGTCCCTTGATACTTAAATTTTGGAGGTCCATATGGGATCAAGTGAGCAACATACTGGAAAATCCAGTGGCATTAACACCATTTTATTTGGTACATTGATGAGAGCTAAAAGCCAAATATCTAATAGAAATAAACTTCTATTTATAATGACAGGGGTTGCTATACAGCTCATTTTAAGGAATTGGAAGAATTGGGATCGATTAAGTTACAATTTTTGGTGGGAATCGCTGTTTGCACTTTTTAAATGGAACGTTTCATGGCTATACAGCAAGGGCGTTACAGAAAGTTTATGGATGTTTGGGAGCCATTGGCAAAATTTTGTAAGGAAGAATAATTGATTTTATTTTATAGGCTTATAAACATATACATCCAGAGTGGGTTGGGGGTGGGGGAAGGGAGTTGCATTAGAACTTGATTCAGGATATATATGGATAGTTTCTTGTGGGTTTTATTTTATTTGAGTATTGGGTGGGAGGGTGGGGAAAATTTAATTGTATGTTAATGTCTGAAAGTTTATTGTGCTTGTCTTGCGATATTTTATGTATATGAATTACTTGTTGCACAATTGTAGTTTGAAAATCTATTAAAGATATATTTTTTAAAGTGTTTTGAAATTTATTAATTGATGTTTTAATGTACTTGTTTGTTATAAATTATGTATGTTTGTTGGAATCTGCCTAGAAATGTTGATAAATGAATAAATAAAATCAGAACTCGGGGTGGAGAGGGTCTGGGAGATTGAAGTTGAGATGAAATTGGCGGCAGCAGCAACCTAGAAGTTTTGTGGGCGCTAGCCAGTAATCACCAGCACCTATATAGCTATATTACCAAAGTCAGGACAGCCTTTTGTGCGGTCCTATCTGGCCACTTGGCACTTAGGTCTCCTTTTATTAAGCTGCGATAGCAGTTTTAGCGCGCGCTAAATTGCCCCACGCGCTAGACGCTAACGCCAGCATCGAGCTGGTGTTCTAGTTCACGTAGCGCGGGTTTAGTTGTTGGAAAAATAATGGAAGTGTTGCTGAAAGAAATGATAGTGTACTTCCTTGAATCTAATGGGTTACAGGATCCGAGGCAACATGGCTTTACAAAAGATAAATCGTGCCAAACGAACCTGATTGAATTTTTTGATTGGGTGACCAGAGAGCTGGATCGAGGACATATGCTAGATGTAATTTACTTGGATTTCAGCAAAGCCTTTGATACAGTTCCTCATAGGAGGCTGTTGAACAAACTTGAAGGGCTGAAGTTAGGACCCAAAGTGGTGAACTGGGTCAGAAACTGGCTGTCGGACAGACGCCAGAGGGTGGTGGTTAATGGAAGTCGCTCGAAGGAAGGAAAGGTGACTAGTGGAGTCCCTCAGGGTTCGGTGCTGGGGCCAATCCTGTTCAATATGTATGTAAGTGACATTGCTGAAGGGTTAGAAGGAAAAGTGTGCCTTTTTGCAGATGATACCAAGATTTGTAACAGAGTAGACACCGAAGAGGGAGTGGAAAATATGAAAAGGATCTGCAAAAGTTAGAGGAATGGTCTAATGCCTGGCAACTAAAATTCAATGCAAAGAAATGCAGAGTAATGCATTTGGGGATTAATAATAGGAAGGAACCGTATATGTTGGGAGGAGAGAAGCTGATATGCACGGACGGGGAGAGGGACCTTGGGGTGATAGTGTCCGAAGATCTAAAGGCGAAAAAACAGTGTGACAAGGCAGTGGCTGCTGCCAGAAGGATTCTGGGCTGTATAAAGAGAGGCTTAGTCAGTAGAAGGAAGAAGGTGTTGATGCCCCTGTACAGGTCATTGGTGAGGCCCCACTTGGAGTATTGTGTTCAGTTTTGGAGACCGTATCTGGTGAAAGACATAAGAAGACTTGAGGCGGTCCAGAGGAGGGCGACGAAAATGATAGGAGGCTTGCGCCAGAAGACGTATGAGGAGAGACTGGAAGCCCTGAATATGTATACCCTAGAGGAAAGGAGAGACAGGGGAGATATGATTCAGACGTTCAAATACTTAAAGGGTATTAACGTAGAACAAAATATTTTCCAGAGAAAGGAAAATGGTAAAACCAGAGGACATAATTTGAGGTTGAGGGGTGGTAGATTCAGGGGCAATGTTAGGAAATTCTACTTTACGGAGAGGGTGGTGGATGCCTGGAATGCGCTCCCGAGAGAGGTGGTGGAGAGTAAAACTGTGACTGAGTTCAAAGAAGCGTGGGATGAACACAGAAGATTTAGAATCAGAAAATAATATTAAAGATTGAACTAGGCCAGTTACTGGGCAGACTTGTACGGTCTGCGTCTGTGTATGGCCGTTTGGAGGAGGATGGGCAGGGGAGGGCTTCAATGGCTGGGAGGGTGTAGATTGGCTGGAGTAAGTCTTAACAGAGATTTCGGCAATTGGAACCCAAGCACAGTACCGGGTAAAGCTTTGGATTCTCGCCCAGAAATAGCTAAGAAGAAAAAAAAAAAAAAATTTAAATTGAATCAGGTTGGGCAGACTGGATGGACCATTCGGGTCTTTATCTGCCGTCATCTACTATGTTACTATGTTACTATGTAGCGTGTGCGGCAATTCTGGGCACGCTAAAAACGCTATCGCAGCTTAGTAAAAGGAGCTCTTAGCTGTGCAGGAACTGGCACTGAATACTGCTACTACCCACATTAACTCCCAATTCCACCTCCTTAATGGACACTCCACTGCCAAGTTACCAACTGGGGGGGGGATGTTAGAGCCCTACCCAGCCCTATTCACAAGTCCTACCCAGTTAAGTACCAATGAATATCAGCAACCAACCCGGTCAGCATAGAATTTTAAATAAATAAAAGGAAATGAACACTGAAGAACATAGACAGAATCTCTAGACATTATATAAGCATAGTGTATGCCATCAATTTAAAATGTACATTTTTTCCTACTTGAGAACCTCATTTCTTGATCTGTATCAGAGAATTAGAGATTATTGCTAGTCCTTTGACATATTTTTATTTACTTGAAAATAGTTGACCTCTTATTCCATTTCCCTAGTCTTTCACTATTTACATTAATATGACCCTCAAATAACCAACTTTTTTTTATCCTGGTTTCCTTGAATATTTGTCATCAATGTGACCCACTCATAGGTGACATAAAAATTCAACATCAGCAGCAATCAATAAACAGTCCACTCAGCAAATGCACTGAGGAATTCAAATCAAAAAAGCTTGCTTGTTAACAAAAGTTATTCAGCAATTCTGAGGTTCACATATCTTCAACTCACAGTGCTTTAAAGATAAAATAATAGAACCGTCTACCAGTTAAAAAAAAAAAAAAGGTTTATCATTAGTGACTGTGAAATTTATGTTGCTTTCATTTCAAGTATCCATTTTCCTATTCTACCCATTTGTACAAACACGCAAAATGGGTTACAAAAATAATGTATGTTAATAGCTATTATTGCAATTTTATGAATGTACTCAATAGTACAACAATCCATCCAGAACAAAGCTGATATATTTATTTATTCAATTTTCTATACTGTTCTCCCAGGGGACATCAGAACAGTTTACATGAGTTTATTCAGGTACTCAAGCATTTTTCTCTGTCTGTCCCAGAGGGCTCACAATCTATCTAATATACCCAAGGCAATGGGGGGATTAAGTGATTTGCCCAGGGTCACAGGAACCCACAATCTCAGGGTGCTGAGGCTGTAGCTTTAACCACTGCGCCACACAGTATCCAATTATAAAAGAGACACTCACTACAAAAACACATCCTGCAATTATCACGGCAATATTTATTTAAAAGATTTCTTAACCGCTTATTCCTAGACGATTTTACAAGGAAAAACATACATACAATAAAAACATAGAAAAAACAAAAATTTATACAAACAAACTTTTCAAATCATTCAAAAAGAACAATTATTTACAGCGTTTAATTGTATGCCTATACAGAAACCATTATAATCTAGAATCATCATTCATCGAAATGCTTCCACAAAGAGTGTAAGAACATAAGCAGTGCCTCCGCTGGGTCAGACCTGAGGTCCATCGTGCCCAGAGTCCGTTCACACGGTGGCCCAACAGGTCCAGGACCTGTGCAGTCATCCTCTATTTATAACCTTCTATCCCCTTTTCCAGCAGGAAATTGTCCAATCCTTTCTTAAACCCCAGTACCTTACTCTGCCCTATTACACCCTCTGGAAGCGCATTCCGGGTATAGTTTTAAGCATTTTCTTAAACTTCTGAAGGTCGATGAGAGCTCTTAGCGGACCAGTTAATTTATTCCACAGAGTTACTCATATGATGGAAATGATGCAGACTCCCCCATACCCATGCTGCCCTCACCCAACCTGTTCTCCACATGTGTAACATACAATCCGCTGTCAATCTCTAAAACCCAAAAATAAAAATGTATCTGAGAACATAAGAATAGCCATACTGGGTCAGACCAACGGTCTATCAAGTCCAGTAGCCCGTTCTCACGGAAGCCAGTCCAGGTCACCAGTACCTGGCCAAAACCCAAGGAGTAGCAAAAATGCACCAAGTCAGCTAAACTGGCATAATCTGAATTCAGCTACGATTTATAAACATAAGAACATAAGAATTGCCACTGCTGCTGAGTCAGACCAGTGGTCCATCCTGCCCAGCAGTCCACTCACGCGGCCGCCCCTAGGTCAAGACCAATGTTCTAAATGAGTGCAGTCTCACCAGTTTTGCATGAACTTGTCCAACTTTGTCCAGGGCAGGATTAATTAATCGAGGGCCCCTAGGCACACAAGTATACTGGGACCCTGCTTCGCCCCACCACACCATGTCCCACCCCCACCCACCAAGCCCTGCCCCCACCCCACCATACCCCACCCCATGCCCCGCCCCCATGTATTTACTTCTTTATTTCCACTTTATTTCTTTTATTTTAAAATTCAAAAAAACAAAGATTACCATATCAGTGCCAGTGTATAGCTTTTCTTCTATGCAACCTCCAAACATCAATGAACAAAACTCCCCTTCCTTCCTAGAGGCAGAGCAGAAAGTTACATCCTGTTTCAGAGGTGAAGGGAAGGCGGCGCGCGCAATGTTAGCCCCCCCCATTCGCTCTAACATTGCACACGCCGCCTTCCCTTCACCTCCGAAACAGGACGTAACTTTCTGTTTCAAAGAAGGGAAGCTGCCACGTGCAGTTAAAGCCCCGTGACTTAAGTTAAGTTTCCTTGCATTGCGGGACAGAGAGCAGAGAGGGATGAGGAAGGAGAAGCTGACCTTCAGGCAGTCGGGGCCCCCTGCCCTGTTTGCTTCCCCCCTTAACGCCGGCCCTGGGCCCCCCTGATATTTTCAGGCCCTAGGCACGTACCTACTGGGCCTATCCTTTAATCCGGCCCTGACTTTGTTTTGAAACCCATACTATGAGAATTTCTATTATTTTTTATTATGAAAATATTAGTGTGCCCCTGCACAGAACAATTTGAGAAAGGAAATACAATCTGATAATTTGCAGGTCATTGGATAGCTGAGATTATACTAGCATTACATTACATTACATTAATGTCTTCTATCCTGCCAATACCTTTCAGTTCTAGGCGGTTTACAACAAGACATTAGCCTGGGCATTCCCAGGGAGATAGCTATAGTATGTGTCGGGATCTGAGAATGGTCGATACGGTTTGGTTAGATCATTTGACAAATTTCTTGAATAGTATGGTTTTCAGTTCTTTCCTGAATGTTTTGTAGTTGGGCATCGTGTTCAGCAGATTTGAGAGGTGATGGTCCATTTTTGTGGTTCATAGTCTACAGCACGCGAGGACAAACCGAGCGCGGACAACTGAGCACAGGACTTCATCACGCCGAAGAAAACCCATATTTTAAAGGGCTCCGATGGGGGGTGTTGGTGGGGAACCCCCCACTTTACTTAATAGAGATCGCGCTGACGTTGTGGGGGGTTTGAGGGGTTGTAACCTCCCTCATTATACTGGAAACAACTTTTTTCCTGTTTTTTAGCGAAAAAGTTAAGTTTTCAGTATAATGTGGGGGTTTACACTCCCCACACCCCCCCCCCAACATGGCAGCGTGAGGCAGCGCGATCCCTATTAAGTAGAGTGGGGGGGTTCCCCACCACACACCCCCGTCAGAGCCCTTTAAAATACGGGTTATCTTCGGCGCGATTAAGCCCTGTGCTCAGTTGTCCGCGCTCGGTTGTCGGCGTGCCTTTGTCCTCGCGCGCTTTTGACCCGTCACCATTTTTGCTGCTCTGGTGGCTAGTAGACCGTCATATATTTTTTTTGCTTTGCATGTCTATAACTTTCTCAAAAAAAAACTAGGTTGCTGTTGGCGGATTGATGGTTGTCAGCTATTGTCCAGCAAAGCCACAGTGATGCTATTGCGAGATCGTGAGTCCCCCCCAGGGACAGAAAATGTACCTGCATATAGTACAAGGGTGAATCAGAAATTAAAGGTAATTGTTAAATTACGCGATAGAACAGAGCTAGTGAAATGAAACATAGGTGCTCGTACATTAGCTGCTGGATAGTTTGTCCACGTACAGTGGAGTGTTCGGCCTTCGGTCACGTGGCAGCCACGAGGTCAGAAACATGGACGCTCCATTGCAAGATTGCACCATCAAAGAGCAACATGCAGTAGTGCGCTCTCTTTGGGCAGAGGGAGTGAAAGCTGTGGAAACTCACTGTCCGATATTGACTCAGAATGGATATAAGGGAGACAGGTTCAAAACAAATGCAAGGAAGTTCTTTTTCACCCAAAGGGTCGTGGACACTTGGAATGCGCTACCGGAGGAAGTGATCAGGCAGAGTACGGTACAGGGATTCAAGCAGGGATTGGATGGATTCCTGAGGGATAGAGGGATCGTGGGGTACTGAGTAAACCAACCTGGTCGTGCATGTGCAAGACCGGAGGGCTAGGACTTCGATAGGAGGGCAGAACTTAAATGGGAAACCAAGGTGGCAGGGGAGCCCCTTCTGATGATTCAGACAGGCCTTGACCTGTTTTTGGCCACCGCGGGAGCGGACTGCTGGGCAGGATGGACCTGTGGTCTGACCCGGCAGAGGCACTGCTTATGTTCTTATGTAACACTATGAATCAACAGAAGGTTTATAAGTGGGGTGCCGTTTAAACCGGGAAGAACAGGTGTAACTGATGAACGTTGCTCTGGTTGCCCATCTGCATCACGCAAACCAGAGCATGTTGACAGGGCGGATGCCTTGATTAGAGAGTTCCCTACCCCTGCCCTAACCTAAGGCATTTGATACACTTGGACAGGCCCTGAGAAGCACAAAAACCCATGGGCCTGGAGTTCAGTGTTCTTTAAGCTCAATAAGGCTCATAGTTATCAACATACAAATCTATTGTTAAAATGCGTTATTTTACCACAGGTTTCATTTTATGCAATGAGACCTAGTTACTAATAATAGTAAAGTAACGCAATGGTAGTACGCTTTGACCAACTTATTTATTCCATTTTCTCTACTGCTCTCCCAGGAGAGCTGAGCAGTTTATATGAGTTTATTCAGGTACTCAAGCATTTTTCCCTGTCTTTTCCAGTGGGCTCACAATCTATTTAGTGTACCTGGGGCAATGGGGGGATTAAGTGACATAGTAACATAGTAACATAGTAGATGACGGCAGATAAAGACCCGAATGGTCCATCCAGTCTGCCCAACCTGATTCAATTAAAATATTTTTTTTTTTTTTTTTTTTCTTCTTAGCTATTTCTGGGCGAGAATCCAAAGCTTTACCTGGTACTGTGCTTGAGTTCCAACTGCCAAAATCTCTGTTAAGACTTACTCCAGCCCATCTACACCCTCCCAGCCATTGAAGCCCTCCCCAGCCCATCCTCCACCAAACGGCCATATACAGACACAGACCGTGCAAGTCTGCCCAGTAACTGGCCTAGTTCAATATTTAATATTATTTTCTGATTCTAAATCTTCTGTGTTCATCCCACGCTTCTTTGAACTCAGTCACAGTTTTACTCTCCACCACCTCTCTCGGGAGCGCATTCCAGGCATCCACCACCCTCTCCGTAAAGTAGAATTTCCTAACATTGCCCCTGAATCTACCACCCCTCAACCTCAAATTATGTCCTCTGGTTTTACCATTTTCCTTTCTCTGGAAAAGATTTTGTTCTACGTTAATACCCTTTAAGTATTTGAACGTCTGAATCATATCTCCCCTGTCTCTCCTTTCCTCTAGGGTATACATATTCAGGTCTTCCAGTCTCTCCTCATACGTCTTCTG
Source organism: Geotrypetes seraphini (assembly GCF_902459505.1). Classification (NCBI taxonomy): domain Eukaryota; kingdom Metazoa; phylum Chordata; class Amphibia; order Gymnophiona; family Dermophiidae; genus Geotrypetes; species Geotrypetes seraphini. The sequence continues at coordinate 239,175,735 of NC_047084.1, read as the reverse complement.
GCGCAAGCCTCCTATCATTTTCGTCGCCCTCCTCTGGACCGCCTCAAGTCTTCTTATGTCTTTCGCCAGATACGGTCTCCAAAACTGAACACAATACTCCAAGTGGGGCCTCACCAATGACCTGTACAGGGGCATCAACACCTTCTTCCTTCTACTGACTACGCCTCTCTTTATACAGCCCAGAATCCTTCTGGCAGCAGCCACTGCCTTATCACACTGTTTTTTCGCCTTTAGATCTTCGGACACTATCACCCCAAGGTCCCTCTCTCCGTCCGTGCATATCAGCTTCTCTCCTCCCAGCATATACGGTTCCTTCCTATTATTAATCCCCAAATGCATTACTCTGCATTTCTTTGCATTGAATTTTAGTTGCCAGGCATTAGACCATTCCTCTAACTTTTGCAGATCCTTTTTCATATTTTCCACTCCCTCTTCGGTGTCTACTCTATTACAAATCTTGGTATCATCTGCAAAAAGGCACACTTTTCCTTCTAGCCCTTCAGCAATGTCACTTACATACATATTGAACAGGATTGGCCCCAGCACCGAACCCTGAGGGACTCCACTAGTCACCTTTCCTTCCTTCGAGCGACTTCCATTAACCACCACCCTCTGGCGTCTGTCCGATAGCCAGTTTCTGACCCAGTTCACCACTTTGGGTCCTAACTTCACCCCTTCAAGTTTGTTCAACAGCCTCCTATGAGGAACTGTATCAAAGGCTTTGCTGAAATCCAAGTAAATTACATCTAGCATATGTCCTTGATCCAGCTCTCTGGTCACCCAATCAAAAAATTCAATCAGGTTCGTTTGGCACGATTTACCTTTTGTAAAGCCATGTTGCCTCGGATCCTGTAACCCATTAGATTCAAGGAAATACACTATCCTTTCTTTCAGCAACACTTCCATTATTTTTCCAACAACTGAAGTGAGGCTCACCGGCCTGTAGTTTCCTGCTTCATCCCTGTGACCACTTTTATGAATAGGGACCACATCCGCTCTCCTCCAATCCCCAGGAATCACTCCCGTCTCCAGAGATTTGTTGAACAAGTCTTTAATAGGACTCGCCAGAACCTCTCTGAGTTCCCTTAGTATCCTGGGATGGATCCCGTCTGGTCCAATCGCTTTGTCCACCTTCAGTTTTTCAAGTTGCTCATAAACACCCTCCTCCGTGAACGGCGCAGAATCTACTCCATTTTCTCGTGTAACTTTGCCGGACAATCTCGGTCCTTCTCCAGGATTTTCTTCTGTGAACACAGAACAGAAGTATTTGTTTAGCACATTTGCTTTCTCCTCATCACTCTCCACATATTTGTTCCCAGCATCTTTTAGCCTAGCAATTCCATTTTTTATCTTCCTCCTTTCACTAATATATCTGAAAAATTTTTTATCTCCCTTTTTTACATTTTTAGCCATTTGTTCTTCCGCCTGTGCCTTCGCTAAACGTATCTCTCTCTTGGCTTCTTTCAGTTTCACCCTGTAGTCCTTTCTGCTCTCCTCTTCTTGGGTTTTTTTATATTTCATGAACGCCAACTCTTTCGCCTTTATTTTCTCAGCCACTAGGTTGGAGAACCATATCGGCTTCCTTTTTCTCTTGTTTTTATTGATTTTCTTCACATAAAGGTCCGTAGCCATTTTTATCGCTCCTTTCAGCTTAGACCACTGTCTTTCCACTTCTCTTATGTCCTCCCATCCTAACAGCTCTTTCTTCAGGTACTTTCCCATTGCATTAAAGTCCGTACGTTTGAAATCTAGGACTTTAAGTATCGTGCGGCCGCTCTCCACTTTAGCCGTTATATCAAACCAAACCGTTTGATGATCGCTACTACCCAGGTGAGCACCCACTCGAACATTAGATATACTCTCTCCATTTGTGAGGACCAGATCCAATATCGCTTTTTCCCTTGTGGGTTCCGTCACCATTTGTCTGAGCAGAGCCTCTTGAAAGGCATCCACAATCTCCCTACTTCTTTCCGATTCCGCAGTCGGAACATTCCAGTCCGCATCCGGCAGGTTGAAATCTCCCAACAGCAGAACCTCCTCTTTCCTTCCAAACTTTTGGATATCCACAATCAGATCCTTATCAATTTGCTGCGATTGAGTCGGAGGTCTGTAGACTACACCCACGTAGATAGAAGTTCCATCTTCTCTTTTCAGAGCAATCCATATCGCTTCTTCCTCTCCCCAGGTCCCTTGCATTTCGGTCGCTTGGATATTGATCTTTACATAGAGAGCTACTCCTCCACCTTTATGACCATCTCTGTCCTTCCTAAAAAGATTATATCCCGGTATGTTTGCATCCCATCCATGTGATTCACTGAACCATGTCTCTGTGATAGCAACAATATCTAGATCTGCCTCTAATATCAGGGCTTGCAGATCATGAACTTTGTTGCTTAGACTGCGAGCATTTGTGGTCATCGCTTTCCAGCTATTTTTCAGCGATAATCTCCTTTTTCGTATGGATTTTTGTGTCGTTTCACTTTCCGCTGCAATACTAAGAAATGAGTTGCTGATATTGCTTTTGTTGCAGCCTTTACTACTATCACATCTTTTCTTTTGCCGGGGGTGGTCTCTACATACACCACCCCCACCTTCTAGTTTAAATGCCTAGAAAAATATTGTCTAAATTTCTCTGCAAGGTTTCTTTTTCCTGCTGTAGTAATATGTAGCCCATCAGTGCAATATAGCTTCTTGTCCTTCCATGTATTTCCCCATCCTCCTATGTACCTGAAGCCTTCTTGATGACACCAGGCTCTGAGCCATCTATTAAAGTCCTCTGTGTTTTTCATTCTTTGCTCTCCTTTTCCATATGCAGGCAGTATTTCAGAAAAAGCTAAAGTCTTTACAAAAGGTTTCACGCCCTCACCAAGCTCCCGAAAAGCTTTCTGTGCTGCAAGTGTGGAGTTGTTGGCCAGGTCATTTGTTCCCAGATGGATAACAACATCAGTGTTAAAATCCTTAGTTTCTTCCTTAATTATAGTCAGTATTTGCCTGGAACTCCTGGTAGCTGAGGATCCTGGAAGACATTTCACTATTTTGGACTCCTCGCCCTGTGTTCCAAGGTTAATGCCTCTGATGATGGAATCTCCCAACAGTAATAGTTTTCTGTTTTTGGCTTTTTTATTTGTACTTAGGGTGCTCTTGTTCTCTTGAGTTTCTTTCATTGGTTCCAGTCCCACCTCCCTTCTGTTTTCCTGAGTATCGCAGTGCACTAGTGGAGCGAAGGAATTCTGTAGAGGTAATATTAGTGAAGGTGGATGTTTCTGTGTTACATGTCGCAGTCTTCCTGAGCCTACTGTGACCCATTTGTTCCTGGGTTGTTTTATTCTTTGAGGTAGAGGTGGTAAGTTGGTATGATTTTGTGGAGTGATGGAAGCTGCTTTAATTGTATTCAATTCCTGTTTAAGTTTACAGAGCTCCTCCTTAATACTGGCAAGTTGAAGACAGATGGGGCAAGCCTTAAGCCTCCAAATAGTATGTCTTGGAATTAAAGCACCACAGTGATTGCATAGAATAAAGGTCATCTTGATTGGTTGTGAAGTCCTGATTATATGGGTCTCTATATATGAATAGTGGTCCCTGGGGTTGGTGGGACTTGCCCAGGGTCACAAGGTACAGCGTGGGTTTGAACCCACAACCCCAGGGTGCTGAGGCTGTAGCTTTAACCACTGCACCACACTCTCCCCTCCCTTCTAAGTGTCTTAGGATGGCAAAGAAGACCCATAATACCAGTGGCTCTTCTCTTTATCCTTTACTCTGAAGACTGGTTTGATACTGAAAAGCCCACTTCATACAGTACAGTAGACCTGAGTCTCTTGATTAATGAACTCTCCACCTGCTTTTGGGTGGCAGAAAAGAGGCAAAAGACAATTACCCCTCCCTATAGGAACTCTTTTGCTATATCACCTAATGTCCTTTCATTCCTTTTCAAATGCTACTGTATACACGTCCCACACTATATATTACATAAATACCAGAGCAGTTGGTATTCCTGCAGTATACTACTACCACTAATAACTGATTCAGATATGTCAGTTCATTAGGGCATTTTAGTAATGTTGATAAATAAACTTTTATTGCAACAAATTTTGATATATTTATGAAAGAGATAAATGAATAAAAGGGATAGGATGACTTCCATACAAGGAAAGACTAAAGTGGTTAGGGATCTTCAACCTGGAGAAGAGATGGCTCAGGGAAAATATGATAGAGATCTATAAAATACTAAGTGGAGTAGAGCAGCTAGATCTGAGTCGCTTGTTTACTCTTTCCAAAAATACTAGGACTAGGGGTCATGTATTGAAGCTAAGTAATAGATTTAAAACACACAACTGAAAATATTTCTTCACTGAACATGTAATTAAACTGTGGAATTTGTGGCCAGAAAATGTGGTGAAAATAGTTAGCTTAGCAGGGTTTAAAAAAAGGGTTGGATAATTTCCTAAAACAAAAGTTCATAAGCCATTATTAAGATGGACTTATGGAAAACCATTTCTTATTCCTAGGATAATCTGTTTTACTCCTTGGGATCGTGCCAGGTACTTGTGACCTGGGTTGTCCGTTGTTGGAAACAGAATACTGGGCTTGATGAACATAAGAACATAAGAACATAAGAAGTTGCCTCCGCTGAGGCAGACCATAGGTCCATCCTGCTCAGCGGTCCGCTCCCGCAGCGGCCCATCAGGCCCATTGCCTGAGCAATGGTCTATATCTATCTATACCCCCCAATCCCTTTTTCTTCTAGGAATCTATCCAAACCTTCTTTGAAACCATTTAGTGTTTTCTTGTCTACAACAGCCTCAGGAAGCGCGTTCCATGTATCTACCACCCTCTGAGTGAAAAAGTACTTCCTAGCGTTTGTTCTAAACCTGTCCCCTTTCAATTTCCCCCAATGCCCCCTTGTGCTTGTGGTGCCCCTTAATTTGAAAAATCTGTCCCTGTCTACTTTTTCTATGCCCCTTAGGATCTTGAACTTTCGGTTTCTCCCAATATGGCAACTCGTATGCTCTTATGTTAACCTGAAAGATACTTCCCCCATCTCCCATCTAGGAATCCTCTTTTCTTTCCTGCAAGCCTTTTAATAGCATTCACTACTCCAAATTTTGCCTTCTTCAAACTTCATTCTGAGGGTTCTTTGGATCAATGGGGATCCAAATAGGTAACACTCCTCCCAGCTTTTCCCAGTTTGACTTTGACAGTCCAGATAGTGCCTGCATTGACCACACTGTGCACTGTGCAGGAATTTATTGCCAGTTGCAAACCTCATATTGTTGGTATAAAAAAATGACCATAGGGACTAAATATTGACCCAGAAGTCTTTAATGGATAATTCAAAATTCAGCTACTTTTATCTTCACAGAAAAGTGAAAAGGCATATACAGTGGTGCCTCACACAACGGACGCCTCGCACAGCGCACGCTGCGCACAATGAACTTTATGTCTTGATTCGTACAACGAACTTCGTTTCACACAACGAAGTCGCCCGAGCTGCATCCTTCCGCGCAGGCACTGCGCTTAACTGCCCTCTCTCCGCCTGGCTCCCTCTTGCCCCCCCGACTCCCCGACACGATCGGGGCAAAAAGGAGCCCAAGCCCTCTTGCCCCGCCGATTCCCCAACTCCCCGACAATATCGGGCCAGGAGGGAGCCCAAGTCCTCCTGGCCACGGCGACCCCCTAACCCCACCCTGCACTACATTACGGGCAGGAGGGATCCCAGGCCCTCCTGCCCTCGACGCAAACCCCCCCTCCCCCCAACGACCGCCCCCCCCAAGAACCTCCGACCGCCCCCCCAGCCGACCCGCGACCCCCCTGGCCGACCCCCACGACACCCCCAACCCCCTTCCCCGTACCTTTCTGTAGTTGGCCGGACAGACGGGAGCCAAACCCGCCTGTCCGGCAGGCAGCCAATGACGGAATGAGGCCGGATTGGCCCATCCGTCCCAAAGCTCCGCCTACTGGTGGGGCCTAAGGCGCCTGGGCCAATCAGAATAGGCCTGGGAGCCTTAGGTCCCTCCTGGGGGCGGGGCCTGAGGCACATAGGCCCAACCCGACCATGTGCCTCAGGCCCTGCCCCCAGGAGGGACCTAAGGCTCCCGGGCCTATTCTGATTGGCCCAGGCGCCTTAGGCCCCACCAGTAGGCGGAGCTTTGGGACGGATGGGCCAATCCGGCCTCATTCCGTCGTTGGCTGCCTGCCGGACAGGCGGGTTTGGCTCCCGTCTGTCCGGCCAACTACAGAAAGGTACGGGGAAGGGGGTTGGGGGTGTCGTGGGGGTCGGCCAGGGGGGGTCGCGGGTCGGCTGGGGGGGCGGTCGGAGGTTCTTGGGGGGGGCGGTCGTTGGGGGGAGGGGGGGTTTGCGTCGAGGGCAGGAGGGCCTGGGATCCCTCCTGCCCGTAATGTAGTGCAGGGTGGGGTTAGGGGGTCGCCGTGGCCAGGAGGACTTGGGCTCCCTCCTGGCCCGATATTGTCGGGGAGTTGGGGAATCGGCGGAGCAAGAGGGCTTGGGCTCCCTTTTGCCCCGATCGTGTCGGGGAGTCGGGGGGGCAAGAGGGCTTGAGCTCCCTCTTGCCCCGATCGTGTCGGGGGTGCCAGGGACCACACGGAGTCACCCACCGTACCACCCGATTCGGGTAAGCGCAGGTATCGGTGGGTGGCTTATTTGCGGGGGGGGGGTGCCTTATTTTACATTTTTTTCTAAAAAGGGGGGGCTGTCTTATTTGATGGCCCTGCCTTCTCATCGGAGAAACACGGTAGAAAAAAAAAAAAAAATGAACAGTTAAGTCCCAGTTTTTGCCCCTGAGACTCTGCCCTCTCTCACTGTAAAATTAGACTCTACTTAGTCTGTCTTTAAATTTAAAAAATGTGTGTTGTTTTAAAAAACAATTATGTTTTTAGATGTATCTAAATAAAAATAATAACCAAAAATTTATCTTTTTTTATGTCATCTTAGCATATTTTATGCTACAGAACGAATTATTTTTTTTAACATGTATTGTTATGGGAAAACGCGTTTCACATAACGAACTTTTCGCATAACAAACTTGCTCCTGGAACGAATTAAGTTCGTTGTGTGAGGCACCACTGTACTAGTTAAAAACCATGGAAATCTCCCTTCTTTCTTTGTCTGTGGACTCCCTCATCAAAGTCATAAGAATAGTCATACTAGGGCAGATCAATTATCTATCCAGCCCAGTAACCTTCTTCCAGCAGTAGCCAATCAGTTCACAAGAACCTGGCAGAATCCCAAATAGTAGCAAGATTCCGTGCTACCAATCCCAGAGCAAGCAGTGGCTTCCCCCATGCACTATTCCCTCTAAGCTAGTCAGAGCTCTTCCAACTGCATTGCTGCCAGTGGAGGGCAGTGTTTCCATATTGTGTCTTCTATCCCCATGAATAGGCAGATTCCCCGGAGTCCTTCAGAACTTGCCTGTCTCTCACTATTGAAAATGTGATTGTGAACCAGCACCCTCCTGCAGGTAAAACTATAGGTAGAGGACTCTTGCTTAATTTAGAGGGAACAGTGCCCCCATATTTTTCTGAATGGCAGATTATGGACTTTTCCTCCAGGAACTTGTCCAAACTTTTTTTTTAATCCTGATTTGTTAACTGCCACTACCACATGTGTCTCCAATCCACAAAATTCTCAGTTGCCAGGAATCATCTTTACTCCCGTCTTACATCCAGGAATGCTGTACTAAGTAGTAGATTTAAAGCAAGCAGGAGAAAATAGTTTTTCTCTCAACATATAATTAAACTCTGGAATTCATTGCTAGAGAATGTGGTGAGAGCAGTTAGCAGGTTTTAAAAAAGGTTTGAATAATTGTCTAAAACAAAAGTCCATAAGCCATTATTAAGATGGATGTGGGGAAGTCCACTGCTTATTCCTAGGATAAACAGCATAAAATATGTTTTACTTTTTGGGATCTTGCCAGGTACTTGTGACCTGGATTGACCACTGTTGGAAACAGGATACTGGGCTTGATGGACTTTCGGTCTGTTCCAGTATGGTTCTTATGTAACTCTAAAGCAGCAGTCTCAAACGCGTGGCCCAGGGACCACATGCGGCCCGCCAGGTACTATTTTGAGGCCCTCGGTATGTTTAACATAATCACAAAAATAAAATACAACTGTTTCTTGATCATATGTCTCTTTAGCTATAAATTACAATATTATTATTAAGATTTAGCCAAAGGGAAAGATTTATAAGCCATTAAGAGTTTTACCTCATGCAAAATTGTCATTTCTTTAATAAGACATTAACTATTTTTTTTCTGAGGCCCTCCAAGTACCTACAAATCCAAAATGTGGCCCTGCAAAGGGTTTGACTTTGAGACCACTGCTCTAAAGCCATCAAAAATTGTCATTTATGTGGTGCTATTCTATAATGTAGGTTCACAATTTGCTTAACGCATAACTTCAAGGGAACATGGGAGAGCGTGGGTGTTTCAAGTTTCAAGTTTAATAATAATTTGATTAATCGCTTAATCTAACTTATAGAATACTATGACTTACACATAAAGGTTGCCACATGCCCATGCCCATTTGCACCTGCCATTGACATGGTGTAAGTGGGTACACCAAATATTAGTTGCAGCAATGCCAACTTACATTATAACTGCAGTATGGTGCCTAAATGCCATTACAGAATTAAGGCTCAGCACTTGGCATCAAACCACCTACATTGTGGGACACAGTTATAGAATTACCCCCCAATATATTGCTGGAAAGAAGAGAGTGCGTGCTATGCGCAGTCTCCCTCATACCATTTCTCTAAAATAAGACCAAGACATCAGCCTAATTATGGAAGCAGACAGATCATCCAGATCTAAGCTATGGAATATTGCTGGAAATTGCATTCTGGGCCACTTGGTGAGCTGAATACATCAAGGAATCATTCATAAAAATGAAAGAGAAAGCTGTCACCAGATGAAACAGGAACATACATTTATTGCTGAAACTTTGCAGAATTAGCTAATTCAGATTTCAGACCGAAAAATAAAAAATATTTTGGCCACTCTAGTAAAGCTCTAGAAACATGAAGCCTTAAAGGCAAGAATGATGATACTGAGTTCCTAGCAACCAATGCAAATTATTTATACTGCCCTCAATTAACTTATCCAGAGAATCCTTAGGAGAGAAATGTCCTTCCAAGAGGGGTGGATAATTTCCTGTCAAAGGTTGTCATTACCTGCCATATGTCATCTGCCATAAATTTACATGTTTCTATGTTTCTCTATGACTTTCTTCTTGTGAAAGCATAGAATCTACACATCAAATGAATTTTAACATAGTTGAAGGGGAAGGGAGTGTTGTCTTAGGGAGAGGTATGATTGCATCTGCCAAATCTCCTCTGCCTGATTGATTTGGAGCAAAAGGCTGATGGTTGATGCTAATGTTCTCTGAGTGGCCTGAGTAAGGAGGGCACTCAGAATAAAAAGACCCTCCGATGAAAGCCTGCATAGACTACCGTCAGATGAGGAAATTTGCTACCTTTTTTTAAGGTACATCTGGCTTTTTTTGTCAGTGGGAAATATTCAAAATAGAGAAAAAGGACCCAAGGCTGAACATCGACCTGTGAGCAAATACAAAACAAGGACCTTTCATCTGTGGCTACTACTGAATTACTGAAAGGAAACGAAGCCAATATGTAGATAATTATATTAGTGTCTGCAACAAAAATTCTTTAATATGAGATTTATGAATCATCTTGAAAAAGGTAGAGGGGATATGATAAGAGACATGCAAATACTTCCAAGGTATAAATAATACAGAAATCCTACCATTTTGGAATTGTAGTTGCCACATACTAACCACAGCTAGCAGTAATTTCCTGTGAAAACTGTTCTCGTAGGTATGAAGCCCCATTTTAGGAAAATGAGATATCCAGGTCAGGATATGCCCATTTCCACTAGTATTTCAGAAAAGGAATCTGCTGATGTAAAGTTTTTCTAAAATACATGCAGGAATGGACATTATGTGCCAGGCTTTCGACTCCTAATTAAGACAATGCCAGGTGGACTTTACAGTCTAGGACCCAGAAATATTAAAGAAGAGGCAAGTTAATTTAATCATGTATTTGTAATGCGACCCAATTTCCCTCCGGCCCGATTCACTAACCTGTGTACCGATCCGATTCTGATCCTTGCATGCAAATGAGGGGAAATGGCATGCAAAGTAGGCAGGGACGCGATTCACTAAAAAAAAAAGAGGGACACCGACTGGGCTGACCGATCCAAAATATGCGACTGCTGAGGACTAGTCGCTCAGGTCCTTTCCGACTGCCCTGCCTTCATCCCCGATCTGCTGCCTGCCCCGATCTCCTGCTCTCACCCCGAATCTCTCCTGCCGCCCCGACTCTCCTGCCATCCCCGCAGACTTCAGACTTCAGAGTGAATCTGTTGAATATTACTGGAAGAGTCCCAATAGAGAGGTTTCAATAATGATAAAAGAAAGCCAAGAGGGTTTAAGAGGAAGGCAGAGTAAAAGACTCAAATTTTCCTTGTCTTCTCAGCAGCCTGAAGTTACGAAGAGAAAAACACAATTTGAAGTGTCTGTATACAAATGCTAGAAGCCTATAAAATAAAATAGGAGAAGTAGAGTATATAGCACTGAATGATGAGGTAGATATAATTGGCATCTCAGAGACTTGGTGGAAGGAGGACAATCAGTGGGACACTGTATTACCTGGGTACAAATTATATCACAAGGATAAAGTAGATCAAATTGGAGGGAAGTGGGTTGCGCTATATGTTAAAGAGGGAATTGAATCAAATCAAATAAACATTCTGCATGACATAGATAGCAGTGTGGAATACTTATGGATAGAAATTCCATGAGTGAAGGGAAGGTATATACAGGTAGGGTTATACTACCGTCCCCCAGGACAAAATGAGCAGCCAGATGATGAAATGTTTTCAGAGATTAGAAAAGCTGGAGAACTGGGCAACAGTATAATAATGGGTGATTTCAATTACCACAATAAATAAGGAAAGGAGCACGATAATCACTACATAACAAGAAGGCCTGCTCCTAAAGCATATGCAAGGAACACTTTTTCAGGGCTGGATTTTCTATAGCCTAACTAGGCTTCAGCCTAGGGCCTCAAGATCAAGAGGGACCTACATTCAAATTGTTAGCAAAATTAAAATTGCACTATTCTAAAAACAGTGAACACTAAAACACTGAACCGAAAATAAGGAGAAATTCTAAGCTTCGGGATCGGAACCGGCTCCGGCCGCAACGGGGCGCCGATTCGGCTTCTCCCTTTCTTTTTCTCGCCCTGGGAGGAGGATCGGGGAGGGAAAGACGTCAGTCCGGAAACAGCTGGGCAAAGCCCAGCCCCGCGGGGAGAGAAGCAAAACGTGGATCCGTCAGGACAGGGCGGCCCAGACTGACATCGGGGGGGGGGGAGGTTTCAGTGGAAGGGGGATGGGGATGGGAGGCAGGCAGGCTGGCATCGGAGGGGGGGGTGGGGGTTTAATGGAAGGCAGGCAGGCAGGATGGCATGGGGGGTGTTCAATGGAAGGGGGATGGGAGGCAGGCGGGCATCGTGGGGGGGGGTTGAGGTGAGGAAGGACGCACTGGGGGCACTATGGACATAGGAAGGGGCAATGTTATGTGTTATGTTTGATTAGTTATTGTTACAAGTACTATATATGGTGCTGAGAATAAATGTCCAAATAAGTGTTCTCGACTTTTTTTTTATTTATTATCCGTGTCACATTTTTTATAAAGATTAGTACCAATAACAACATGTTTCATTTAACATATTGATATATATCACAGTAATGATGTATTTTATTATTTCTCATGTAATTTACAAACTTAAAAATGGGAGGTGAAAGGGCCTCATAAGTGGAATAGCCTAGGGCCTCTTTTCATCTAAATCCGGCCCTGCACTTTTTGCATATGCTTTAAGACCAGACCTTCTTGTTATATAGTGATTTCAATTACCCCATCATTGACTGGTTAAATGTTACATCGGAGAGTGCTAGGGAGGTAAAATTCATAAATGACTGCTTCTTGGAGCAACTGGTCCGGGAACCGACAAGAGGGGGAGCTATTTTAGATTTGGTCTTAGTGGAATACAAGACATAGTACAGGAGTTAACAGTGTTGGGTCTGCTGGGAAACTGTGATCATAACATGATCAAATTTGAGATGATACCGGGAGTAACATCACAAAAGAAATCTACTGTAGAGGCATTTAGGCCTTCTTTTACAAAGGTGTGTTAAGCGTTTTAGCGTGGCTAAATCAACGTGTACGCTAACTGCTAATGCGTCCATAGGATAACATGCATGTGTTAGCATTTAGCAGGTGATTAGTGCGCGCTAATATTTACTGCACGTTAAAAAGCATAGTGCATCTTTATAAAAGAGGGGGGGTTAATTTTCAAAAGGGTGACTATGATAAAATGAGGAAAATGGTTAAAAGAAGCTAAAAGGATCCATTGCAAAAGTTAGAACTGTAAACCAGGCATGGGTGTTATTTAAAAATACCATCGTGGAAGCCCAGACCAGATTTATTCCACATATCAGCAAAGGTAGAAAGAAGAGGAAATGAAATCCAGCATGGTTAAAAGGTGAAGTAAAAGAGGCTATTAGAGCAAAAAAAAAAATCACATCCTTTAGAATGGAAAAAGGATCTAAATGAAGAAAATAAGAAGAGACACAAGCACTGGCAAGTTAGATGCAAAGCATTGATAAAGACAGCTAAGAAAGAATATGAAAAGAAACTTGCAAAAGAGGCAAAAACTCATAACAATTTTTTAGGTATATCAGAAGCAGAAAACCTGTGAGGGAATCCGTGGGACCGTTGGATGATCAAGGAGCAAAAGGGGTGTTTAGGGAGGATAAGGCCATAGCTGAGAGACTGAATTAATTCTTTACTTCAGTCTTTACGGAAGAAGATGTAACAGATTTACCTGAACTGAAAATGGTTTTCAAGGGTGATGATGCGGAGGAACTGAAAGAAAACACAGTGAATCTGGAAGATGTACTAAGCCAAATCGACAAGTTAAAAAGTGATCAATCACGTGGTCCGGCTGGTATACATCCCAGGGTACTAAAAGAACTCAAACATGAAATTGCTGACCTGCTGTTAGTGATCTGTAATCTGTCACTAAAATCATCTGTAGTACTTCAAGATGGGAGGGTGGCCAATGTTACGTTTAATTTTTAAAAGGGTTCCAGAGGAGATCTGGGAAATTACAGACTGGTAAGCCTCACTTCAGTGCCAGGCAAAATGGTGGAAACAATTATGAAAAATAAAATTTTAGAACACGTAGACAAATATGATTTAATGATACAGAGTCAGCATGGGTTCAGCCAAGGGAGATCTTGCCTCACCAATTTGCTTGACTTCCTTGAATGTGTGAATAAAAGTGGATAAAGGCGAGCCGGTTGATGTAGTGTATCTAGATTTTCAGAAAGCTTTTGACAAAGTTCCTCATGAGAGGCTCCTGAGAAAATTAGAGAGTCATGGGATAGGTTGCAAAGTTCAGTTGTGTATTAGGAATTGATTATCGGAAAGAAAACAGAGGGTAGGGTTAAATGGTCATTTTTCTCAATGGAGGAGAATAAACATTGGAGTGCCACAGGGATCTGTACTGGGCCCAGTGATATTTAACTTATTTATAAATGATCTGGAAATTGGAATGACAAGTGAGGTGATTAAATTTGCAGATGACACTAAACTGTTCAAAGTTGTTAAAACACATGCGGATTGTGAAAATTTGCAGACAGACCTTAGGAAATGGGTGTCCATGTGGCAGATGAAATTTAATGTGGATAAATGCAAATAACCCAAATCACAGTTACCGGATGCTAGGGTCCACCTTGGGGGTTAGCGCCCAAGAAAATGATCTGGGTGTCATTGTAGACAATATGATGAAATATTCTGCCCAATTTGTGGCGGCTAAAAAAGCAAACAGGATGCTAGGAATTATTTAACAAGGAATGGTTGTATAATGCCCCTGTATCGCTCCATGGTGCGACCTCACCTGGAGTATTGCGTTCAATTCTGGTCTCCTTATCTCAAGAAAGATATAGTGGCACTAGAAAAGGTTCAAAGAGCGACCAAGATAATAAAGGGGATAGAACTGATCCCACAACCAGGAAGTGATTTTAAAAGGAGAGTGAAGGTCGGCATGAGCAGCAGTTTGCTCCAGCAAAGAGTTAATGAGGTACAGGAGCGGAGAGAAGGAGAGGTGCTGGGGCCCCACAAAGATAGTACCCAGGGTGGTCTTGCCCCCCTTCTGACCCCCCATACTTCGCCACTAGCTAGAGATCAACTGGCCTCTATTTAAATGCCTGGATATTTAGCGCTGGATTCAGTAAATGGCACAGAAAATCAGGCACCAGAAAGATCCGTGCTAAACTCGTATTCTATATAGAACACTCCGCGCCAAGCACCCTATATAGAATAGCATTTAGGGCCTATTCTCATGACCAACTTTGGGCATGAGGACTTATGCCTGCTGAAACCTGGTGTAAATCCTGGCACACAAGTTGGATGCACAACCCAGGAATTCTATAACAATGTACCTACATTTTTGGAATGCTCTTGACCTGCCCATGACTCTATCTTTGTCATGCCCCGTTTTGGGGTTATAAAATAGCATGTAGGCAGATGTATTTATAAGTCCAAATTAGTGTCAATTATTACCAGAAATTGTTAATGGCTCCTTAACAATTAGTTTGTGCACAGATCTCAGGATCAGAATCCAAGGCTAACTGGGCAGATTCCAAATATTCTTAATGCTCCCACTAATCTGAGCAGAAGTCCCCTGACTCCCCCCACCTCTTTGACACCATTCTAGCCTTTTAGCAGTTTGAAATAGGCAGGTATCATGATGTTACAGGGCAATTCAGATAAAGTGGCAGATAAAAGGCAATTGGCGGCCCTGCAAGTTAATAAGAAAATTGTTTATTATCTTTATCAGTCATCAAATTTTGTCTTTCATGTTTCTGTGGTGTCCATTGAAGGAGAGAGAGAAAACTGACTGAAAGGTGACTAATGAATGCTGCAAATGGACACTGAGGATAGATTAGAGTGGACGTAGGTAGATATATGAACATCCATTTGACTAGAATAAAATGCTATATACTTAAAGAGAACTTATGTTAGCTATTATTTGTAGTGAGGTAGTTAGGCTAGTGGAAAAAGGTGCATTGAAATGAATCACTACCACAGCTAAAAATAGGATCATTAAACAGTAGGATGCAAGTAAAACAGAAAGTAACATAATATTTAGATGTTTGAGAAAACAATTCAAGCATCCTAATTGTCCAGTAATCAGTAGTTCATGGTGTAGGCTCTCATAACAACTGTAATCCTTCAGAAAAGGCAAGGTTATATAGAATAAGCTTTATCCTTGTTATACAACAGATGCTACATATCACAGATGGCTATCCACACAGCTTCACTATTCCACTTCATCAACTGTAACCTTCTTGCAACTTTGCCATAGGGATTAGACGCTGCATTATTTTGGAGGATATTTCTTCACACCTAGAGGTCCACAGTAACTTATAGTTTAGATAAATCCTCTTTATGATAAAGTGATGGTATATATAAATTTATCCACACCTTAATGTTTTAATGCACAGTAGGCAACCTTTAGCTTTCTTCCATAATTAACACGAAAACATTCTAATCTTCACTGCTGCATTTCTCAGAGGAGTAAGGGAACCTAATAAAGTCATAACTTGCATGTGGGAAAGAGGAACCCAAACTATAGCTTCGTGATGCAGGATTCCATGTTAGGCTCCCTGTGTATTTCAGAGTCCAGTTTAAATGTGCCTTTGTCATCTTTAAAATTCTTCATGGTATTTTCACTCCCCTAGTTCCTTTATCTTGGAATCTTTATAGATTCTTTTTTGCAAGGGGTGACCAACAATTCAAACTATCCTGTCCTTCTAGCAAAGGTATCAAAGGAGTCAAGATCTTTGGTCAATCTTTGACCTTCAAGTTCCCTCAACTTTGGAACAATCTTCCACTCTTTCTAAGAAGCTCTGTCTCCCTTCCCTGTTTTCATA
This sequence comes from Geotrypetes seraphini, assembly GCF_902459505.1. NCBI lineage: Eukaryota > Metazoa > Chordata > Amphibia > Gymnophiona > Dermophiidae > Geotrypetes > Geotrypetes seraphini. Next base: position 239,159,698 of record NC_047084.1, on the reverse strand, counting down.
AGTCTTTGAAAACTATCCTCTTCACTAAGCATTTTGGTAACTAATTCTCTTTGATATCTTCTTCTCTATAGTTCTTATTGCCTAAACTAACTATTGTAAACCGAGACGAGCTTTCCTCGATTGAAATCTCGGTATACAAAGCCAAGCATTAGATTAGATTAGGAGTCACTGTCCAGGAAAAGGATCTAGGAGTCATCACTAAGGATATGAAGGTGGACAAAGCGATGGGACCAGACGGGATCCATCCCAGGATACTAAGGGAGCTCAGAGAGGTTCTGGCGAGTCCTATTAAAGACTTGTTCAACAAATCTCTGGAGACGGGAGTGATTCCTGGGGATTGGAGGAGAGCGGATGTGGTCCCTATTCATAAAAGTGGTCACAGGGATGAAGCAGGAAACTACAGGCCGGTGAGCCTCACTTCAGTTGTTGGAAAAATAATGGAAGTGTTGCTGAAAGAAAGGATAGTGTATTTCCTTGAATCTAATGGGTTACAGGATCCGAGGCAACATGGCTTTACAAAAGGTAAATCGTGCCAAACGAACCTGATTGAATTTTTTGATTGGGTGACCAGAGAGCTGGATCGAGGACATATGCTAGATGTAATTTACTTGGATTTCAGCAAAGCCTTTGATACAGTTCCTCATAGGAGGCTGTTGAACAAACTTGAAGGGCTGAAGTTAGGACCCAAAGTGGTGAACTGGGTCAGAAACTGGCTGTCGGACAGACGCCAGAGGGTGGTGGTTAATGGAAGTCGCTCGAAGGAAGGAAAGGTGACTAGTGGAGTCCCTCAGGGTTTGGTGCTGGGGCCAATCCTGTTCAATATGTATGTAAGTGACATTGCTGAAGGGTTAGAAGGAAAAGTGTGCCTTTTTGCAGATGATACCAAGATTTGTAAAAGAGTAGACACCGAAGAGGGAGTGGAAAATATGAAAAAGGATCTGCAAAAGTTAGAGGAATGGTCAAATGCCTGGCAACTAAAATTCAATGCAAAGAAATGCAGAGTAATGCATTTGGGGATTAATAATAGGAAGGAACCGTATATGCTGGGAGGAGAGAAGCTGATATGCACGGACGGGGAGAGGGACCTTGGGGTGATAGTGTCCGAAGATCTAAAGGCGAAAAAACAGTGTGACAAGGCAGTGGCTGCTGCCAGAAGGATTCTGGGCTGTATAAAGAGAGGCTTAGTCAGTAGAAGGAAGAAGGTGTTGATGCCTCTGTACAGGTCATTGGTGAGGCCCCACTTGGAGTATTGTGTTCAGTTTTGGAGACCGTATCTGGCGAAAGACGTAAGAAGACTTGAGGCGGTCCAGAGGAGGGCGACGAAAATGATAGGAGGCTTGCGCCAGAAGACGTATGAGGAGAGACTGGAAGCCCTGAATATGTATACCCTAGAGGAAAGGAGAGACAGGGGAGATATGATTCAGACGTTCAAATACTTAAAGGGTATTAACGTAGAACAAAATCTTTTCCAGAGAAAGGAAAATGGTAAAACCAGAGGACATAATTTGAGGTTGAGGGGTGGTAGATTCAGGGGCAATGTTAGGAAATTCTACTTTACGGAGAGGGTGGTGGATGCCTGGAATGCGCTCCCGAGAGAGGTGGTGGAGAGTAAAACTGTGACTGAGTTCAAAGAAGCGTGGGATGAACACAGAAGATTTAGAATCAGAAAATAATATTAAAGATTGAACTAGGCCAGTTACTGGGCAGACTTGTACGGTCTGCGTCTGTGTATGGCCGTTTGGAGGAGGATGGGCAGGGGAGGGCTTCAATGGCTGGGAGGGTGTAGATGGGCTGGAGTAAGTCTTAACAGAGATTTCGGCAGTTGGAACCCAAGCACAGTACCGGGTAAAGCTTTAGATTCTCGCCCAGAAATAGCTAAGAAGAAAAAAAAAAAAAAAAAATTTAAATTGAATCAGGTTGGGCAGACTGGATGGACCATTCGGGTCTTTATCTGCCGTCATCTACTATGTTACTATGTTACTATGTTGAAACCCTTGGCTCAGTGTGCAACGGCAGCTAAGAAAGCAAATAAAATGTTAGGAATTATCAGGAAAGGAATGGAAAACAAACATGAAAATTTTATAATGCCCTTGAATCGCTCTATGGTATGGCCGCAACTTGAATATTGTGTGCAGTTCTGGTTGCCATATATCAAAAAAGATATAGCAGAATTAGAAAATATAGAGAGAAGAGCGATGAAAATGATAAAAGATTTGGGATGCCTTCCCTATGAGGAAAGGCTAAAGCGGCTAGGGCTCTTCAGCTTGGAGAAAAGACGGCTCAGGGGTGATATGATAGAGGTCTATAAAATACTGAGAGGAACAGAAAGGGTAGATGTGAAATGCTTGTTCACTCTTTCCAAAAATACTAGGGCTAGGGGGCATGCGATGAAGCTACTAAGTAGTAGATTTAAAACAAACCAGAGAAAATATTTCTTCACACATGTAATAAAACACTAGAATTCATTGCTGGAGAATGTGGTGAAATCAGTTAGTTTAGCGGGGTTTAAAAAGGCTTGGATAATTTTCTAAAAGAGATGTTCATAGGCCATTATTAACATGGCTTGGGGAAATCCACTGCTTATTCCTAGGATAGAAACATAGAAACATAAAAGGTGACGGCAGATAAGGGCCATAGCCCATCTGCTTTACTACTTGGGATCTAGCTAGGTACTTGGGACCAATGTTCCCTCTAAGGCAGTGATTCCCAACCCTGTCCTGGAGGAACACCAGGCCAATCGGGTTTTCAGTCTAGCCCTAATGAATATGCATGAGAGAGATTTGCATATGATGGAAATGATAGGCATGCAAATTTGCTTCATGCATATTCATTAGGGCTAGCCTGAAAACCCAATTGGCCTGGTGTTCCTCCAGGACAGGGTTGGGAACCACTGCTCTAAGGATTGATGAGGTGTGTGCAAAAATAAATATGCATGAGCGACAAGTTACATACTCCACAAATTTATGAGCAGGCGCGGAGGACGCATTTTTAAACAAATGTAGTTTATCCTTGTACTCCTTATGTATTTTTAATCATCTATGGATATGTTTGTATGTTTAGTGTTCAAATGGTTTTATTTATTTCCCCAAATTTATTTTTGTTATACGCATTGAAAATATTTGATATTGCGTTTATATCAAAATCTCAATAAACTTGAAACTTGAAACGAGTGCCCGTGAGATTGTGGGAGGGTTAAATACTCAAAACTTAGAAGAATAACAATTTAATTAAAGTTTTTGTTTCGCCAGCTTTCTGGTATCTTTACATACAGTGGCGTACCTAGCATATGTAACACCCAGGACCCATCATTTTTTGGCACCCCCCCCCCCTCCATCTGTACGAAAAACATGATTTTTAGTAACAAGCCACACGTCACACATGAGTACCTAGGAAAAGGCAGCATCTTACATATTGCAGTGAGCAGTACATCAATACACTCATTGTAAAACTAAACAAGCCAGACCAGCACAGATCAATCCTACAACGTCAATCCTAACAGAAAACCATGTCTTTCGAACACAGAACACAGAACACAGATAACACCTTCACCTAGTATGGAATATGTCATCACAAACTAACCCCTCCCCCTTTTACAAAACTGTAGTGTGGATTTTAGCCACGGTGGTAACAGCTCTGATGCTCATAGAATTCTGAGCATCAGCGCTGCTACCACCACGGCTGGCGCTAAAAAAACGCTCCACAGTTTTGTAAAAGGGGGATGAAATAGAAATACACAGCTTCAACGCTCTAGCTCAGGGGTGCCCAAACGTTTTGGGCTTGCAAGCTACTTTAAAATGACCAAGTCAAAATGATCTACCAACAATAAAATTAAAAAACACAAAGCACACTATACGCTGAGAAAATGTTAATTATCATTCCTATTCTGGGTTTTTTTCAAAGAGGTCAAGGCAGATGACTCTATGCATTGTCACCTCAGTAACAACCATTCAAAAATAGACAAATATACCCCCCTTCCTTTTTATTAAACCACAATAGCAGTTTTTAGCGCAGGGAACTGCGCTAAATGCCCAGCGCTGCTCTCGACGCTCATAGGCTCCCTGTGCTAAAAAACACTATTGCGGTTTAGTAAAAGGGGGCCATAGTGCAAAATATAGACAGCATATATAAATTCAGACACATTTTGATCACTAAATTTAAAATAAAATCATTTTTCCTACCTTGTCTGGTGATTTCATGAGTCTCTGGTTGCACTTTCATCTTCTGACTGTGCATCCAATCTTTCTTCCCTTCTTTCAGCCTGTATGCTTCCTCTCCTCCTGACCTCATTCCCTCCCCTAACTTTTTCTTCCTCTCTCCCTGCCCTTTCTTTCTTTTTTCTCTCTTGATGCCCCCTTTCTTTTTTTTCTGTTTCCCTTCTGTCTCCCTGCCTGCCCCCTTTCTTTCTCCCTACCCTCCACAAAGCCACTGCTGCCACCATCAGGGGAAACAGGCCCCAAAGCCACCGCCGCAACCATCGGGGGAAACAGGCCCCAAAGCCACCGCTGCAACCATCGGGGGAAACAGGCCCCAAAGCCACCGCTGCAACCATCGGGGGAAACAGGCCCCAAAGCCACTGCCGCGGCTGCCCCAAGCTCTCTTTGCTTCCCCCGACGCCAATTCTGCCGTCGGAGAGGAAGTTCAGCCCAGCCAGGCAGCGATTGGCTGGCCCGAACTTCCTCTCCGACTGCAGCCTTAGGGCGGGTGCACAGCCAGGGCGGACTGCTACCCCCCCCCCCCCCCGCGGTATGACACTGAAGACATGGCAGCGGCTCCTCTCCCGAATCCCCACCTGCGTCGGATGTCCGATGCAGTCGGGGATCTTGAGAGGAGCCGCCGCTGCATATTTCAACTTTAAAATACAGGCCGCCTCCGCTTCCTCTCACCTCGCCCTCGAGTGAGTGACAGGAGAAAGCGCATGAGCGACGCCACTGAAAATAGTGAGCAATCGCTCATGCGCTCACCTTAGAGGGAACACTGCGAGTTGGGACCTGGGTTGGCCACTGTTGAAAACAAGATAATGGGCTTGATGGACATTTGGTCTGTCCCAGTATAGCAATTCTTATGTTCTTATAGATAGATAGTGAAATAGGTGAAAGAAAAGGAAGTTACATAATGAATAGGATAAAACAGCAAATAGAGATAAATGCAGACAACACAATAGCATGATACTCTACCTTCATTCCAATGAGACAATAGGTCAAGACATTGGCTCATGTCAAAATTATACATTATAGGCATCTCTAAAAAGAAGCCCTTTTTTTAGTTCAAACATTTTTTTGTGTATTTTAACTTTGTCTAAAACTCAAGAAGCCCATATTTATTTGCCATTGACCTCCAGATCCTTTGCCCTTACCAAGATTTCTACAAGGTTCCTCTTACATCATATGGTTTTAAATCACTCCACTTCTGGGTTAACCAGTACCTCTTACCTCAGCTTGGGACACTTGGTGTTGTGTTGGGACAGCAGATTTTCTTTTGAACCCCATTTTGCTCTTGTTGTGAAATCTTGTTTCTACATCTTGTGATAAATTAATCAGTCCAATCAGTGTTTTCCAAAGATGCTACCCATACGCTTCTATATGCTCTCTAAACCAGTGTTACTCAACATGTGGTACTCATACCCTTCGGGGGATGCAAGCTGCTTGTTGGAGATATGCAGCACTGGCCACCGCCAAGGATACTGCCTGCCCAACCACCAAAACCACTGCAGGGGATCCCTCCTTCCTGCCCTCCATCAAAGCCACCACCAGGGATCTCGTATTCCTGCCCTCCACCCTCCATTGAAGCCGCCACTGGGGAGCCCTCCTTCCTGCCATCTGTCAAAGCCACTGCTGTGGATCCTTCCTTTTGCCCGTCCCCCTCCCCCAAAGCTGACCCACAGGGCTTCCCTCTGATGTCAAAAATGACATCAGAGGAAAGCCTTCCAGGTCAGCGGGGGAGAGGGGGTCCCCAACTACCTCTTTCTTCCTTCAGTAGCTTTCATTGCAGGGACGTACAAGCTGTGGTTCACATGCTGCACATAGCTGACTCAGAACCCAATGTCAAAGTTGACATCAGAGGGAAGGCTTGTGGGTAAGCTATGTGCAGTGTGTGAATCGCTGCCTGTGCATCCCTGCAACAAGAGCCACTGAAGGTAGAAGGAGCAAGTGTGGCTCGAGCAAGTAAGGAAGAGAGATGATATGATCTGGGACAAAGGAAGAAAGGAGGGGGGAAGGAGCACATTGGGACATGGGAGGTGCACGATTTTGGGACAAAGGCTGGTGGGCAGGGAGGAGGCATGAACTCGGGACACAGAAGGAAGGAAGGGAGGGGGCATGAACATGGGATACAAAGGAGAGGGAAGGGAATGGGGTCCAGAGGAGAGGAAGCATGCAGGAGACAGAAAGAAAGAAATATTGGATGCACAGTCAGAAGGAAGTGCAACCAGAAACTAATAAAATCACCAGATAACAAAGGTAGGGAAAATGATTTTATTTTCAATTATGTGATCGAAATGTGTCCGTTTTAAGAATTTATATCTGCTGTCTATATTTTGCACTATATTTGTCTATTTTTTTATAGTTGTTACTGAGGTGACATTGCATATTTTAAAGTCATCTGTCTTGACCTCTTTGAAAAAAAATGAATATAAATGATAATTAATATTTTCTGTGCATACAGTGTGCTTTGTGTTTTTTTAATTTTATGGTTACCATTACGTATTAATAAGATTATATTGTTTGTCTATGAAAAATGGATGGAACAAATTGCATTACAATTAGTACTATTATGATGGGGGTGGGGTCTGGAGTGGAGCCTGGGCGGATCTGGGGTGGAGCTTGGGCAGGGATACTCAGTTGATATTTGTTAGACTTAGGGAATATTGGCTTGAAGAAGTTGAGAAACACTGCTCTAAACTACAGATTCGATTAGTACAACTTATTACTGAGCGGAACACGTCAAGTTTCTCTCCGTTGTTTGCAATTATTCCAGAACACTGCGATTCACCTCTTCCGCCATGCCAGATATTATGATCACATCACACCACTCTTTCTCCAGTACCATTGGCTTCATGTCATCTGGAGGATTTAAGTTTACAGTCCTAGTCATTGCCTAGAAGGTCAAGAAGACTGGTCTCCCAGCAACTCTTTTCAACTCACTGTGGCCAATCCAGGTCACTAGTACCTGGCCAAAACCCAAAGAGTAGCAACATTCCATGCTACCAATCCAGGGCAAGCAGAGGCTTCCCTCATGTCTTAATAACAGACTATGGACTTTTCCTCCAGGAATTTGTCCAAATCTTTCTTAAAACCAGCTCTCTGGCTGACTCTAAGAAAAACTGATACCTTGAAACTGGTACCTTTTCTGTTGAACTTCCTGCCAAAGCACATCTGCTTAGACCCACCTTGACTAGATTTAAAACTGCTTTTAAAGACCTATTTCTTTAGCCAGGCATTCTTTAGCCACCCTGTCTCCAGTGTCCTCTAAAATCAACTTCCTACCTCTTTTCAGTTTTCTCTCCACTGTCAATATACTGTATTTTGTTGCTGTAAACTGCTTTGACATGTATATGAATTGCGGTATATCACAAACAATAAACAGTAAACAATATTTATAGCTGCAGTTATACAGTTGCCTCTTTAAAAGTTAGTTCACCTGTTTTGAGGCCAGAAAGGCGGCCAAGGTTATCAAATCCAATCCTGTTTTATGCGCTGCTTTTCTGACAAGGTACGGTAAAACAGACTACAACTATTTGGGCCGGCTGGCAAATGCAAATATTTGTTTCTCAGAGCTGAAGAAGACGGTGCATAGGAAGTCAAATAAGAGCAGTTAGGGTGAAGAACATTTAGGGAGCAATAATAAAAAGGTCTGAGATGTAAAAACACATTTTGAAAATTGCTGTCTGCCCCTCATACACAAGGGAAGCTGTGACTGCTACTGTTATCTGCATAAAATGGTGGTCAGGAAATGATGTCAGTGACTACATTTTCAAATTATTGGTCCCCCTCATTCTATGATACATAAAAACGCCCATCAAATCAAGCTGCTCTCTGGGAAAGCAAACACTATTCCAAAGTAGTCACTTTCAGTTCCAAGCAGTCACTTTTTTCTCATCACATACAATCACACCCAAGTCCCGCTCTTCTGTCATGCACATAATAATTCTTCACAAATACTAAAAATGGTGCGGTTAAAACAATATCACGCATCAATAAATTGTGGTGTGGACCCAACACGGTCCATGTTTTGGCTCAGAGCACCATCTTCAGGGGTCCCAATACCAAATGCCACGAGATTTAGCTATGCTCATTAAAGCATACAATGGTCGGTTCCCTCTACTGAAATTCTCCTTAATTTAAAAAAGGAAAAAATGGAAAAATGGACAAACAGTAAATATAATTTCATTATATGTAGTGGTTGATTGTCACAGCTTATTCAGGTACTTGTTTTTGCTATTAGTGTCAATAATGAAACTGTCAGTGTCGAAGCTAGAAAGAGAATGCACGTCTTGCATTGGGACCCCTGAAGAAGGCATTCAGAGACGAAACACTGACCATGTTGGGTCTACACCACAATTTATTGATGTGTGCTATTGCTTTATCTGTATGGGCTGATATCGTTTTACCCGCACCATTTTTAATATTTGTGAAGAATCATCACAATAAACTCTGACATCAAGTACCTCAGTCCCATGACACCATAAAGTTACCACCAGATCAGGGGCAGTGTAGAAGGTTTTCAAGAGAAGATTTCTTTTCAGTTTCCCACATTGCCCTGCAGTTTATATCTTTTTTGGCAAGCAGAAGGAAACAAGACTGAGCACTGCTAATGAGAACCAAACATATGCGTGAGTCCAAGGAAAATCGAAAGTGAAAGCAAACATAGGTCCCTATTTTTCTGAACTCAAATATGAGTGTTTTTTTTGTTTTGTTTTTTTTTAATGAAAGGCTCGTATTTAAAAGCCCAGAACAGCACCAGTGTGCTTGCACTTCTGGGTTTCTCTGGACATGTGCACATGAGTGGTGCTTATCACAAACTCTTTCTGCGCATGTACCAGGCTTGGTCTTCCCCTTGTTTTCAGTTTGTTAGTGTCAATTAACTGCACATATCGCTTGCATAACATTTTTGAGCATCACTCGCTGTTTCTTCGTGCTCCTTTCTGCATTATGGATTGCACCCAACTATGAGCATCGACCTCAAAATTAACATGCCCAAATACTGAAAGAAGTAGGGAGGCAGTGGCTAGACAGGGGAATATGACATTCTGTCATAGGTCTTTTACAGTGTTATTTCTTGAAGTGCTATAATCTTCAGATTACAATTAAACAGTTTAGTTTTCCAAGTCCTGGCTTTGAATTCATACCACGTGAGAATCAGATCACTCAATATACATCAGTGTAAAGGTGACTAAAGTGACAAGTAATTAATTCAGAAAAGCAATAAAGAGCTGATCCAACCTAATCAAACAAATGCCAGGAGGACTTTAGATTCCAGGAGTAAACTGAAAACAAAATGTGGCACCAAAATAATAAAGAGGTAGAAAATGATGGGCAGATCCCAAATAGAATGAAAGATGAATTCTTTTTTGCAAGTTTCTTAAAAAACACGCACCGTGGGCCACATTTCGCCCAAAACAGGGCTGCATCAGGGGTAATATTCTAAATCATACAGATTAAATCAAAAATTAAGCAAAAAACACCAAACAATTAAAAGGGATCCAAAATAATAATGCACTATAGTATACATACACATGAATAAGTGACAACAGATCGGAGAAGGTTATCATGCCACTGTATCAGGCCATGGTGTGCCCTCACCTGGAGTACTGCATCCAGCACTGGTCACCATACATGAAGAAAGACATGGTATTACTCGAAAGGGTCCCGAGAAGAGCGACTAAGATAGTTAAGGGGCTGGAGGAGTTGCCGTACAGTGAAAGATTAGAGAAACTGGGCCTCTTCTCCCTCGAACAGAGGAGATTGAGAGGGACATGATTGAAACATTCAAGGTATTGAAAGGAATAGACTTAGTAGATAACGACAGGTTGTTCACCCTCTCCAAGGTAGGGAGAATGAGAGGGCACTCTAAAATTGAAAGGGGATAGATTCTGTATGAATGTAAGGAAGTTCTTCTTCACCCAGAGAGTAGTAGAAAACTGGAACGCTCTTCCGGAGTCTGTCATAGGGGCAGTGGCGTACCTAGCATATGTGACACCCGGGGCCCCTCATTTTTTGACACCCCCCCCCCCCATCTGTACAAAAAATATGATTTTTAGTAACAAGCCATATGTCACACATGAGTACCTAGGAAAAGGCAGCATCTTACATACTGCTATGAGCAGTACAACAGCAATACACCCATTGTAAAACTAAACAAGCCAGACTAGTACAGATCAATCCTACACCGTCAATCCTAACAGAAAACCATGTCTTTCAAACACACAGAACACAGAAAACACCTTCGCCTAATATGGAATATGTCATCACAAACTAACCCCTCCCCCTTTACAAAACTGTAGTGTGGATTTTAGCCATAGTGGTAACAGCTCTGACACTCATAGAATTCTGAGCATCAGAACTGCTACCACCACGGCTGGCACTAAAAAATGCTCCACAGTTTTGTAAAAGGGGGGATAAAATAGAAATACATAGACAAAGGTTAAATTGAACCAGCAAGAAGCTGGACTCTGCATAAAATGCAACACCACAGAAACAGTTACACATGTCTCCTAAAGCAATAAATAAATAGAAAATTTTTGTTCTACCTTTGTCTTCTATGGTTTTTGCTTTCCTCATCTTCTTGTTATTGTCTTCCTTCCATCCACTGTCTGCCATCTTTCTGCCCCTCCCTATATGGCATCTTCTCTCCTTTTATGCCCCTTCCAGAAACTGTATGCCTCCCCCTTCCATCTCTCCTTTCACCCCCATTGGTCTGGCATCTCTCTCCTCTCCTTCCCTCTCTCACACCTCTCTTCTGCAATCCCTTGCTTCCCTCATTTTCCTTTTCAATTTATTTTCTGCATCCATCTAAATTATGTTCCTACTACCCTCTTCATCAATTTCCTTTTTTACTGTCTACTTACAGCTCGAAACCTCTTTCCCTCACCCCCTCCAGTATTTCCCTAACTCAATCCTTTTCCCTCATCATTTGCCTTCTTTTCTCTCCCCACTTCCATCATCTGCCCCCTTCTCTCAATCTCCCCACTCTCTCTTCCCCATTTCCCTTCAGCATCTTCTCCTCACTCTTTCTTCACCATTTCCTTTCAGCGTCCTTCTCCCCCCACCCCCATCTTCCCCATGTCCTGTCAGTGTCCTTCTCCCCCCTCTGTCTTCCCCATGTGCTTTCAGCATCCCTCTCCCCCCTCTGTCTTCCCCGTCTTTCAGCGTCCTTCTTCCCCCTCTGTCTTCCCCATGTCCTTCCAGCATCCTTCTCCCCCCTCTGTCTTCCCCATGTGGTTTCAGCGTCCTTCTTCCCCCCTCTGTTTTACCCATTTCCCATAAGCATCTTTTCCTCTCCACTCCACCTTTCCTCCTTTTTCCATCCCTGCCTCTTACCTTCGTGGCGCTTCCCGCCCGCCCGACCGACAACAGGCCCGGTCCGACAAACCTCCCTGCCCTGTGGCCGCAAGTCTAAACTATCTTCTTACAGCAGCCGGAGCATTGTAGTTGCATATGGCTGCCATAAAGGTCATCTCTGAGCGCAGAGAGAGGGGCGACATGATCGAGACATTCAAGTATCTCACGGGCCGCATCGAGGTGGTAGAAGATATCTTCTTCTTCAAGGGTCCAGCAGCAACAAGGGGGCATCCGTGGAAAGTTAGGAGCGGGAAACTGCATGGGGACACCAGGAAATTCTTTTTCACTGAAAGGGTGGTTGATCGCTGGAATAGTCTTCCACTTCAGATTATTGAGGCCAGCAGCGTGCCTGATTTTAAGGCCAAATGGGACAGACACGTGGGATCTATTCACAGAGAAAGGTAGGGGAGGTTCTTTGGGGTGGGCAGACTAGATGGGCCTTATCTGCCGTCTATTTCTATGTTTCTATGTTTCTATGTTTAGGCACATGCCTACTTGGCCTATTGGTTAATCCTGCCCTGAACACACCCATCTTTTGTAGAATCGCACCTAATTAAATTTTATTTTTTTTCAATTATGAGCTGGTTAAAGCTCATTATTGAAGCCAATTTACTAATTAAGTTAGATGCCTAACTTTAGGTGCCTATTTATTTCAGCGCCTAATTTTAGGCACCTTTTATAGAGTTTCGCCCCTAGTGTCATAGTTCAACAGAGGTCAGTTAGTGTTCCAGCGATTTCCTCCTGCTCTTTAGGACTTCAAACACACACACAAAAAATATATAGAAAAGAAAAACGACAGTTGAATAAGGTTGGAAAAACACCTGCAGTCAAATAAATGTGAGAAACTCAAACAGGCTGAACAGAAGAATCATCATCAGTATGCAGCACATGGCACATAGTTATCAAGCACATTTCGTATAATGAAACTGAGGATGTTAGGGGTTGATAGTGTGCTAACCATCCTATTGTCAATTCAGGAAAGGGTATCGTGAAGTAAAATATCAAATGCAACAGAAATATCAAGCAAGAGTACAAAAGCACTTGTGGCAGATGTGAATCAGTTCATGTTTTAATATATCCCCTTCCAACATAATAATATGACAAAGGATGTTGAATGTACAGTAGCAGATAGTAAATATGTTCAAGGCCAGAGGGATGAAGCACATTGAAATATATTGTAGGGTTACAATTGCTGGTTTCATATGAAATGGAATCTGAAAACCCTCCATTTAGAGAGAATATATACTTACAACCAGGGACTGAAATTCTTCCACTGGTTATATGCCAGTGATTGACACATTATGTACTACTGTATTTCCCCAAAAATAAGACAGTATCTTATATTAATTTTGGATCTAAAAAACGCATTAGGGCTTATTTTCGGGGGAGGTCTAATTTTTTTTCATGTACAACAACCTTCCTCTCCTCCACCCCAATTCTTCCTCTTTCCTTTCTCCCTACCTCCCCCTCCCCATGTGCAGCATCTTTCCTCCCCTCTCACCCATCCCTTTGTGCAGTATCTTACCCTCCCTCCCATCTCCTTGTGCAGCAGAACCCCACTGACCCTCCCACCGTGAGACTGACATACGTCCGCTCCAAGGCCTCCAAAAACAGAACATAAGCACATAAGCACATAAGCAATGCCTCTGCCGGGTCAGACCTGAGGTCCATCGTGCCCAGCAGTCCGCTCACGCGGCGGCCCAACAGGTCCAGAACCTGCGTAATAATCCTCTATCAGTTTGTGATGTCATCAGTGACACAGCAAAGGGAAAGCCGAGAAGCAGCCCATTTAGAGCGCTGCTGCCGCTGCTGTTTTTGGAGGCCTCAGAACAGAGGCAGGGCAGGATTAACCAATAGGCCAAGTAGGCCACATGCCTAGGGCCCGAAATGGTCAGGGGCAAAATGGTCCAAATGGAGATGGACCACTCCAGCATCAATCAGCAATGCGGGCCCCCCCCCCCCCAATCGACAACACGGGCCCCACCCCGATTGGCAATGCGGACCCTCCCCTCCCCCCCACACATCGATGTAAAGTAAGACAAGCAAGCAACACGGGTAAGAAAGGCACCAGGAACTGTAATTGTGCAAGTGGTGCTGCTTGCCCAAAGCCTCCCTCTGACGCAGCTTTCTGTTTCCGCCTGGGCGCATGGTGGGGTGGGGAGGGGCAGGGGGGCCCAGTGTACTTGTGTGCCTAGGGACCCTCGACGAATTAATCCTGCCCTGAACGGAGGTATGTCAGGTCTTACCGGGGTGGGGGGTCGCTGAATTGATGAGTCTGATTTTTTCGGTGAACCAGGCAGCACTAGTGACAGGGATGGAGTCAGGGTTTGTCAGGGACATTCAGGGGGGACTTCGGGGGGGGGGTCGATCTTAACTAGGGCTTATTTTTGGTGTAGAGCTTATATTAGGAGCATCTTTAACAATCATGCTAGGGCTTATTTTGGGGTTAGGTCTTATTTTTAGGGAAACAAGGGTATTTTCTGTCCTCTCCCCCAGTTTAGTATGAAGCATTGAGCTGTCTTTAATACTGGGTACGGCTGCTTTTTTGAAGAGTATCTACTGAGGTGTCAAGTTTATCCAGCTTTTTCCCTTGATCAGACAAACGAGTTTCATGGTCAGTCACTTTTAAGGTTATATCTGAAGAAGATTGACATAATTTCTGTACAGTGCCTTGTAGTGAAAGCTCAATATTTTTTACAGTCAACCAGACATCATTTAAGGTAATTACCCTGTCAGCAGGTAACGCATTACTATCTGACTAGGGTCCTGACTTTTAATTAGTTCCAAAGAATTTTCAGAAGGAGGAGTTACAGCCCCAACATTGGAGGCACTTCCTACCTTCTCAGGTAATTTACCAATAGGTTGAGGAGGTGACTGTTCCCCAGAAGACAGGGAGACCGACTGGGAGAGAAGCATTACCTTTTCTTCCAGCGGAGATATATTCAGGGGCCTAAGATAATGATCCATTGTCCCCTTGGCAGATACTTACATTACATTACATTGGTGTTTTCTATCCTGCCAATACCTTTCAGTTCTAGGCGGTTTACAAAAGAATCGGCCTGGGCATTCCCAGGGAGATTACAAGGTTGATAGTTGAAAAATGTATTAGGATCTGGGGAGTCGGGAAGGTTTAGCCAACTCCGGAAAGAAATTCAATACTGGTGTCCCGACATGACTAGACATAGAATTTCTGTGTTCAACGCCAGCGGCGGTCAGCAAAAACTCTGATCACTGTCAGCAGAATATTTGGAATGTGGAACCAGGTCCAGATACTGATGGTAAAGATGGAGTCTTGCCTTTCCTCTTACCCATAGTATTATCTGGGCAGAGTCTCCTGCTCCCTGCTCCTCGTGGCTCAAAATGGGCGTGTCCTGCCCCTTTGGCTATACACCTTCAAACTCACGGCCCCAGGCTCGCGACCGTGGGCCACATACTGCGGTTTGATGAACTTTTAAAGGAGTTCGGAAAGTCCCCTCTCCTGCACGCTGGCAAGCGTCAGGCTGCCTGTCCCAATGGGAGATCTGTGCTGCTGGCAGCTGTCCCTGCCGCAATTTGATGACCTTTTAAAAGGAATCCGCAAGGACCCCTCTCCTGCACGCTGGCAAGCGTTGGGCTACTAGGGAGGGCTGCCTACCCTGATTGAAATTCTGTGCTTCTGGCGGCACTGGCAGCTGTCCCTGCTACGGTTTAATGAATTTTTAAAGGAGACCGGAAGGACCCTTCTCCTGCACTCTGGCAAGTGTCAGGCTTCTGCGGGGGCTGCCTGCCTCAATGGGAGATCTGTGCTGCTGGTGGTACCGGCAGCTGTCCCTGCCGCAATTTGATGACCTTTTAAAAGGAATCCGCAAGGACCCCTCTCCTGAATGCTGGCCAGCGTCGGGCTACTGTGGGGGCTGCCTGCCCTGATGGAAATTCTGTGCTGCTGGCGGCACCGGCGGCTGAACTGATTTCTTTTTAGATCCACGATTCATCAAGTCGCTAGGACTTGAACACGAGTCGATGGCACCTACCACCAACAACAACCTAAATGTAACTCACTTTGCATGAGATAAATCCAAATCCAAAATCCAGAACTAGGCATACTGTGAATCAATACAAAATCCTTCAAGTCAATTATACCATATCATAGTAGTATTAACTTCCAGGAGTTACACAACAAAGACCTAACTAGGAAAAAAGCAGCACTGTAAATATTGCAGCAGAATATCAATATATCCACTGGAAACTAAACAAGCCAGATCAGTTCAGATTAGTACTGTATAGATGTTCAATATTAATAGAATACCTGACTTTTTTCACACATGCAGGACACAGAAAGAACCTCACCAAGTATAGAATAAGTAACTGCGCTATGATTTTATAAAACGGGAGGGGGGGGTGTTAAGTTGAATTTCCAAAAATCCAGAATCTGCATGCCAGAGTACAGCAACCAGAGAAACAGTACTGCATATCCACCTTTACTGTGCAAAATAAAAAGATAACAGATGTAAATTTCAAATATCTACAAATTTCACTCCCTAATTTAAAAATTTATAAAAATAAAACAAAGATGAAAAATAAGGTGATACATATTTGAGTAGCTCTCAAAGGCTTTTGAAAGCTAGTCAAAAACTGTCAGAAGGCTGGTTAAAAAAAATGTATTAAATTGGTTCAATAACAAGGTATCATCCTAAATTCAATTTTTGTTTTATATATTAACCCTTAAAGTTACCATAACTATTTCATCCTAAATTAAAAATAAAGTTATGAGAATGCATTTTAAGAATAAAGAAGCAATGTTTTGCGGAGCTAAGGTTTTGATGTTGCCAGATGTGGGGAATAGTGAGAAGATAAAGAAGTTGGTTAATAGACCAATAGAATTATTTGACACATAATGTTAAGGATGAAGTGGGGCTAAATGCTAATGAATTTTTAAACTTTCTTATGCAGAAAGTTTGGAAAATTACAGGGAAGGTTTTTAAGCATCAAAGATAATAATAATTTTCTCTTTCACTATCCCCTTGCTAAGTAGCTTCTCCACTTGTCTCTGGGTCTTTCTCCTCCTGCCATCCAGTATCTCCTCAACCCCCCCCCCCCCACCCCTCAAAAAAAAAAATATCCAGGATCACTCTTTCTCTGTCTCTCCCCTCCCAATTCAGCATCACCCCATCTCTCTCTTTTTCCCCATCCAGGATCACCCCATACCTCTCTCTCTCTTCCCCTCATCTGCATCACCCTTTATCTCTCTCTCTCTCTCTCTCTCTCTCTCTCTGCTTCTCTTCCCCCATACAGTATCTTTTCATATGTGGGGAGGGGGGGCTTGGCCTGTCTATCTGTATCCATCTGTGTATGTGGTGTATGTGTCTCTCTCTTCCTTTGTCTCGGTGTGCATACATCTGTGTTTCTGTCTGCCTGTGTCTCTTTCCATCTGTATAGAGTTACCAGATGTCCGGGAAAACCCGGACATGTGCTCTGTTGAGAGGACTGTCCAGGTACCCTGGTGGATTTCCAAAACTTGAGCTATGGTGAAACAACGGTTCAAGAAAAAGATGGACAAAGTTAAAACGGTAGATCAGGCATGGTCCCTACTGAAAAATACTATCACGGAAGCACAAAATCTCTACATTTCGCGGATTTCCAAAGAAAGGAAAACTAAAGGCAAAGGAGAACCGGCATGGCTTCCTAGAGAGGTGAAGGAAGCCATAAAAGAAAAGAAGGACTCCTTTAAAAAAATGGAAATGCACAAAAACAACCAAAGCTTGGAACAAACACAAAGATGATCAGAAGAAATGTCACAAGGCGGTGAGGGATGCCAAAAAGGACTATGAGGAGAAAATAGCACAAGAGGACCAAAAAGTTTAAGCCCTTCTTTAGATACGTAAAAGGAAAAAACCTGCAAAAGAGGCGGTGGGACCGCTGGATGACCAGGGAAGAAAAGGGTACATCAAGGAAGACAAACAAATTGCAGACAGACTAAATTCCTTCTTTGCGTCTGTCTTTACGAAGGAGGACACCACAACAATACCAGAAGCAGTGAAAGTATTCAAAGGAGTAATAAAGGACAGCCTCACCACAGTAGAAGTGGACTTGGACCAGATATACTACCAGATCGACAATCTTAAAAGCAACAAATCCCCTGGACCAGATGGAATTCACCTGAGAGTCTTAAAAGAACTGAAGGTTGAAATCGAAGAGCTTTTGCAAAAACTTGCCAACCTGTCAATTAGAACTGGACAGATACCGGACGATTGGAAGATAGCGAACATCATGCCAATTTTAAAAAAAGGATCAAGAGGAGAACCGGGCAACTACAGACCTGTGGGTCTTACGTCTGTCCCTGGAAAGATGGTTGAAGCACTGATTAAAGATAGCATGACCTGATGAGAGCCAGTCAACATGGCTTCAGGAAAGGGAAATCATGTTTGATGAATTTACTTCAATTTTTTGAGACCATGAACAAACAAATTGATAGTGGAGAACCGGTGGGCATAATATACTTGGACTTCCAGAAAGCGTTCGACAAGGTTCCACATGAAAGACTTATCAGGAAACTACAAAGCCATGGAATAGAGGGAGATATACTAAGATGGATAGGCAAATGGCTGGAGAACAGAAAGCAGAGAGTGGGCATAAATGGGAAGTTCTCAGACTGGGAGAAAATGACTAGCGGTGTGCCCCAGGGCTCGGTACTTGGGCCCATCTTATTTAATATTTTCATCAATGACTTAGAAGAAGGAACATCCAGTGAGATCTTCAAGTTTGCAGACGACACAAAGCTATTCCGGGCAATCAGATCACAGAAGGATAGCGAGGAACTCCAGAGTGACTTGTGTCAGTTAGATAAATGTGTAGAGAAATGGCAGATGAAGTTTAATGTGGAAAAGTGCAAAGTAATGCATTTTGGCAGAATGAACAAGGAACACGAGTATAGAATGTCAGGTGCAACTCTGAGTAAGAGCGAACAAGAAAAGGACCTGGGTGTACTGATAGATAGGACCCTGAAACCATCGGCACAATGCACAGCAGCAGCAAATAAAGCAAATAGAATGTTAGGCATGATAAAGAAAGGAATCACGAGTAGATCGGAGAAAGTTATAATGCCGCTTTATAGAGCAATGGTCAGACCACACTTGGAATACTGTGTCCAACATTGGTCCCCCAACCTAAAGAAGGATATAAAACTGCTGGAGAGAGTGCAGAGACGAGCAACAAAGCTAATAAAAGGTATGGAGAACTTGGAATACGAGAAATGACTTAAGAGACTGGGATTGTTCTCCCTTGAGAAAAGGAGACTGCGAGGGGATATGATCAAGACGTTCAAAATACTGAAAGATATCGACAAAATAGAGCAGGAAAAAAATTATTTACAATGTCCAATGTGACACGGACAAAAGGACATGGACTGAAGATAAGGGGGGACAAGTCCAGCACAAATATCAGGAAGTTCTGCTTCACGCAACGAGTGGTGGACACCTGGAATGCGCTCCCAGAGGAGGTTATTGCGGAATCCACTGTTCTAGGATTTAAAAGCAAACTAGATGCACATCTCCTTACGAGAGGCATAGAGGGATATGGGTGACTAAAATTACACCAGGTGTACACCTGGCTCGGCCTCCGCATGTGCGGATCGCTGGACTTGATGGACCGAAGGTCTGATCCGGAGATGGCAGTTCTTATGTTCTGAGCTCAGGGCCACATCTGGAGGACCTCCAAGAATGCGCAGATGCGACATGACATCATCAGGCCGCATCCATACATACTCGGATACTAGATGTGGGCCCGAGCTCAAAGAAGAAGAGGCAATATTCGTGTGGAGGCAAAGCTGGGGAAAGAGCAGGACAGAGCGTGGCAGGGGCACGTGTCATCTTTTACAGATGAAATCTGGAAACCCTATATCTGTGTCTCTATCTCTCCCCCCCTCCCAATCCAACACTAACCCTACCCTCTCCCACCTGATCACTCTCTTAAAGTCTTTCTAGGTCGAGGGCAGGTGGCAGCAGTAGAACCAAAGTGAAGACATGCAAGACTATTTTTTTTGCATGTGCCGTTGATGGTCATGCCCCTTCTATGCAGGGAGTTTACCTCAGAGGGGGCATGACCAGCACAGCTAATAGTTGTGCACACAGGAAAATACTACCGCACCTCATCACTTTGGTTTTACCACTAATACTGCTGCTGTTTGTCACTAACCTAGAAAGGCTTTAAAAGATCCGCCTTGTATTGGGGTTGGAGACTGGCTATTCTTGAGTTATTGGGTTGGGAGGCTAAGGATGCACGAGATACCTCTAAGTGGAAAAAGCAGATCCCTATCTTAATTCTCTACCACCTCAAAAGCGCAGCCAAATTTTGAATTTGCTTTAAGTCTACCCTGTTTTCCACTGCTTTTTGGTTTCCTCCTACCTTGACTCTATTCTGGGGGGGTTGGAGCGGGAGCTAGCTTGGGATGGGGAGTGTTGGACGGGATTTAGGTATTATCTTTGGTTATTTCCTGGCTGGTTCCCCCTCACCCCTTTTTTCTCTCTATCTCTTGCTACTGGCCCTTGGAATGTGGGACTGGACATGTGTTGGAGGGGGGGGTTCTATCTTATTTTGGAACAAGTGGGAAAATTGTTGTTGCCATGACTGTATATTTTTGCTTATGCTGTTAGTCTTGTTCTTTTATCATCAATAATAATTGTTTTGCATATTAGGAAGGGGAGGGGTTTGGGTTGGGAGTCTTTCTGTATTATATTGAACACCACCACTGTTCGTTTGTTGAGTGTATTTTCCTTTATTGTTCACTAAACAATTGTTTGCACTTAAAAGAGTGATTGGTAGGGTAGGGGGAAGAAAGAGCTGGGAACAGATCAAGCCTGGCAGTGGGAGAGAAGGGAAGGTCATAGTTGAGGCAGAGGAGTTTTAGCCTCCTCTAAGCCTCTTAAATGGGGTATCTATGTTAGGCAGAAGCATTTCCTCCACTCTATGTCATGTGTGCTTTTGCTGCTACACTAGTTTTCTTTAAGGAAAATAGAAGCCCTTTATAGAATTTGCCCTCTAAATTAATGAAGGATGCAGTCACTGAAGCAAGAACAAGATTTACAGGAAGCATATCAGAAAACATTCAAGAGGGATTCATGCCAAGTGAACATGGTTTGCAATATCAGGCTCTGACGCGCAATTAGCTAGATAGAAACAATGGCTGTCCTTGATAATGATGTGTACTTGGCAATGCAGGATCACAATCTTATGGCAGATAATGCAGAAAAGTGGAATCTGAAGAGTGTTTGAGTTCCAATGTGATCAATCTACAGCAAAATGAAATTTGGAAAATCACTCTAACTATTCAGAAGAAGGAATCAGTTGTAGGCCAGTGCATGAGTTTAAAACATCCACTCTCTGGAAAAAGTTTGTGGGATAATTTTTTTGCAGGGCAGTATAAAATGGTAGTTCTTAACCCTGTCCTGGGGGGACACCTCCCCCCCTGTCAGTTTTTCAGGATATCCCTAATGAATATGCATGAGAGAGATCTGCATATAATAGAGACAGGCATGCAAATATGACTCATGCATATTCATTAGGGATATCCTGGCTGGGGGTCCCCCAGTACAGAGTTGAGAACCACTGGTATAGGATTACTTGGATGAAAGTGAACCTGTATAATTAAAAATAAGCACTTTTGTAAGTGAAAATGCACCTCAAACCTTAATGCCATTTCAATTCCTAACCCATACAGTATATGCAATGTCTCTGTACACCAAGGACAACTATAACCTACTAGTGTTAAAGTCTGTTACATTAACGGGTGCTAGAAAGCAGCCCGCTTTCCCTCTCCCCCTCCAGTTCCTTCCTGACTGTCTCTCTGTGGCCCCCTTCTGTCTCCCCTCTCCCAAGCAAAACTGTCTGCCTCCCAACACACCCCTCTCCCCAAAGCAGCCTCCTTTCCCTCTCGGCCGCCAGTTCCTCCCTGACTGTCTCTCCGTGGCCCCCCTTCTGTCTTCCCCCCAAGCAAAGCTGTCTGCCTCCCAGTACACTCCTCCCTCAGAGCAGCCCCCTTTCCCTCTCCCCCTCCAGTTCCTCCCTGACTGTCTCTCCGGGGCCCCTCTTCTGTCTTCCCCCCCAAGCAAAGATGTCTGTCTCCCAGCACACCCCTCCCCCAAAGCAGCCCCCTTTCCCTCTCCCCCTCCAGTTCCTCCCTGACTGTCTTTCTGTGGCCCCCTTTCTGTCTTCCTGCCGCCCTAAGCAAAGCTGTCTGCCTCCCAGCACACCCCTCCCCCAAAGCAGCCCCCTTTCCCTCTCCCTCTCCAGTTCGTCCCTGATTGTGTCTCTGTGGCCCCCCTTCTGTCTCCCCCCCAAGCAAAGCTGTCTGCCTCGCAGCATACCCCTCCCCCAAAGCTGCCCCTTTCCCTCCCATCCCTCAGTGTGGCCGGCTCCCTTAGTCCCTTGCCGCCCCCTTCCCGCGGTCCCGACAGATGTCCTTACTCCAGCAGGGGCCGCAGCACTGTAAGCACGCTGCTTCGCGGCCTTCTACTGGCCTGATTTGCTCTGCCGTGTCGGCACCATTGGAGGCTCTTCTGTTATACAATCTCTTGGACATTTCCGGAGGATGTATGAGCCAGATTAGGTGCCCCTGTGGCATATCAGGAGGGAGGGGGAACCACCCTGGATGCCGTCTTGGTGGGGACAGCTGGCATCTCTCCTCCTCTTCATCCCCGTACCTCTTTTGCTCTTCGCCAACGCAAACAGCATCTTCAATCTGCTGCTCACACCAGTGGTAGCATCAGCGATATGCAGCAAGTAATATTTTGAAACATGTTGAAAAGGGGTGCTAAGAAACTGGTTTTCCTTTTTATGTTCCTTGCTAAGAACAGATTGGAAGGATGCCAGTCAAGCACTGACTTTTACAGGCAGGGCAGGACTATTCATCACCACACATTTGCTCCACATTTGAGAGAGAGTTCACTGTGTTCTTTCACAAGTAAGATACTTTTCAAAGCAATCAATGCTCAGATTGCAAGGACCGAATAACTGGAGTGCTACAGGGCACTTGGAGCAGGTTCTTCATGTTGAGCAATAAGGCATAAAAGTTTTTGTGAGCTATGTACTTCAAGGAGGTTAAGACTGCTGAATCATGTATTACGAGGATGGTTCGAAAAGTTTGCTAAAAAAGCAAGTTAGACAAAGTTGTCTCCATTGAGGGTTATATACTTAGAGGTAAATTCTGTAAATGGCGTCCCAATTGTAGGTAGCGGTAGGCATCCTACTACTGTCTAACCAGCCAATCGGGATGCACTTTTTTTTTAAGCACACCAAGACAGGCTTCCTATATTGTAGGCACTTTTGCAAGCCTAGGGAGGCACATAGGGCTGCTTAAGATCACCCAATGCTAAGCGTGGTCATGCTTTCGCCCAGAAGTAACTAGGTGAGCTTAGTCGACCCTAGGCATCTCCCTAGGGCCACGATAGGCGCCTGAAATGTAGACCAGCAAAATGCTGGCCTACATTTCAAATAGACACGGCCGCTGAATTGATCATGGCAAGGGAATCTCCCTGCCCTGATCAGCTTAGTGGCCGCTGCAGGGAACCCATCCCACTGCGAAGTTGGCCAACAGGAGGGATGCCCAGTTCCTCCTGCCAGAACCCCCCCCCAAAAAAAAATGTCCATAGCAGTAGGGCTGCCCAATTCCTCCTGCCGCCACCCCCCAAAGATCACAGGCAGGAGGGATGCCCAGTCCCTCCTGCCAGAAACCCCCCACTCTCCCCGAAGATCAACAGCAGGAGGGATGCCCAGTACCTCCTGCTGGAAACCCCCCACCCCTGAAGATCAGTGATTGGTCAAGAGCACTGATTGGTCAAGGAACCTAAGGCCCCTCCCATTGGAGGCCTTAGGTGCCTGGGCCAACCGGAATCTTAGGTCAACTGGAATCTTAGGACTCCCTCTCAGTACCTCCTGCTGGAAACCCCCCACCCCTGAAGATCAGTGGCAGTAGAGCTGCCCAGTCTTCCCTGCCGGAATCCCCCCCCCCAAAATGCCCCCACTCCGACAACCCCAAGCCCATCTGAAACCCCCCCCCCAGCCCGTACCTTTTTTTTTTTTTTTTTTTTGCAGGCCAGCTGGAGGGAGGCCTTCCTCCACACAGTGGGATGCACTGGGGAGGGGCCTAAGGCACTGATTGGTCAAGGAACCTAAGGCCCCTCCCATTGGAGGCCTTAGGTGCCTGGGCCAACCGGAATCTTAGGTCAACTGGAATCTTAGGACTCCCTCCCAGTACATTCCGGAATGCACTGGGAGTGGTCTAAGGGATCTGGCCAGTGGGAGTCTTAGGCCATTTCCAGTGCATTCCAGAATGTGCTAGGAGAGAGGCCTAAGATTCTGACTCCTTTGGGAGTCAAACCTAGACAGTGAATTCCTCTCAAATTTCTTCCATGAGAAGATATCAAAGATACGAGAATCCTTAGACCTACCAAGCACCCTGAAAACTATAAAAAAACAACCTACACAAAACAGAAACTCTAAACAGCTTCAAACCAGTTTCCATTGACAACCTTTTTTTTTTTTTAATAAATCTTTATTGATATTTCAAACTTTATAGTGTATAAAATTGAAGAATCAGAAAAACTGTATGAAAATACATTATTATCATCGGAATTTTTACATTCAACAATTTTTATCCCCTTCTTATCCTAATTATAAACAGTAATATTATATATTATACTATCAATAAAAAAAATTAATAAATTTACTCTTCCAAATAAATATTCCACCCCCTACCTTCCAACCCACCCTGGATGTGCAAAGGAATCTAACATAAAGAAAAAAGAGTCACACTTTAATTATAATGTAACAAAATTAGTTAATGGACCCCATACCCCATTAAAGGATTTCCTAAACCCTACACGTTCTGCCATAATCTTTTCATATTTATATGTTGCATATACAGTTGCCCACCAAAAACTAAAATTAATCCTATCATGATGTTTCCAATTAGATGTGATCATTTGAACCCCTATTCCTGTTAAAATCATGAAAAGGTGACTATTATTTTTATCCAAAATGGGTTTTAACATGAAGAATCGTTCCAGATATTATTGCTTCATATGTCAAAGGGATAGAAGTTTGAAGAATATTGTTAATTTGCCCCCAGATTGACTTCCAAAATCCAAGTATCAATGGACAAAAAAACAGAAGATGATCCAAAGTCCCTATATCAAGCTTATGTTCCATTGACAACCTTAAAAGTACAATAGTCTTCTTACACTCCACAACATCAATCCTGGATCCATGCCCATCCACCACACTTCTAGCCACCAGCAAATCTTTCCTGAACTCCATCTTACCTCTAATTAACGAGTCCCTACAATCAGGCATAATACTACAGAGCTGGAAATCTGCTGTAGTAAGACTACTCCTTACAAAACCCACCATGGACCCGGACAATCCAAGTAGCTACAGACCAGGCTCAAATCTCCGATTTATCTAAAAAATACTAGAAAAGATAGTGCTCACACAACTACGAGAATTCATGGAAACAAACACCACCCTATCCAACTTCCAATCATGATTCTGGAAGCACCACTGCACAGAAACGGTGCTTCTAGCCATCGTGAATGACTGCTGGAAAATCCTTGATGAGGGGAAAGACGCACTGCTGATCCTACTAGACCTGAGCGCCGCCTTCGACACTATCGATCATTCAATCCTCCTATCCAGACTACACTCTATAGAAATCCGTGATGTTGCACTGACATGGTTCTCCTCCTTCTTAAACGAAAGGTCTCAGAAAGTACTATTGGAACCATCCTTATCGGAACCAAAACCTCTAGACGACGGAGTGCCCCAGGGTGCATTATTATCCCCACTCCTCTTTAACTTATATGTCAAACCAGTACTTGACATCGCAAAAAATACCAAATCAAAATACACTCGTACGCAGACGACATACAGCTCTACCTTTCCCTAGGTCAACACCGAGATGCACAAATAAGAAAACTTCACTGCTGCCTAACAAAAATAAAAAACTGGATGGCTGCAAATAAACTGCAACTCAACGCATCTAAAACTGAACTTCTCTGGATACATAAGGACACCAGCGCATACCCCTGCCCATCTCTCTCCTGAGGAAATGACACCCTTATAGTCAAAGACAACATCCACAGCCTAGGAGTGATTCTCGACTCAAACCTGTCGCTCTCAGACCATGTATCAAAATTAGTGTCATCTTCCTTCTATTACCTCCACCAACTAAAGTGCATCCATGCTTATTTCTCAGAAAGCGATTTCGCCCAGCTATTATATGAGTTTGTACTATGCAATGCTCTACTAGTGAGCTTACCTGCAAAAACACTCTCCCATCTTCAAGGTGTGCAAAACGCCGCTATCCGACTCCTAAAAAACTTGGGCATTCGCGACCATGTCACCCCTGCACTAACATCTATTCACTGGCTTCCTATCCAAAAATGATGCGCCTTTAAAGCCTTGGTGTTAGCCTTTAAGACTTTCCACAAAATGGCGCCAAACTGCATATAGAATCTAAACTACATATTTATGTCCCCAACCGATCACTGAGATCCCAAACAGAAAAACGGCTGGTCCTGCCACCTGGCTGCTCACTCACATCTGAGACATCCCGAAGACGCTCATATTCTCACTACATACCCAGAATGTGGCACATCATCCCCCTATCTATTAGATCACTAGACAGTCTTTGGAACTTCAGAAAAGCCGTGAAAACTTCCTCTTTACAAAAACAGCACCTTGAAGACCTACGTCTACATCTCTGATGGATGGATCTCAAAGACATGACCAAAAACTCCAAATGGAATCTCACAAATACTCGCATGTCACCGCAAATATAACCTGAATTACTACTGCATTCTCCGACAACAAAAATGCATTAAGAAAGCTATCTTACCTCCATGTGACATCTACACTGAATGTGCTGAAAGTAAATCCACCCCATACCCACTAAGTCAGTATTTTATGTCTGCATGTTATAGCTATATTTGTCTATACTGTAAATGCTGTAGAGTCTGTATTTCTCATCTAAGTATGTCCTAACTGTACTATGAATGTACTCTTGTAATCCGTTTTGGGCTCCTTTGGGAGGATGGGCTAAATAAATAAATAAAATAAATAAATGTATGGGGGATCCAGGTGGGCTTAGGGGTGTCGGGGTGGGGTCATTTTTTTTTTGGAGGGGGGGTTCTGACAGGAGGGAGTGGGCATCCCTCCTACCGTTGATCTTCAGGGTGATGGGGGTTTCCGGCAGGAGGGACTGAGCATCCCTCCTGCTGTTGGTCTTTGGGGGTTGGGAGGGGTCTGGCAGGAGGAACTGAGTCGTGGCGCGTGGCTCGTGGCCAGCAGGGGGTGCTGTTTATGGGACGATATTGAGGTCAGAAGCATGATAAGTGCAGTATTTTTTGTGGAGTTTTTTTCTACAAAAGGCCAGTTTTTCATATGGTTCTGGGTAATTCTAGTTAGAGACAATTCTGTGTCAGTTAAGGACCACGCCCAAATAGAAGCGTACGAAAAACAGGTTAATAAAACATTTAAATATAATGTAGCTAAGGCCAGAGAAAAATATACTAAAGATTAATATAAGGAAAAGAATGGTGTTTTTTTGTGTATTTTGCTGTTGAGCCAAATCATGGTGGAAATCATGGTGGAAATCATGATTACATGATTACATGGAGGTTCTTTTGTATGTGCTATAACTGTCCTGTCTTAGGCCAGCATCTTGTGCCAGTGAATAGTTTCTGTTCTTTGTTCAGCTTCCCGCCTTTAGCCTCGTGGTTCTAATTGAAAACAGATGTGCTTAGACCAGTTAGAAAAAGCATATTAGATTCCATATTCCAAACTGAGATATAAAATGTATGAAGTATGAATGGCCAAGATATGAATGAAATTATGAATGTTTGGGGCCCCTGAATGTGATATGTGGTGACATGAATGTAAAATATGATTGTGGATATATAAATGGTTTTATAAGCATAAACACGCTTCAGGAAGAGGAGAGGGGGATTTAACCCCCCCTTTTTCTCCTGAGTAAGATTTCTGTGTAAGACTGTGCAATTTGAATCTGTCAGCTTAGGAGTTTTTTCCTTTAAGGCTCAGAACTTGTCAGCATGGAAGGACTGAGAATTTACCATGTTAATAATTGTGAATTCTTTTGAATGTTAATGTTAATTCAGAAATCATCTGAAACTTTGTATGTTAATGTTAATTCAGAAATCATCTGAAACTTTGACTAACTTTTAAACATGGAGAAATGTTTCTTTGTCTAAACTTTGAGACCACCCATAGAAATGTTATTGGTCGTCAAACTTGATGATGTCACTAAACCAAAAGTTATATAATAGACTGTAATGAGATAGAAAAACGAGACCATTGTGAGAAGGCCAGCCTTTGGCCACGATGATGATCTCCCATGAGCGCAACGTAAGCAATTATGCTATTCTTTTGATCTAATGATGGGAAAATAGAACCAATAATTCAATAAATCCTGGTTATAATTTTAAAACCTTGCGCTGGTGTCATTTTGCATGTAGAATTATTTTCAAACCTGAAGCTTTCACAAATGGCGTCAATGCCCCATGCTCAATTGGTGCCGAAACCCGGGAATTTGACGTCTTGAAAAAGCTTATAGGTTATTCATGGAAACTCTAGGAGCTCTGGAGATTTCGCATGGTTGTGTAACAAAAGGTGGTCACAGGTTGACTGGCTGCGCAGGAATATGGCGGGAAATTAGAGATAAAACGGGACCGGAAAACTGGAAAATTGTGAGTATTACGCCTGTTTAAAGAAAAAATTAAAAATAATAAAAAATAAAAAAATAAAAAAAAATAAAATTAATTAAAAATAATAATAAAAAAATATTATTTAACAATAATGAGCATGCATGCTTGTATATATCTGTACATAATGATATGAAGTTAGTGGAAATTAAATATTAATGGAAAAAGAAAAAGGAAAAAATTAGAAATAAAAGTAACACAGAAAGAATGTAACAGCCCTTGCAGTGCTGGCATTTTTCCATCTGGCTTTTAAACTGAGCAGTGCCTGTCTGAAGAAGAAAAAAAATTAAGTTTTTGCTTGTCTGATAACAGAAGTTACTGAGTTTGAGAAAAATATATATATTCTCCGGCTGTGTGTCTAAGCTTTGTCTCTGAACTAACTTGTTTCTCTCTGTGAAAAAGACAACTGTCTGTTTTAATCTGACTTTGAAAAGTTTCCCTCTGTCCCGTCTCTTTGTTTGAAAAAACGGGCTGAGGGCACCCCCCCTTCTTCTTTGTCTCCCTCTGCATTTACAGTGCCTATCTGAAGTAACTACTTTGAAAAGAAAAAAGAAATTGTGTTTCTCAGCTTTGTCTTTCTAAACTCCAGTTCTGTCTCTCTCTGTCTTTTGTGCTCTGCCCTAACTTTTTCTCTTGTCTCTGGAAAAAGAAAAATAAAGTTAATGGCTTCCCGTTCCCTTCAGTTTCCTTTGTTTGAAAGAGCGGGCTGCAAATGGGGGATTTTTACCCCCACCTTTTTCCTCCCTCGCCTTCCACAGAGCTATCACGTGAGGAAAGAGGGGGAGGGAATAGCAGCAATGGAGTCCTTTGTCTCAGGGCTACAGATTTCCAACAGGTATTTGCTTATTAGTCAGTTAACGAATTTGATTCTTCTTTTTTGAGAAGTCTCGGAGCAAGTCTGTTTGCATATTAAAAGGGTTTATTGAGAACTGGTAGTTTGAATCCTATGTATCCGTGGCTTAAATTTGTTTCCGATGTAGTAGAAAAAAGATTCAATGTGGTCTCTCTCTGATAAAACTTTACCAGCATGCTGTTTAGAGTTCCGTAAAGTTTGTGTATGTTGTTTTTGTAGTGTAGATCTGCGGTGTTAGGAACAATGGAGGTACTTTGGGATAGCTTCAGAGCTGTTTGTAGCCTAGGGCTATGTTAAAGAATGCATTAAAAAGATGTTATGTAGCCTGTATGTTGTTTCTTTATATTTAAAAAAAAAAGGTTATCAGAATATTGGAAGAACAGACCTGTAGGATCAGAAGGAATTGGAAAGTGATATTTAAATGAGAAAGTGAATTGAAAAGGAAAAGAAAATTTGAATAGCTAGATCGTTTAAATGTTTGGCTGTTTCAAAGCAGGGAGATAGTTTGTAGAACGAATGTACAGGAATGTGGAAAGAAAGCTTGTGAAATGTTAATTCCTTGATTGTAAGGGATCTGCTATGGAGAAGTTCGATAGGGAAGATGAGAGAAGAGAAAAGAATTCTGCTGGACTTGGGTATATATTCAACAGTGAAAGGATAATTTTGTGGAAAAGAAAAAGATTTATTCCAAAAAAAAAAAACAGATACCATGCTTAAAAGCAGGCAAGTGTGCATAAGGGAAAAATAAAATCCCTGCCTTTATATTTTTATCTCAGGGTTCAAATTAATTTTGAATATGAATTTTTGTGCCCCTGCATGGTTTATAAAGTATTTTTAAACTTGTGCATTGTCCAAAATGTATGATTAGGGAGTAATTAAATTTAAATACATTTTAAAATTAAATTGGGAAGTTTAAAATAAAAAGATTAACAAAAGTAGAGGTTAAGTACCTATATATTTTTTTTGAAAATCGAAATAAATGTGAAACAAAGGGCTTGCTAACTTGGTTAACGGAAAAGAACAATTATAATAAACTTTTATGTAAGTGGATGAATTCGGACTTGAAATTTTGCTTACTTTTTACAAGTAAGCTCTTCAGGATAGGAACCTAATAAAAAATATGAAATTGAGAATAATTCCCTGATGTTAGAAAAAAAGAAAGTCTAATTTTAACATGTAGAGAATGTGTCTGCATGTTTAAATTTTCCTGTAGCCAAATTTTGGTACTACAGGACCCTGAAAAAAAGTCTATTTAATCTGTATGTTTTGTGTTTCAGTTAAGAACCTTCTTTGAATCTTTTCAACAATTCTGCACAGAAGACTCTGCAATACAAGAATTAGTACTGTTTGCAGAGGGGATAAAGTGCTATGTGTTTCTCTTTTCTTTGTTCTTTTGTTAATGAACATGTGCTTTTCTTCCAGGATTTACACTGACCAGCAGTACCACATTCCACCACTAGAGCTGTGGAGAACACAGAAAAAAAAAAAAAAAAAAAAAAAATTCCGATGCTGAATTTTCGGCGGGAATTTCAGTGTTCCTTTGTCTTCAACTAATGAGCTGTGCTTACCTTTCAGTTATACCAATACGGGTGTAAAGAAAAAAGCAATTCCATAGTTACAGAAAAGCCAAGCTTGAATTATGAAAACGTTGCAGCATGAACTTTTTAAAGCCATGATTTAAATTTCACTGAAATTAATTTAGAGACTCCGACCTTACAAGTTGCTAAAACTATTTGCAAAAGACATTTCTGGACTCATATAAAAAATTTTGAACGAAAAAACAGACTTTATCTTAAACCACGTTACTTTAAATCATTTCATTTGAATTAGGCTTCTGAACTTTAATTATGCTTTTGCATAATTTCATAGACTTATTCTGATATTGTATTAATAACTGTATTTTCTTTATCATTGTCTTCATGCATTGTTCTCAGAAAATATTTTGTGTATCCTGTATTTTAAATTTTATTTCATATGACTGTATTTCCATACACAGTGGCAGCTTCTAAGCTGTAACACAGTGCCACAATATTGTTTAATTGGGTTTAACAGCTGATATCATCAGTCCTTTTAATGATTTTAATTTAAATTTGAGAAATGAGTTCCTGCAACACACACAGAAAAAGAAAACTTATATCTGATGTGCATGCATTATCTGCACATGAGTACATTTCCATATTAAGCATATATTTGGGTTTTCTTAACACTGTGCATTATTTTACACTTTATTGATATAATTCCAAGATTTTATAACATAACATTTTTGAGCATAGGGACTAATTAAATTAGGTAATACTGAGGTTCTCTTTATCTTAGGGAAATCTAGGGTTCTATTTTTCTTTAGCTATACTTTCTCTAAATTTTCTGACTTTTAAACTTTAAAAGTACTGGAGTTTCATGAATACCTCTATGAATAAAACAACAGACGTCTCTGCTCTAGGACTGTACTTGCACCTAGAACAGACACTGTCTAACTACCACTGGAATGGTAAGTTTCCTATATGATATGGTTTAGACAGCAACTTACATAAATGTACACTTAGATGGGTTTTATCTAGAATAGTGGATGGGATTTGCTTGCATTCTCACTAGAGAATTCAAGTATGCTTTGGGTAAGATCTTCTAGGCACCTGCCGTTGCAGGCCTAGGTAGTACATTTTTCTGGCTTTTGCTATCTAATTGGCATTAAAAGAATATACTTGCACAGACACACACTGATCCATAAGAAGAACCGTACCCTGAGTAAACCCCAGCGCCACAGATAAGACCACGAGCTCAATTCTGAATATTACTTCATAAATTCAGAAATATTCAAGAGGGGACTGAGTCGTGGCGCGTGGCTCGTGGCCAGCAGGGGGTGCTGTTTATGGGACGATATTGAGGTCAGAAGCATGATAAGTGCAGTATTTTTTGTGGAGTTTTTTTCTACAAAAGGCCAGTTTTTCATATGGTTCTGGGTAATTCTAGTTAGAGACAATTCTGTGTCAGTTAAGGACCACGCCCAAATAGAAGCGTACGAAAAACAGGTGAATAAAACATTTAAATATAATGTAGCTAAGGCCAGAGAAAAATATACTAAAGATTAATATAAGGAAAAGAATGGTGTTTTTTTGTGTATTTTGCTGTTGAGCCAAATCATGGTGGAAATCATGGTGGAAATCATGATTACATGATTACATGGAGGTTCTTTTGTATGTGCTATAACTGTCCTGTCTTAGGCCAGCATCTTGTGCCAGTGAATAGTTTCTGTTCTTTGTTCAGCTTCCCGCCTTTAGCCTCGTGGTTCTAATTGAAAACAGATGTGCTTAGACCAGTTAGAAAAAGCATATTAGATTCCATATTCCAAACTGAGATATAAAATGTATGAAGTATGAATGGCCAAGATATGAATGAAATTATGAATGTTTGGGGCCCCTGAATGTGATATGTGGTGACATGAATGTAAAATATGATTGTGGATATATAAATGGTTTTATAAGCATAAACACGCTTCAGGAAGAGGAGAGGGGGATTTAACCCCCCCTTTTTCTCCTGAGTAAGATTTCTGTGTAAGACTGTGCAATTTGAATCTGTCAGCTTAGGAGTTTTTTCCTTTAAGGCTCAGAACTTGTCAGCATGGAAGGACTGAGAATTTACCATGTTAATAATTGTGAATTCTTTTGAATGTTAATGTTAATTCAGAAATCATCTGAAACTTTGTATGTTAATGTTAATTCAGAAATCATCTGAAACTTTGACTAACTTTTAAACATGGAGAAATGTTTCTTTGTCTAAACTTTGAGACCACCCATAGAAATGTTATTGGTCGTCAAACTTGATGATGTCACTAAACCAAAAGTTATATAATAGACTGTAATGAGATAGAAAAACGAGACCATTGTGAGAAGGCCAGCCTTTGGCCACGATGATGATCTCCCATGAGCGCAACGTAAGCAATTATGCTATTCTTTTGATCTAATGATGGGAAAATAGAACCAATAATTCAATAAATCCTGGTTATAATTTTAAAACCTTGCGCTGGTGTCATTTTGCATGTAGAATTATTTTCAAACCTGAAGCTTTCACAAATGGCGTCAATGCCCCATGCTCAGGAACTGAGCATCCCTCCTGCCGGTGATCTTTGGGTGGTGGCAGCAGGAGTAATTGGGCACTCCTCCTGCTGCTGACATTCTGGGAGGGGGGGCTTTGTGGGTTCTGGCAGAAGGGAACAGCCATCCCTCCTGCCGAGGATTATTTTGGGGTTTGCAGCAGGAGGGATTGGGCATCCTTCCTGTTGCGGACAGTGAATGGGGGAGGTCGTGGGGGGGGAGATTCCCTGGTGGCAATCAGCTCTGCAGCAACACCATTCTCTAACTGGCACCTGTGACGTGGACACCGGTTAGAGAATCAGGATGGTTATAAGGGATTCTATATAGGACGCCCATGTGTGATTCTCAAAAGCCACTTAGGTGGTTGCTAAGACTGGGTGCCCTATAGAGAATCCAGCCCCTAGGGCCTGATTCTCTAAAGGATGCTGATCTCAGCGGCCACCTAAGAAGCGGCCGCCAATCGCGTGTCAATCATGCATCAGTGTCCTTTAGAGCAGTGGTTCCCAACCCTTTCCTGGAGGACCACCAGCCAGTCAGGTTTTCAGGATACCCCTAATGAATATTCATGAAGCAGATTTGCATGCTTGTCACCTTCATTATATGCAAATCTCTCTCATACATATTCATTAGGGTTATCCCTAAAACCCGACTGGCTGGGTTGGGAACCACTGCTTTAGAGAATCGTGTCTTTTTTTCCTAACAGATATCTTAAATGTAGGCCAGAATTTTGCAGGCCTACATTTAAGGCAGCTGTCTCACACTTACGGAGATGTATAGGGATGCTTACAGATGCCCAAAGCCAATTCCGGTGAAAACCAAACCCATGCCAACCTTGGGCATCCGTAAGTGTCCCTATGTATCTCTGTATGCACAAGACAGATGCCTACAATATAGATGTCATTTGCTGCATCCATTTTTTTAGCATGCATCTCGACTGGCTGGTGAGACAAAGGTAGGATTCCTACTGCAGCCTACAATCGGGACACCATTTGTAGAATAGTCCAGCGAGATTCCAGTTTTTTCATAAGCTATTTTTCCTGCAATATGAACAAAACTGGAAACTCACTTGACTGAGTGTAAAGCCCTAGATAAAACTATATTATTTAACTTACTTTTTTACTCATCTTTTCAAACCACCCTCCTATTAACCTTACTTATATGTTAATGTATGCTGTTTATCTATATATATAAAATCGGAGGTATGTATGTGTGTATGTATGTGTGTGTGTATGTGCCGCGATCACGCAAAAACGGCTTGACTGATTTGAACGAAACTTGGTATGCTGATTCCTTACTACCTGGGATGATATGTTCTGGGGGTCTCGCGGCCCACCTGCACACGTGGGCGGAGCTACAAACAGAAAATCAGATTTCACCCATTCATGTCAATGGAAAAAATGTAAAAAGCTGCCATTCTCACAGTAATTCAAAAACGGCTTGACCGATTTGAACGAAACTTGGTATGAAGATCCCTCACTACCTGGGGTGATATGTTCTGGGGGTCTCGCAGCCCACCTGCACACGTGGGCGGAGCTACAAACAGAAATTCACATTTCACCCATTCATGTCAATGGAAAAAATGTAAAAAGCTGCCATTCTCACAGTAATTCAAAAACGGCTTGACCGATTTGAACGAAACTTGGTATGCAGATCCCTCACTACCTGGGATGATATGTTCTGGGGTCTCGCAGCCCACCTGCACACGTGGGCGGAGCTACAAACAGAAAATCAGATTTCACCCATTCATGTCAATGGAAAAAATGTAAAAAGCTGCCATTCTCACAGTAATTCAAAAACGGCTTGACCGATTTGAACGAAACTTGGTATGCAGATCCTTCACTACCTGGGGTGATATGTTCTGGGGGTCTCGCGGCCCACCTGCACACGTGGGCGGAGCTACAAACAGAAATTCACATTTCACCCATTCATGTCAATGGAAAAAATGTAAAAAGCTGCCATTCTCACAGTAATTCAAAAACGACTTGCCCGATTTGAACGTAACTTGGTATGCAGATCCCTCACTACCTGGGGTGATATGTTCTGGGGGTCTCGCGGCCCACCTGCACACGTGGGCGGAGCTACAAACAGAAAATCTTATTTCATCCATTCATGTCAATGGAAAAAATGTAAAAACCTGCCATTCTCACTGTAATTCAAAACTGGCTTGACCGATTTGAACAAAACTTGGTATGCAGATCCCTCACTACCTGGGGTGATATGTTCTGGGGGTCACGCTGCCCACCTGCACACGTGAGCGGAGCTACAAACAGAAAATAAGATTTCACCCATTCATGTCAATGGAAAAAATGTAAAAAGCTGCCATTCACACTGTAATTCCAACTATAAAACACTTTCTATGACACTATAACCACTAGGGACATCGTTTCTATTCTACCACGGACACCATACATATAGAGTTTGTATGTTCTAACTGTGTTTGTAACTGTTTCCTTCATGCACCCCAGTTCATAATGTTATTACATTACATGAGTACTCACATATCCTGAACTAGGAACACAGGTTCCATTCTGAACCGGGAACAAACTACATGGAGTTTCTTTTCAACCTGAGTTTCCACATATTGAGTTGTTTAAATCAATACTGAAACTTTTGGATGCCACTTATTCCAACAGATCTTCCTTTTCAGTTTAAGAGATTGCAAATTCCAGTGAGACTTGCATTCTCTATCACAATCAACAAATCACAGGGACAGACTATTACATACTGTGGAGTGGATTTAAGATCCCCCTGTTTTTCCCATGGACAACTCTATGTTGCTTGATCAAGGGTGGGTTCACCCAAGAATTTATATGTTCTTGCTTCTGGAGGTGAAACTAAAATTGTTGTTTATAATCAAGTTTTGTGTTAGTTGTATTGTATTCATTTTGTCAAATATTTCACATTATAATTTGATTATTGTACTTTTTATAAAGCTGTAAAAAAATAATTTCATTCACCACTATAAAGTATCTTTATTTCAATCCATTTACTGTGTTATTGCTATAATTAAATACCCGTGCAACGCCGGGTCATGAGCTAGTTCACTATAAAGAGTTCCCTTAGAACAACTAGTAAGACAAAAGATGGAATTCAGGTGGAGAAAAGAGGGGTGCTGAGGAGGGGGGAGGGGGTGGTGGGTAGGCAAAGGGTTGAGAGTAAATTTAGTTGGGAGTGGGACTCACATGTCAAATAATGAGCGATGTTTGTGAGTTGGATAAATACATTGAAGAAGATTTTCAGCTACCTAAAACAATTTTCATAAGTTTCCAATGTGCATAATTTTAAAAGATTTTCTTTTCTTAAAGCAGCATTATGAGGGGAGAGGCAGGGGATGTGTTTTTGAGATCTTGTTATGACTCTAAGCATGTAACTTTCAATTTCAAAAGTAGAAAGGGACAGATTCTTCAGTCTATTGGGAACCACAAGAACAAGGGGGCACTCGGAGAAATTGAAAGGGGACAGGTTTAGAACCAATACCAGGAAATTCTTTTTCACTCAGAGGGTGGTGGACACCTGGAATGCGCTTCCAGAGGTTGTAATAGGACAAAGTACTCTACCAGGCTTCAAGGAAGGATTGGATAATTTCCTGAAGGACACAGGGGTTGAGGGATACAGATAGAGGTAGAAATAAGTTATGTAAGGGCTTACAGAGAAGGCTAAGGGGATTAAAAGGACTTAGATACCAGTCACCTCACAGGTCATGGACCTGATGGGCCACAACGGGAGCGGACTGCTGGGCGCGATGGACCTCTGGTCTGACCCAGCGGAGGCAACTTCTTATGTTCTTACATGCATAACCAGCATGGCCACAACGCTTGTACCTTATGCCCTTATTTTGAAATGGATATAGTTTATGTTTACTAGACTTTCTATAATTTTCGGCCAGCAGCCTCTCTGCCAGTGTTGGCCACAATTCTGGAGAGGTTGGTTTATATGCAACTCGAAAGGTATTTGCAGGAAAATCAGGTGCTTGATGTCCACAAGTATGCATTCCGCAGTCGTCATAGCACAAAGACATTACTGGTTTCTGTGCTTGATGAACTGCGGAGAGGGAAGGATGGTGGAACGGAATATCTGGCCATTTTTTTATACACTGGATCATCAGATTTTGCTTGAGCGGTTAAAGAGATGTGGTGTAGGGGGTGTGGTGTTAAAAGGGTTTGCTTCATTTTTGTCCAATCAACAGCAGGAGGTAGCTATTCAGGGGAAAATATCTTAACGTAGAGAGATTCATACAGGAATGCCGCAAAAGTCATCACTCTCGGCAGTGTTGTTTAACCTTTATCTTCTGCCATTGTGTAAATTGTTGAATCAGTTTGGAGTCTCCTATAGGTTCTACGCTGATGACATCCAGTTCTTTTTCACCTTTGAGGGACAATTTGGTGAGGTGGAGGAATGGCTAAAATTGGTCATGCAGGGAATAAAGGACTGGATGGACTGCAACAGACTGAAGTTAAATGTTCAAAAGACTAAGGTTATGTGTTTTTGGTGAACACAGGGTTTGGCCGTCTCTGAGATGGCCGGACTGCTTGGCATGCCCATACAGATTTCAGGTGAGGTTAAGTATCTGGGGGTTATTATTGACTCCTGTTTGACATTTTGGAGTCATGTGCTAGCAATAATTAGGAAAATATTCTTCAAATTGAGACTGATTAGTGCTCTTTGGCCGTTTCTCTCAGGTAGTTTGTTTAAGACTATACTTCAAACTATAGTTTTGTCCTGCTTTGATTATTGCAACCTTGTGGTTTTGGGAACACCAGCCTCGACGTTATCTGCTTTGCAGGTTGCACAAAATTTGGTTGTGCGGACGCTGTTGAAACTGAGTAAGTGAGAACATATGTCAGAATACTATATTAAATTATACTGGCTGAAATTAGATTACAGGATACGTTACAAGTTGCTGGTTATAATAATAATAATAAATTTATTTTTTCTATACCACCACAATCTTACGACTTTTAGGTGGTTTACAGTGAAGAGAGCTGGACAATCAGCGAATGGTACATGGGCTAGCACCAAGGTATCTGGTGGATAATATTCTGCCATATGTTCCACTTCCAAATCTTCATTCTGTGGAATGTGGTAATTTGTTTATTCTGCCTGTTAAACACTTGCGTTTGCAGGTGTCGAGAGCAGGTATGTTTTTATATAGCAGCCCATAGGTATGGAATGAGATCCTTCTATACATCCGGGAGCAGGGAAATTTATGCAATTTTAAGAAATTACTGAAAGTATTTGTTTTGTAAGATGAAATATGGGAATTGAAGCTTTAAAATATTTGTAGGCACTGGTTGCTAAATGTTTTGTTTGTTAGATTTGTTAATTGTATGTGATGTGATAATATTATATAGGTACGTTTTGGAACCTGCTTTGTATAAAGCGGGATATAAATCAATAAACTATAACATTTTTTAATGTGACAAAAGGAAAATTAGAAGAAACAGAGGGAATTCTAAAGGGAAAAAAACCCAGTACAGATCAGAGAGGGTTAGAGGTTGGAGAAATTTACAGACTATGATTGACCCCAGCCTATCTTGTCCACTGGCCAGGCCAATAGCTGCAAAATAGCCCAGCATTTAAACATAGTTTATGTCAGTATACTGGATTCAAAAATCATCCTGTTGTCTGTATGTCCTTAAAAGTGCACTCATAACTTTGCAGTGATGTTTACTACTCAAAATGTATTTGTAATAGTGATAGAACAATTTATTAATGTAGCATGATAAATACATTTTGAGCTCGAGATGGAATAGATGTAAGATTTCAAGTTTGCTTTCTTAAAAACATTTTCTATAATCCCCCTCCCCCCAAATGCTTCTGCTGACGGCCATCATTATGGGGTAAAAGACAGCCATCCTATTGGAGAATTCCTGGGAGATAAAATATACATATCAATCAAGCTTGAGAATTTCACAAGATTAGAAAAATTGTCATGAGTAGATATTGCATAAAATGTGGCTCTCTGCCCTAGAAATAACATTAAAACAGAGATAATCCCCTTCAGTTTCCTAAAAGCACAGGCAGTCATGAACTGCAGGAATATTTGTGATCTTGAATAAAGGAAGATGTGTAGAGGGCTTTTTTTTTTAACCCTCACAGGAGAGATAAGTTTCATTAAGAACTGAAAAATACTTCCCTCCTCAAATGGTGACCTAGTTTTGCAACTGCTTTCCTTTCTTTAAATAAGAGGGGAAAGCAAATGGAGCATGGCTCATGAAATTCTTTCCACCCCCTCTGTATATGGATGTGTCTGTGTATATACGAGTGTGTCTCTGACCTGGAAGGGAGAGGGGGTGAGGCAATTTGAATGTAACAGTACGCACATATCCCATTTGTTTGGAAAGAATAATAAAATGCTGTCAGCAGATTTCAAAGAAGAATTTGACCATTTAACCATAGGGTGCCACCTCCCCATTGCTTGCTATCCTTCTCTATCACTAGTTGGCAATATTTTTTTCACTGAGCCTATAGTTAAGATCTGGAACTCTTTTACTGAGCGACTGGTAAAAGCAGTTAATGTAGCTGGGTTTGCAAAATGTTTGGACAAATTCCTGAAGGAAAAGTTCACAAACTGTTATTAAAGTAGACCTGGGAAAAGCAACTATTTATTCTTGAGATTAAGTAACAGGGAATCTTGCCACTTTTAGGGACTCTGCCCGGTACTTGTAACCTGGACTGGCAGCTGTTGGAAACAGGATACTAGGCTAGCAAGTAACATACGTGTATGGTTCATTCACTAGCTGTCACTACATAGCAAGCATTAAGAAAACTAATCAATTCAATTACTAGATTTCACAGTACAGTTTAAAACACGGACGCTCATGGGAGTGGGTTTAGGTATCTGACCAATCAGAGTCTTAGGCCACGCCCAGTGCATCCCAGAATGCACTGGGAAGGCCTAACATTCCGGTTGGCCCAGGTGCCTAAAGAACCTCCTATGGGAGGGGCCTTACAATACCATAAATAGAAAAATAGAAGGAAAGGAACTACAGACTTTTTGATAGGAAAGAGATAGAATTTAATCAAGTCATGCTAAACCAATAAAGAGGTTAGAGAAGAAAGTTAAAGGGGAATGGGTAAGAGACAAAGAGGGCGGGAATAGAGAAGAGGTCAATGGTAAAAAAAAAAAAAAGGAAACACATAACTAAATCCAAAACCCTCTTTTCTCTCTAAGTTGTTCAGAAAAACATATAAGTCCTTTTATTTCTGCTTCTATTAAACAACTCTTTTCATACTCTGAATTTCTGTTTACATAGGGATGATTATTCTTCAGTCCTCTAAAAACCTAAATCAATTGTTATCAAATATACCAGAACATCATTCTTGAAAGGTGAATAAGCCCAGCAACACTGGGGTGTAACTGAACCCAAAGCCTAGCTTTGCTCAGGTCTCTGCTGATTAATGAGTCAAGAATGAGTTCAGTTAGACTAAATGTTTACCCCCGGATTCTGTATATGGTACCCAAATTTGCAAGCACCGCCAAGATGTTCATGCAGATTAATTGGTTAATGAACTGTTAACCATCAATTGCGAATGTTATTTGGCATTCATTAAGCTTTGTGCACGCATCTGGCTGCATGCTATTTTATAAGGTGGAACATCTAACTCCTGTAGTGTGCACCCCAAAATGGAATGTGACCATGGGAGGGGTATGGGTGTGTTAGGGGAATTCCAAAACATTATATATGTAGATATAGAATACTGACCCTTACTTAGGGCACCAGCATTTATACCAGGTTTAAGCAGGTGTAAGTTTGCCATCCAAAGTTAGATAAGGGACTCAGTGCTACAGGATGCATAGCCTTAATAGAACATTACTTAAATTTTGGAGATCCATCTGGGATCAAGTGAACAAAATATTGGAAAATCCAGTGGCACTGACATACGATACCATCCTATTTGGTACGTTAATGAGGGCTAAAAGCCAAATATCTGCTCGGAATAACAAACTTCTTTTAATAATGACAGAGGTTGCCATACAACTTATTTTGAGGAACTGGAAAAACTGGGATCGATTAAATTATACTTTGTGGTGGAAATCTCTGTGTCAGACTTTTAAAATGGAAAGTATGATGGCCATACAACAGGGACATTATAGGAAGTTTATGGATATTTGGGAGCCATTGACAAAATTCTGTAAGGAGTGATTGTTGATTTTGTCCATTGATAATACACATCCAGTGTGGATGGGAAGATATATTTTTAATTTGAGTGCAAATTGTTGGATATGTAGTGGGGGGGGGGGGAGTGTGATATATGTATTTGTCATAGAATATAATTTTGATTGAATTTAAGTGACTGTATAATATGT
This sequence comes from Geotrypetes seraphini, assembly GCF_902459505.1. Classification (NCBI taxonomy): domain Eukaryota; kingdom Metazoa; phylum Chordata; class Amphibia; order Gymnophiona; family Dermophiidae; genus Geotrypetes; species Geotrypetes seraphini. The sequence continues at coordinate 239,118,143 of NC_047084.1, read as the reverse complement.
TACACTTATTTTTGGCTTTAAAATGAATAAAGATTTATATATAAAAAAAAGAACACTACTTAGTGCCAATTTTTTTTCAGCTCCTATAATTGAGCACTATTTATAGAATTCACCCTTCCCCCCCCCCCCCCCTTAGTCTCCACAGAACAATAAGTACATTTCCATGGGGACAACTTAGCAAGTGCCAGGAGATTCTGGTTTTATCTAATAACAGAAGCCTTCAATATTCATTTCAACATAGATTATTCTTGGCATGTCCTATGTATTCTCTTGCTTGTTCATTTGAGAACCAAATACAGTCTGCATGGTTCACCCTTTGCATGTTCACCCCTGAACGGTAGCAGAAATAGGAAAAGCAGCCGCAGGATCATTATAAAGCAACAGCATGAAGAGCTCAGATAACAGTTATGACAGTTTATGATCTGGTTTCTCTTTTGAGGATTAGTATTTGGCATGCTCATATACATTTGAGAATAAGGCCCTATGAGCATTTTGCATAGCATCATACTTGTAGTCTTATCACTGTGAAAAATAACAGGAGGTGGCTTCCAAAGGCTATTTTTTATGTTGCATAAATCTTCCTGTCATATAGAGTCTGGGATTCGTCAGTAATAAGGAACACATGAGGAAAGGGACAGTGCTGAGTGAACTCGTTGACACCATTATGCTAAGAGACAGTTGTATAAATTCATATCAAGCAACCCAAGCAACAATTTTGAAAAGAATCCTGAGAGAAGATGGGATCCTCAGAAGATCCTGAAATCAAGTTTCAAGTTTAATAAAATTTGATGTACTGCTTAAACATTACATTTAAAAAAATAAAAATATAAAAACATAGGGGATATATAATTAGGACATGAACCAAAACAAGACGAACTGAAACAAGTAGGTAAGGGGGCAGAACTACAGTTGTAATAGGAAAGAAAGATGGAGAAGGGTGGCACAGTAGGTAAGAGAGGCTATCCTCTTCCTTATTTAGTTTTTGAGAGGAGTTGGTGGTCTAGGATAGTAATGATATCACATGTCGTAAGCGTCCCTAAATAGAAAAGTTTTTAAGTTCATTTTAAATTTATCTATATTTTCTTCCTCTCTTAAGTAGAGTGGTAGTGAGTTCCAGTGTGTGGGCGCCATAACTGAAAAGATACGTTTTTGGGTAGTATCATAGAAAAGGTGTCTTAAGGATGGAACATGTAAGAGGGATTGATGCTGGATCTTAGTGTTCTTGAAGAGCAATAGGGGACAAGTAATCTATCGATAAAACCTGGTGTATGTAGAATTTTTGTTTTGAATGTAAGCAGTAAGATTTTATAGGCGATTCTGTGGGTGATTGATAGCCAATGTGATTTTATTAGAAGGGGTGTCGGTCAAATTTTTTTGCTTTATGTATTAATTTGACAGCAGTATTTTGGATAATCTGTAATCTTCGAAGTTCTTTTTGAGCGATTCCGTGATATAAAAAATTGCAGTAGTCCAATTGCAAAATTACTAATGAGTGGAGAAGAATATTAAGGGATGATGACTTTAAAAGATTTGAAACTGATCTGATCATTTTTAATTTATAGAAGAATTTTTTATCACTGAACTAATTTGTGAATGAAAAGTCAGTTTTATCACAACCATTAATCGACCAAATTCATCAACATCCACTCTCCTATGTCTCCCATCAGATCTCTGTTTATCCACCTATATCTCTCAACCTTTCAAAATCAAAAACTCCCAACAAACATGATTGATTAATTTGACCTTAATAGTGAATAAATTAATAGAAACACTGCAAAAACAGAGAATAGTGCTGAGGCAGCATGGTTTTAGTTGAGGTAGATCTTGACAGTCAACTCCAGTGAATCAATGAAGAGCACTAGATGTGGTATGGGTTTAGAACAGGGGTTCTCAACCCAGCCCTTGGGGCACACTTAATCAGCCAAGGTTTTGGGATATCCACAAAGAATATGCATGAGATAAATTTGCATATACTACCTCCATTCTAAAAAAAAAAAACCCCCAAAAAACAGATAAACAGACAATCCGCAAGATCCAGAAAGAGTTTATATCTATCTATCCATCCATTGAGAATATTGACCATTTAAACCTACTCACTGTTTTCTCTTTCAACCAGTTCTTAATCCATAATAGGATGTTACCTCATATTCCATGACTTTCTAAATTCCTCAGCATGAGGTACTTTGTCAAATGCCTTTTGAAAATCCAGGTACACAATATCGACCGACTCACCCTTATCTACTTGTTTTATTCACCCCTTCAAAGAAATGTAGTTGATTAGTGAGGCAAAATTTCCCTTCTAGTAACATAGTAACATAGTAACATAGTAGATGACGGCAGATAAAGACCCGAATGGTACATCCAGTCTGCCCAACCTGATTCAATTTAATTTATTTTTTTTTTTTTTTTTCTTCTTAGCTATTTCTGGGCAAGAATCTAAAGCTTTACCCAGTACTTTGCTTGGGTTCCAACTGCCGAAATCTCTGTTAAGACTTACTCCAGACCATCTACACCCTCCCAGCCATTGAAGCCCTCCCCAGCCCATCCTCCACCAAACAGCCATACACAGACACAGACCGTGCAAGTCTGCCCAGTACTGGCCTAGTTCAATATTTAATATTATTTTCTGATTCTAAATATTCTGTGTTCATCCCACACTTCTTTGAACTCAGTCACAGTTTTACTCTCCACCACCTCTCTCGGGAGCACATTCCAGGCATCCACTACCCTCTTCCTAACATTGCCCCTGAATCTACCACCCCTCAACCTCAAATTATGTCCTCTGGTTTTACCATTTTCCTTTCTCTGGAAAAGATTTTGTTCTACGTTAATACCCTTCAAGTATTTGAACGTCTGAATCATATCTCCCTTGTCTCGCCTTTCCTCTAGGGTATACATATTCAGGGCTTCCAGTCTCTCCTCATATGTCTTCTGGTGCAAGCCTCCTATCATTTTCGTCGCCCTCCTCTGGACCGCCTCAAGTCTTCTAACGTCTTTCGCCAGATACGGTCTCCAAAACTGAACACAATACTCCAAGTGGGGCCATCTGAGCAGGGACTCTCTATTGTATGTTAAAATGTACAGCGCTGCGTATGCCTTTCAGTGCTATAGAAATAATAAATAGTAGTAGTAGTAGAAGACGAAATCCATGTAGGCTTTGTCTCATTAATCCATACTTATGTATATGCTCTGTACTTTCGTTCTTTATAACAGTCTCTACCATTTTGCCCAGCACTGACATCAAACTCATTGGTCTATAATTTCCCAAATCACCTTTGGAACCTTTTAAAAAAAAATTGGTGTTACATTGGCCACACTCCAGTCTAGTATTAGTATTAGCACACCTTTTAAATATTGACCTCATTAGTATTTCTCACTTCAGCCCATTCTCCTTATTTTTGTATGCCATTGTTCCAGTTTTCAGTACTTTTTATAAGGCTTTCCAGCTAGAGGCAACAAGGGGTCATGATATGAAGCAGAAAGAGAGATCAGACTTAGGAGCAAAAGGAGAAAATGTTTATTTTTTAAAAAATTTTTCAGTTAAGGTGGATACGCAGAACAACCTCCCAATGGAAGCAGGGGATGCAAAAACAAACCCTGAATGTAACAGCATATGGGACTGACACAGAAGACCATGGGTAGCAGGAATGTAAAGCAAAAGTCAGCGTCTTGTGTTATCTGCAGCATTCAACTGAGAGAAAGAAAATGCACATGCTAGGTAAACCTTGTCACCTTTATGTGCTGTCTGAGGTTCTGTTTACGTTTTTATATGTTGAGTCTGCCAAGTCGAGTTCCAATGACTTCAATTCTAATTATGATGGCTGATTTAGTAGTTTGTACACCTACATCCCTGGGAACTAAACTCAGATCCCTAACTTATTTAGCCTGGGCCATCTGAATGTAATTTATTTTGCTCACCTTTTGATCTGCAATGCATTTTAAACCAGTGACTCTATAGTGTAAGGCTCTGTGTCCCTGTGCCAATCAAGCAAGTAAACCAGTTCCCATTAAGTATTTTTTTTTTAAAGTACATTGAGCAGTCTAGCCATCCTTTCCACTCTATCTCTTATTGATTCAACTGCATGAAGCTCTGTGGCGCTAATATCATCCTCTTGAAGCTGGGAACTATAGACTGGCTCAGAGCACAGTTACTGCTATTGACTTTGTATGTTAGTAATTTTGTGCATGTTTTATTTGTACTCCATCTAGACTGGTAGATAGTGAGGAATTAAAAAAACAAACAAACATTAAATTAAAAAAATTAATACTATGGGGCTAATTTTCAAAAATGAAAGTTCAAAAATCAGCATAAAGTGGCACTTGGACATTTTTCTCACCAAAACATCCAAGTGCTGATTTTTGATGCCGACTTTCTGGACGTCTTGCTAGGCTTCTTAGTCGCAGTGTATCCAAAGTTCAAGGGGGCGTGTTAGAGGCATGTTATGGGTAGGCTTTGGGCGTGCTTAACACTTGGGCATCATGTGGTGATATTGATAATCAAACATTTCCCAAGACATCCAGGATAGAACTTAGATGTCCGGAGCTAGACCTGTTTTAAAAGCATCTAAGTGCCATAAAGAAACCCAAACTGACCAGATGACCACTGGAGGGATTAATTAGTGACCAATAAGGGAAACAAAATCCCCAAAATTGGAGCAGAATATTATAAAAGGGTGGTTGAAAATCTCAAAAACCAGCTTGGGCAAATGAAATATAATTTCTAAGCCAAGACTTACAAGTTCCACTGTTGCATCATTGATTCTCAAAACTTCCCCCAACCTTTATATAACACTCCAAAATTATTGACAGTAATCTTTATTACTTCACTTCTAATGCTTCCTTATTTGTTAAAATAATTCCAATGATGGTTTCTTTCTTTCATATTATTAATAACTTATCTTTCACATAGCTAAGAAACTTATAAACTTACCTTAGATAGATGCCAAATTCATAGCCCGACCGGACCCATTTCGCCCTTTTTCAGACCTTCTCAAAGGTTCCATAATAATGCTGCATTTCTAGCTGCTTTTCTCCTGGTGAGAGCCGTTCCCGGTGAGGGCTGGGTGCTCAACAGCCCTCACCAGGAGAAAAGCAGCCCATTGGGCTATGAATTTGGCATCTAAGATAAGTTCATCTCATTCTGCCGGTGATGAGTCAAAGCCAAGTTGCGCGTAGGACATCAGTGCACTGGATTAAAATAGTATTTTAAAACGCTCCGAGGGGGGTAACCCCCACACACACTTTACGTAGAACAGTTTGTTCTCCTCTATAATGGGGGGTTCTTTCTCCCCAACACCCCCCACAAGGGGAGTGCCAACAGTTCTAAGTAAAGTGGGGGTGCCCACACATACCCTCGAAGCGCTTTAAAATACTGTTTTAATCCAGCGTGCTGACGTCCTGCGTGCAATCGTCTGCCCAGCATTGTCTGCGCATGATTGTCTCGCACGGTTTAGTCTATGAACCCATTCTGCCATATTGGGTCAGACCAATGATCCATCTAGCCCATATCCTGTTCCCATAGTGGCCTATCCAGGTCACAAGAACCTGGCAAAAACCTCTCATCCTCCTTCTTCTTGATGTATGTTTTGCACTTTCCTCCCTCTTACCTCTGCCCTACATGCTAGACAGAACTGATGCCTCATATGCTGCACAATGGTCTTCCCCTCTTTCTCCCACCAAAATTCCTACATAACCCCTCACATACTCCCTTATCCCGACACACCTCAAGCATTGCTGTTTAACCACCAAATCCCAACATACCATCATACACCCTCCTCATGCAGCACACATTACCAGGTACAAAAGAAAAATACCTTAGATTGTAAGCCCACTAAGAACAGAACAAGTACCTAAACTAAAACTTAGATTTGTAGACCAATTGGAACTCGACTCGGTTAATAATAAGAAAAGTAATAGAAAAGGAAAAAAAAAAAACCCAAGCTACATGAAAGAAAGAAGAACTAATTTACAAAATGTTTGGCAAAGAGGATTGGCTTTAAAGTTTTCTGAAATGATAGAAAGGGACTTTAGCCCCTTAGTGAGAGTGGCAAATTGTTCCAAAGTTCCGTCAATTTGAAAGAGAAAGAGTGATTAAATTTTCTGAAAGATTTAAGTTTACCCTTAAGGAAAAGAAAGTTCCAGTTTTTGAGAGCTTTTTGCATGATGAGATCTGTATACATTCCAATCTAAGGGAACAAGAGTAATGAAAATACCATATAGGATCTTAAGTGCTATGCAAATGCACTTAAATTGAATTAAGAACATAAGAATTGCCACAGCAGAGTCAGACCAGTGATCCATCGTGCCCAGTAGTTCGCTCATGCGGCGGCCCCCAGGTCAAAGACCAGTGCTCTAAATGAGTCCAGCCTCACCTGCATACTTTCCAGTTTAGCAGGAACTTGTCCAACTTTGTCTTGAATCCCTGGAGGGTGTTTTCCCCTATAACAGACTCCAGAAGAGGGTTCCAGTTTTCTACCACTCTGGGTGAAGAAGAACTTCCTTACGTTTGTACGTTCAGGAGTTGGCCCAAATTACAGAGCAGACCCACGACAAGTCCATTCTCGAGACACCCAAATCATCAGCTTTGAAGCCAACATTTGGGATACAGGAAATGGCTGGCGGCAATGACACCTGGCAGTTGGTGACCTCTTCCACAGGTAAACATAGAAGATCCCCCCCCCCCTTTTTTCAATCTCTTCATCCTCTTCTTTTTCTTCCCAACAGGCCAACCCTACATCAACCCCTCAACTCGTCCTGAAGAATAGATTCCAGATTCTTCAGGAAGAAGCCGCCGACAATGGAGAGCGGCCGCACGATACTTAAAGTCCTAGATTTCAAACGTACGGACTTTAATGCAATGGGAAAGTACCTGAAGAAAGAGCTGTTAGGATGGGAGGACATAAGAGAAGTGGAAAGACAGTGGTCTAAGCTGAAAGGAGCGATAAAAATGGCTACGGACCTTTATGTGAAGAAAATCAATAAAAACAAAAGAAAAAGGAAGCCGATATGGTTCTCCAACCTAGTGGCTGAGAAAATAAAGGCGAAAGAGTTGGCGTTCATGAAATATTAAAAAACCCAAGAAGAGGAGAGCAGAAAGGACTACAGGGTGAAACTGAAAGAAGCCAAGAGAGAGATACGTTTGGCGAAGGCACAGGCGGAAGAACAAATGGCTAAAAATGTAAAAAAGGGAGATAAAAATTTTTTCAGATATATTAGTGAAAGGAGGAAGATAAAAAATGGAATTGCTAGGCTAAAAGATGCTGGGAACAAATATGTGGAGAGTGATGAAGAGAAAGCAAATGTGCTAAACAAATACTTCTGTTCTGTGTTCACAGAAGAAAATCCTGGAGAAGGACCGAGATTGTCCGGCAAAGTTACACGAGAAAATGGAGTAGATTCTGTGCCGTTCACGGAGGAGGGTGTTTATGAGCAACTTGAAAAACTGAAGGTGGACAAAGCGATGGGACCAGACGGGATCCATCCCAGGATACTAAGGGAACTCAGAGAGGTTCTGGCGAGTCCTATTAAAGACTTGTTCAACAAATCTCTGGAGACGGGAGTGATTCCTGGGGATTGGAGGAGAGCGGATGTGGTCCCTATTCATAAAAGTGGTCACAGGGATGAAGCAGGAAACTACAGGCCGGTGAGCCTCACTTCAGTTGTTGGAAAAATAATGGAAGTGTTGCTGAAATAAAGGATAGTGTATTTCCTTGAATCTAATGGGTTACAGGACCCGAGGCAACATGGCTTTACAAAAGGTAAATCGTGCCAAACGAACCTGATTGAATTTTTTGATTGGGTGACCAGAGAGCTGGATCGAGGACATATGCTAGATGTAATTTATTTGGATTTCAGCAAAGCCTTTGATACAGTTCCTCATAGGAGGCTGTTGAACAAACTTGAAGGGCTAAAGTTAGGACCCAAAGTGGTGAACTGGGTCAGAAACTGGCTGTCGGACAGACGCCAGAGGGTGGTGGTTAATGGAAGTCGCTCGAAGGAAGGAAAGGTGACTAGTGGAGTCCCTCAGGGTTCGGTGCTGGGGCCAATCCTGTTCAATATGTATGTAAGTGACATTGCTGAAGGGTTAGAAGGAAAAGTGTGCCTTTTTGCAGATGATACCAAGATTTGTAACAGAGTAGACACCGAAGAGGGAGTGGAAAATATGAAAAAGGATCTGCAAAAGTTAGAGGAATGGTCTAATGCCTGGCAACTAAAATTCAATGCAAAGAAATGCAGAGTAATGCATTTGGGGATTAATAATAGGAAGGAACCGTATATGCTGGGAGGAGAGAAGCTGATATGCACGGACGGGGAGAGGGACCTCGGGGGTGATAGTGTCCGAAGATCTAAAGGCGAAAAAACAGTGTGACAAGGCAGTGGCTGCTGCCAGAAGGATTCTGGGCTGTATAAAGAGAGGCGTAGTCAGTAGAAGAAAGAAGGTGTTGATGCCCCTGTACAGGTCATTGGTGAGGCCCCACTTGGAGTATTGTGTTCAGTTTTGGAGACCGTATCTGGCGAAAGACGTAAGAAGACTTGAGGCGGTCCAGAGGAGGGCGACGAAAATGATAGGAGGCTTGCACCAGAAGACATATGAGGAGAGACTGGAAGCCCTGAATATGTATACCCTAGAGGAAAGGAGAGACAGGGGAGATATGATTCAGACGTTCAAATACTTAAAGGGTATTAACGTAGAACAAAATCTTTTCCAGAGAAAGGAAAATGGTAAAACCAGAGGACATAATTTGAGGTTGAGGGGTGGTAGATTCAGGGGCAATGTTAGGAAATTCTACTTTACGGAGAGGGTGGTGGATGCCTGGAATGCGCTCCCGGGAGAGGTGGTGGAGAGTAAAACTGTGACTGAGTTCAAAGAAGCGTGGGATGAACACAGAAGATTTAGAATCAGAAAATAATATTAAAGATTGAACTAGGCCAGTTACTGGGCAGACTTGTACGGTCTGTGTCTGTGTATGGCCGTTTGGAGGAGGATGGGCAGGGGAGGGCTTCAATGGCTGGGAGGGTGTAGATGGGCTGGAGTAAGTCTTAACAGAGATTTAAGCACAGTACCGGGTAAAGCTTTGGATTCTCGCCCAGAAATAGCTAAGAAGAAAAAAAAAAAATAAATAAATAAATTTTTTAAATTGAATCAGGTTGGGCAGACTGGATGGACCATTCGGGTCTTTATCTGCCGTCATCTACTATGTTACTATGACAAGTTACAGGAGCAGGCCCAGCACGAAGAACTCGAAGAACGGGAGCAGGCCCAACACGCAACCCCATCTGCTGACCGACTTCCCCCTCCACAACGGAAGAAGCGCAGAGTTATAGTCAATGGGGACTCCATGCTGAGGGGCACCGAGGGACCAATCTGCAGACCGGATGCTCACTCAAGAGAGGTTTGCTGTCTGCCTGGAGCCAAAATACGGGACGTCACCACCAGCCTGGGTAAACTACTTACACCTCATGACCATTTTCCTATGCTTCTTATCCATATAGGTACGAATGACACTGCCAGGAACACCCCAGAGACCATCACCAGAGACTTCGGAGCCTTGGGTGAGAGGCTGAAGCAGACAAGTGCGCAGGTAGTCTTCTCATCAATCCTCCCAGTTAGAGGCAAGGGAAGAGCCAGAGATGAATGCATCCTGAGAACGAACGAATGGCTACAAGGATGGTGTCGAGATATGAACTTCGGATTCCTGGATCATAGAGAGGCGCTGCAGGGACTACAGGGACCAGATGGACTCCATTTGACCAGCAGAGGTAAGAACGTCTTCGGACACCGACTAGCCCGCCTGCTTCGCAGGGCTTTAAACTAGGTAAGTTGGGGGAGGGGACCTACTCATATACTGGTGTGGAAAGGAACTATCCTGATGGGACGAGTCGACACTCTGTTTCCGAGGTAAGGACCCAATATGCAAACAGTTCTCTAGGAGCCACACAGACTCAGTCAAGAATAGCCTTACAGGGACTCAGCAAACACAAAGTGTGGAGGGCCATGTATGTTAATGCACACAGTTTAGGCAATAAAATTCTAGAACTGGAAACTGAAATAAGGGATGCCAACCTGGACGTGGTGGCAATATCCGAGACTTGGTTCACGGACGCACATGGGTGGGATATGGCTATACCGGGGTACAATTTACTTCGTCAGGACAGAGAGGGCAGGTTAGGTGGAGGGGTAGCACTATACATTAAAGAGGACATCAAAACCACCAGGATCACTGATGTCAAGTATACCGGGGAATCCCTCTGGGTAAACCTGGCAAGAGGTGGCAAAAAATGCCTGTATCTTGGTGTGGTATACAGACCTCCAAGACAACCGGAAGACATGGACGCAGAATTAATTGAAGACATAGAGAATATAACTCTACGGGGCGACACTGTACTGCTAGGGGACTTCAACATACCTGATGCAGACTGGAACACATTTTCAGGAACAACCAGAAGCAGCAGGAGGCTTTTGACCTCCATAAAAGGAGTACATCTCAGACAGATGGTAACGGAGCCCACTAGAGCCCAGGCGATCCTAGACCTGGTACTCACCAACAGGGAAAGCGTCTCAGAGGTCTCGGTAGGAGATACGCTAGCCTCCAGCAACCATAACATGGTATGGTTCAACCTTGGGAAAGGATCCCCTAAATCAATTACAAAAACAAAGGTGCTCCAATTCCGGGGCACCGACTTCGCACGCATGGGAGATTTCGTTCATCAGACGCTGCAGGACCAAGCAGAGACCGGCAATGTGGAAACTATGTGGTCGTACCTGAAATCATCCATACACGAAGCAACTAATCGCTACATAAAATCAGTAGATAAACGACAAAGAAACAACAAACCCCAATGGTTCACTGAAGAGATCTCGCACCTCATTAACGAGAAGAAAAAAGCATTTCTTTCCTACAAACGTACGCAGAGAAGAGAAACTAAAGTAGAATATAAGTCCAGATCTGCAGCGGTCAAAACAGCAGTTAGGGAGGCCAAACTTCGAGTGGAAGAAACTCTGGCAAAAAACATTAAAAAAGGGGACAAATCCTTCTTTAGGTATATCAGTGATAGGAAAAGGAACACAGACGGTATAGTACGCCTTAGACAACTGGATGGAAACTACACAGTGGCGGATTCAGAAAAAGCAGAACTACTAAATGAATATTTCTGCTCAGTCTTCACCTGCGAAGCACCGGGACACGGACCACAGTCGATGATAAAACAAGACGTGGATGACCCGTTTCAGAATTTTGAGTTCACACCTGGGGACGTTTACAATGAACTGGCAAGGCTAAAGGTAAACAAGGCCATGGGACCGGACAATTTACACCCAAGAGTGCTCAGAGAATTGAGAGACGTTCTGGCAGAACCGTTGGCAGTGCTCTTCAATCTCTCACTAAGTACGGGGAAAGTTCCGTTAGACTGGAAAACAGCCAACGTCGTTCCTCTACATAAAAAGGGTTGCAAGGCTGAGGCTGCAAACTATAGACCGGTAAGCCTCACCTCAATAGTGTGTAAACTCATGGAAACACTAATTAAGTATAAATTAGATACGATCCTGAATGAGGGAAATCTCCGGGATCCCAGCCAACATGGATTCACCAAGGGTAGGTCATGCCAGTCAAATCTAATCAGCTTCTTTGACTGGGTAACAAGAAGACTGGACTCAGGAGAGTCCTTGGACGTCGTGTACCTGGACTTCAGCAAAGCGTTCGACAGCGTCCCAAACCGCAGGCTGCTGAACAAGATGAAATCGATGGGATTAGGGGAGAGACTCTAACTGCATGGGTTAAAGATTGGCTTAATGGCAGACTTCAGAGGGTCCCTCTCTAAAATGTCGGAGGTGACTAGTGGAGTGCCACAGGGTTCGGTCCTGGGCCCACTCCTCTTCAACATATTCATTGGGGATCTGACTCAAGGGCTTCAAGGCAAGGTAACCTTATTCGCTGATGACGCCAAACTATGCAATATAGTAAACGGCTATAATCTACAGGATGCTATGGAGCAAGACCTGCGTACTTTAGAAAGTTGGTCCTTGATATGGCAGCTGGGCTTCAACGCCAAGAAATGTAAGGTCATGCATCTCGGTAACGGAAATCCTTGCAGAACTTACACCCTGAATGGAGAAACTTTAACCAGGACTACGGCAGAACGAGACTTAGGAGTAATCATCAGTGCTGACATGAAAGCAGCCACTCAAGTGGAGAAGGCTTAATCTAAAGCACGGCAGATGATAGGTTGTATCAAGAGAAGCTTCGTCAACAGGAAACCTGAAGTCATGATGCCATTGTACAGAGCCATGGTGAGACCTCATCTGGAGTACTGTGTGCAATTCTGGAGGCCACATTACCGTAAGGATGTGCTCAGAATTGAGTCGGTTCAGCGGATGGCCACCAGGATGGTCTCGGGGCTAAAGGGTCTCCCGTACGAGGATAGACTGGGCAAATTGCAGCTCTACACTCTTGAAGAGCGTAGGGAGAGGGGAGACATGATTGAGACATTTAAGTACATCACGGGACAGGTCGAGGTGGAAGATGATATCTTTCTTCTCAGGGGACCCTCGACCACAAGAGGACATCCGCTCAAACTCAGGGGAGGGAAGTTTCGTGGAGATGCCAGGAAGTACTTCTTCACGGAGAGAGTGATCGAGCATTGGAACAAGCTTCCAGTGCAGGTGGTCGAGGCATGCAGCATCCCAGACTTCAAGAACAAATGGGATACCCATGTGGGATCCCTACGAGGTCATGCCAAGGGATAGGGTCACTAGGACTTGAATGAGCGGGTCAGTAGTGTGACAGTATAATTACAATTATACTTAAGGGGTCAGAAGACTTAAGAGGGTGGGTAAATAGTGTGGGCAGACTTGATTGGCTATATAGCCCTTATCTGCCGTCATCTTTCTATGTTTCTATGTTTCTAATCTGTCCCCTTTCAACTTTAGAGTGCCCTCTCGTTCTCCCTACCTTGGAGAGGGTGAACAATCTGTCTTTATCTACTAAGTCTATTCCCTTCAGTATTTTGAATGTTTCGATCATGTCCCCTCTCAGTCTCATCTTTTCAAGGGAGAAGAGGCCAGTTTCTCTAATCTCTCACTGTACGGCAACTCCTCCAGCCCCTTAAACATTTTAGTCGCTCTTCTCTGGACCTTTTCGAGTAGTACCGTGTCCTTCTTCATGTACAGTGACCAGTGCTGGATGCAGTACTCCAGGTGAGGGTGCACCATGGCCCAGTACAGCGGCATGATAACCTTTTCTGATCTGTTCGTGATCCCCTTCTTTAGCATTCCTAGCATTCTGTTTGCCCTTTTCACTGCCGCCGCACATTGCACGGACGGCTTCATCAACTTGTCGATCAAAACTCCTAAGTCTCTTTCCTGGGATGTTTCTCCAAGTACCAACACGGACATCCTGTATTCATGCATGAGATTTTTGTTACCGACATGCATCACTTTACATTTATCCACATTGAACCTCATTTGCCATGTCGATGCCCATTTCTCAAGCTTGATTATGTCACGTTGCAGATCTGCTTTGATGTTGTTTGTGCTTATTCCAGTTTTCGTCCGTTCTTGACCTTTTCCATTCCTTAAACAAAGTTTTCTTGTCCTTCACCCCTACAGTGAGCCACTCCGGTTCCTTGTTCTTTTTCCTCTTGGATCCCATGTTGATATGCGTTATATAAAGATTTTGCGCCTCGGTGACTGTGTCCTTAAAAAGATGAACTGGGAGCCAATGTATTTCTTTGAGTAATGGAGACACATGGTCAAATTTGCTCTTTCCAAAGATGAATCTGACAGCAGTATATACTATATAAACCACTTTAGTGGTACCACATTAAAATGGCATATCAAATGCCTGTCAGATGTCCAAGTTGAGCGAAGAAGGCACACCAATGATTGAGTTGAGCAGCAAGTCCAGCTTCAGGAGCCAGCAGAGTACATGATGACCACACTACTAGTTAACATTGTCTCAGTGGCGTACCTAGGGTATGTGGCACCTGGGGCCCATCATTTTTTGACCCCCCCCCCCATCTATATGAAAAATATGACTTTTAGTAACAATCCACATATCGCACAAGAGTGTACCTAGGAAAAGGCAGCATCTTAAACACTGCAGTGAGAACTAGAACACCAACACATACATTGTAAAACTAAACAAGCCAGATCCCACACAGTCAATTGATCCTGTAGTCAATGCCAACTGAAAACTATGTTCTTTTCATACACACAGAACAGAGATACACCCTCGCCCAATATGGAATAATCATAAAATAAAAATAGAAATATGTAGACAAAAGTTAAACTGAACCGCCAAGAAACCAGACCCTGGATATAATGCAACACCACAAAAACAGTAACACATGTCCTCTAATACAGTGCAAAATATAAAGACAGTAGATGTAAATTTGAAAAAACTGATACATAACAATCACCACTTTACAAATTAACAAATAAAAATAAAACAAATAATGAGAAATAAAAAAATACCATTTTATTGAACTAATCCCTGTAAGCTTGGTCCCCATCCCCGCAAACCACCTGATTCCATCCACACAAGCTTTGAATTGTTTATATTAAAGTATAAAAAGAAACAATATTCTGCACAATTGTCAATTTATAAATCAGCGTCTTCTCCCCACTCTCTCTTCCCCATTTGCCTTCAGCGTCCTCAGCCCACTCTCTCTCCACTTTCCTTCAGCGCATGCACATAAAAACAAGCAATTTCATTCTATTCATTCATAGAAATTAAAGTCTAAATAATGCCAGTCACATAACAAAATATGATTTTACAAAAATAATTCTCTGCACAGTCAAGCCTGCAAGGATTACTAGATGTCTTTCAGCAGCTCCCCTCCCTCCCTCCCCCATACCTTTGTGGCCAAGTCAAAATGATCTACCAACAATAAAATTTTAAAAACACAAAGCACGCTATACGCAGTGAAAATGTTAATTATCATTTATATTCCGCGGGTTTTCAAAGAGGTCAAGGCAGATGACTTTATGCAATGTCACCTCAGTAACAACTATACAAAAATAGACAAATATTCCCCCTCCCTTTTTACTAAACCGCGATAGCGGTTTTTAGCGCAGGGAGCTGCACTGAATGCCCTACGCTGCTCTCGACGCTCATAGGTTCCCTGCGCTAAAAAACGCTATTGCGGTTTAGTAAAAGGGGGCCATAGTGCAAAATATAGACAGCATATATAAATTCTCAAAACGGACACATTTTGATCACTAAATTGAAAATAAAATCATTTTTCCTACCTTTGGTAATTTCATGAGTCTCTGGTTGCACTTTCTTCTTCTGACTGTGCATCCAATCTTTCTTCCCTTCTTTCAGCCTGTATGCTTCCTCTCCTCCTGACCTCATTCCCCTCCTCCCAACTTTTTCTTCCTGCCCTTTCTTTCTCTCTTCATGCCCCCTTTCTTTTTTTCTGTTTCTCTTCCTGCCCTCTTACTTTCTTTCTCCTTGCCTTCCCCCAAGCCACTGCCAATGTCACTGCCATCGGGGTACAGGCCCCAAAGCTGCCAGCCGCCGCCCCACCCAAGCTCTCCCTACTTCTGGCTGACTAGCATTCCTCTCCCTAATGTCAATTCTGCCGTCGGAGAAGAAGGCTGATCGGCCCAAGATCACAATCGATTGGATGAAATGCTGCCGGGTCCTGCCTTCGCGGAAACTGAAAGTAGGCAGGACCCGGCAGCAAGAAGAGTAAATGGAAAGCTTCACTGACCTGTCTCCCGCCTTAGCCCGTAGCGAATTTATGCTTCGGGGATCTAACATGTGCGTGCCGGCTTCCTTTCTCTTCCCCTCCCCTCCCCCGGACATAACTTCCGGTTTCAGAGGGAAGAGAAGGGAAGCCGGCACACACACGTTAAAGCCCCGGAGCATAAGTTGCTACGGGCTAAGGTGAAATCTTCAAGCTAGCTTTTTTTTTTTTTATGTTGAGCAGCAGCGGAGGCAGCAGAATTTATTTAGCTGGGCGGTCATCTAAATTACCCAGGCGGACCGCCCAGCTGAAAGGCCCTAGGGCAGGGGTGCCCACACTTTTTTGACTCGCGAGCTACTTTTAAAATGACCAAGTCAAAATGATCTACCAACAATAAAATTTTAAAAAAACACAACGCACACTGTACGCATAGAATTGTTAATTATCATTCCTATTCCGGGGGATTTTCAAAGAGGTCAAAGCAAATGACTCTATGCACTGTCACCTCAGTAACAACCATACAAAAATAGACAAATACCAACCCCCCTCCCTTTTTACTAAACCACAATAGCAGTTTTTAGCGCAGGGAGCTGCGCTGAATGCCCAGCGCTGCTCTCGATGCTCATAGGCTTCCTGCGCTAAAAACCACTATTGCGGTTTAGTAAAAGGGGACCATATTGTAAAATATAGACAGCAGATATAAATTCAGACACATTTTGATCACTAAATTTAAAATAAAATCATTTTTCCTACCTTGTCTGGTGATTTCATGAGTCTTTGGTTGCACTTTCTTCTTCTGACTGTGCATCCAATCTTTCTTTCAGCCTGTATTCTTCCTCTCCTCCACACCTCATTCCCTCCCCCAACTTTTTCTTCCTCTCTCCCTGACCTTTCTTTCTTTCTCTCTTCATGCGCCCTTTCTTTTTTTCTGTTTCTCTTCTTTCCTTCTGTCTCCCTGCCTGCCCCCTTTCTTTTTTTCTCCCTGCCCTTCCCTAAGCCACTGCCACTGCCATCGGGGAAAAGGACCCAAACGCCACCAATGGATAACAGGCTCCGACGCCGCCCCATGCTCTCTCTGCTTCAGGCCGATCAATCTTCCTCTCCCCGACGGCAATTCTGCCATCGGAGAGGAAGTTCCGCCCAGCCAGGCAGCGATTGGCTGGCCTGAACTTCCTCTCCGATGGCAGATTTGACGTCGGGGAGAGGAAGATTGATCAGCCCGATAGATCGCCAAGGCAAAGTGAGTCCTGGGTGATCGACTCACTTTGCCTTGGCGAGCTACCCGTCGATCTATTGGGCACCCCTGCCCTAGGGAGAACACTCAGTTCTCTCCTGTGCACCCCCTTGGGGCGTGCACCCGGGGCGGACTCCCCCCCTTGCCCCCCCCCCTAGGTACGCTACTGGATTGTCTTCCTGATGAACTACCCAACAAATGATCCAAACACAGCTGCATAAGAAGGGGAAATAGGGTGAGTGCTGGATAGGAAAATTAAGAAACAGAGACCATGGCTGACTGCTGGGGACTGGAAGAAGGAGCTCAATGAGAGAGAGAGAGATGGTGGCAGGGAGGGGTCTATGATAAGTTCTCAGTGCTAATGTAAATGAATTAGTCTACTATTGCTAATCATTTCTGTAGTGCTACTAGACTTAAGCAGCACTGTAAAACTTAAATGCAGGTAGTTTTTCTGTCCCTACTGGGCTCACAATATAAATTTTGTACCTAGGACAATGGAAGGTTAAGTGATTTGCCCAGGGTCACAAGGAGCTGCAGGGGAAATCAAACCCAGGTCCCCAGGATCTCAGTCTACTACATTAACCATTACGCTACTCCATACTACCAAAGTTTCACTAAAAATAATCTATTTTTTCACATCTTCTTGCTATTAAATTGTTTAATTCAAGGGCCAAATTATCCAACTCACTATTTTCAAAAAGCATTTTTAAGATGGTTTTCTATGCAGTTCATATGCAGTACATCTAAATCTCAAGTCAGATGTTGTGACTAGTGCTGCCCGATTCAGGAAAAAATTTTTGATTCGATTCGTTTCAGACTATTGAATTGATTTTTTGATTCGATTCTCCTGCCCAATTGGGTGTTGTTGTTTTTTTCAAACATCCTGGTGAGTTTATTAGCCTCTTCACCCCCTTTGCCCTCTCCTACCCACACTGGCACTTTGGTGTAAACAAAATAAACAAATAGACTTTTCCACTTTCTGTTAAATCCTAGCTCACGTTCACGGTCTAATACCAGCTCTGGAAGGATACACATTTCAAATCTGACATACTATAATCACACAACAGAAAATAAAAAAAAATTTTCTACCTTTTCTTGTCTGGTCATTTTTCAAATCATGTTTGTCCCAGGTTCTGGTTGTCTTCTGATAACTTGTTTGCAACTGTCTCTTTCTTTCTTCATTCTCCATGCTAACCATCCATCTTTCATCTTTGTCCTCTCCTTCTGTTTCCCTTCCCTCCCCCGGAGGTCTGGTATCTTTCCTTTTTTTCATCTCCATCCCCCCACAGCTGCAGTGATGGACCCCACCATCTCCATATCCACCATCTCTCCTTTTCTCAACTACACTTTCAGCCAGCATCTCTCCCTCCTTCCTCACCACCACCAGCTCTTCCTTTCTGTTCCCAACTACCCTCCTATCCAGTATCTCTAGCCCTAACCCTTCCACACCATCCCTTGTATACAACTTATCTCCCTTTCTGTTCCTTCTCTCTATAAATCCCATTGTCCATCTCTTTCCCTCTCCTCTGTTTTTAAACCCATTATTTCTTCTCCCTCCCTCCCCTAGTCCAGTATATGCACGTCTCTTTGAACCTCCCTTCCCTCCCTCCGTGTACTTCTACATCAGGGTCCCCCTAGGTCTGCATGTTTCCCCAGTTTCCCCTGTCCACCATCTATCCTCCCTCTGAATCCCTTATCTATCATATCCAGCATTTTTCCCTGTGTCCCTGTCTCTATTCTCCTCTCCAGTAGTGCCCCCTTTGTCTCCCTGTTCCTATGCTCCCTCCATGCCCAGCATCTTTTCTCTGTTTCATGTCTCTTCTCCATATCCAGCTTCTCCTTACCTCCTGTATCCCCTTCCCCAGGTACAGGCTTTCTCCTACTATCTCTCCTGCCATCCTGCCATCCTGCCCACCTACTTTGGAGCAGTATCTGTCCCTCTTGTACCCTTCCCCTTGTGGTCTTGCATTTCTCTCTTCCTCTCTCCATTAGTCCAGCACCTCTCCTCTGCTTTCCTCTCCCTCTTTTTGGTTTGGTCTCTGTCTTCCCTTAACTTCACCACAGATCTGGCATCTCCCCTCTCCTCCCTTACTCTCTATTGCCCCTTCCTCTTCCTTCCTCTGCACAGGCCAGGCAGGCATCTCTCAAACTTCAACATACAAGTATAGCAAATGTGTTATACTGCCCCCCCCATGATGGCCTGCCCCCCTCCGCAAATGAAGGCCTGCTCTTCCTCCCCCCATCCCGCAAGCCTGCATGTTCCCCCAGCTTCCCTGCTTTTACCTTAAGCTAATACGGCAGCCTGTAGGATCGCTGGTGCTATAGCGATCCCTGCAGCTGCCGTTGTCCTCAGCAGCACGTTCTCTCTGCTACGGTCCTGCCCCTCATCTGACATCAGGGGCAGGATCACGGCAGAGGGAATGTGGCACTGAGGACGATGGCAGCTGCAGGGATCGCTATAGCACCAGCGTATTAGCTGCCGTATTAGCTTTAGGTAAGAGCGGGGAAGCTGAGGGAACATGCAGGCCTTTCTAACTGACCGTCCTCCCTCAAGCAGGAGCAGCAGTGGACGGCCAGCAAGAGGCAGTGCTGCCGCTCCTGCTTTAGGAAGGCACAGGGGGAGGGTTGGTCATCGAATCGGGAGGCCAATTTAAAAAAAAAAATCAAATCGATTCGAATTGATTCACCTGATTTGAATCGGTGAATCGATTCAAATCGAAAATTTGGGCAGCACTAGTTGTGACTACTGATGCAGATGACTCTCCTGCTGAAACACAGCTCTATGTCGTCAGTTTTGAACCTTTAATTACCTTCAATAAACTTCAATTTTATTTGACCATCTGGACTCCAGGATCGTTTCTTTCCATCGGAAGCCATTGCCCCATTTCTACTTTTTGGTTATTTCTGTTTTATAAAGATATATGGAAGAGCATTTTTGATAGGATGTCTAAGTCCAACTTTGGACATTTCTACAAGGACATCCAAAAGTTGGGTTGGGAAAATGACCATTTTCGAAACCAGAAGACATCTATCTCTTTTTTTTCAAAAATAACTTGTCTTGACATTTAGGCCCTTAGAATATCTATCTTTTTTGGCCATTTTTTGAAAATCAAAACAAGCCCATTTGGGTGTGAGAGGGGCCAGCATTTTAATTGACTAGCCACACAGACATGCCACTAGAGCAGTGGGGCATCTTAGGGGACACTGCTATGAACCTCACATAAAGGATGCAAGGTACACTTTTCACCATAACCAAGTTTCAAGTTTTATTAGGATTTTATATACCACCTGTCAAGATTATCTAAGCGGTTTTACAATCAGGTACTCAAGCATTTTCCCTATCTGTACCTACTACACCCACCAGTCTACCACCCTAATAACCCTCATGGCTGCAGGTGTCACCTATATGGCAGTACAGTAGGCTTTGGGTGAATGTTGGTGGGCTCACACTTTCCACCATAAATGTAGTAGGTAGGGTAGGATATGGGCCTGGATCCACCTCACTATAGATCACTATACCGCAAACCAGGCTACTCCAGAGCATGCTGCTCCTAGGATTTCCCATAATATCTGTAGCTATCATAGAAGCTGGTATGTACTGTTTATTTCACATCTTTGGGGGGTGGGAGGAAGTCAGTAATCACTAGGAGATTGTGGGGAAGTCATGCCTTCATGTCTGTAGTGGCCATCTGGTCAGTTTGAGTAACGTTTTGGCCCTTATGCACTTTTAAAACAAGTCTAACTCGGAACATCTAAATGATACCCTGGATGTCTTCAAAAAGGTTTCATTATCCCTGCAAGATATCCAAGTCCTTAGACCGCCCTCATCCCGCACAAAACACACCTCTAACAAGCCCCCTTAAGATTTAGTCAAACTGGAGGGAAAATTGGTACTTGGATGTTTTGATGATTAAAACAACCAAGTGCCGGTTTATACCCCATAGGCACCTACGTGCCTTTACAAAATATGAGTATGCGGCAGAAATCATGCCTTGAATGCAGGCACAGACAAGTATACTTACTTGAGAGCAGGTATAGATGTTCATGCATAAATTTTGCTAGTATGTGCGTTGATTAAAGTATATTATACACAGTCCCCCCAAAACTATATAGGTCACCCTGCGTTGTACATGCAAATTTGTATGCAGATCCCAGAACTTCACGCAAATTAATGAGTTATTCTCAATCAATAATTGGTGTTAATTGGCATTCATTTGGAGTTATGCACAGATTTGACCTGTGCCCTATTTTATGACATGGTGCCTGAATTTTATGGCATGCCATTCAAAAGCAGGTGTGGATATGGGAAACGCATGTGGCATTCCCACCATTTAGGCATCCAATGTATTTATTTATTATTTATTTAGAAAATTATATACCGCATACAACTATGCGGTTTCCATATCACATATATAAAATCTTGTTTCACTCCAATTATCACATATAACATAGACATGTCAAGACAACATCGTTAATCGTCCCTGTTATAATAGGGATAGAGCACAAATTCAATCAATTCAGAAGTACAAACAAGCTTTAAATCATACATTGATGTCAGAAAAATTATAAAAGGCGATTATCAACTGAAATATACCTTAGCATAAGAAGGCATTGGCAAATAATTGAGTATTCAGCATTTTCTTAAAATTCATCATCCCCATACAAAACCACAGGATATCAGGCAAGGCATTCCATGGCTGTACGCCAGTCGCAGATATCATTGATGCTCTGATTCTAGCATCCATAGTCGACATTCTACCCTCCAAACTTAATTTCATCCCATTTACATCTCTAAGCTCTCTTCTCGGTTTATAGATCTGAAAGAATTCTTGTAAGATCTTTGGGGAAGCATGATACAATGTCTGATGTATAATCGAGCAACAATCTTAAACTGCACTCTTTGTTGCATAGCCAGTATTTACATCGGATTTCAGCAAGCATATGTGCTTGCAGAGTACTAGTTTAGCATGGATCTTCCCAGTACCATTTATTGAATTTCCCCCAAAGAGGTAAATTCTACAAATGGCGCCTAAGTTACTTAAGAAATGGCAAAAAATGTTAACGTTAAAGCGCCTACCAACGCCTAAAATATCGGCACTGGCATCATGCCTCTGTAGGCACTTCAGGCCACCTAACACCAACGTGGGCGTGGCTAACACCAGAAAGGCATTAGGCAGCCTAAAATGCTTATGTAGGTGCTAGTCACGACAAAGATAGGCACTGGACATGTAGGCCTGGAAAAACCTGGCCTAAATTTCTGGTGCTTATCTTTCCCGGAGGCATGATTTTGTATACAGCGCTGTCACGTGATTGACATGCAATTGGTGCCCGTTTTTTAGGCTGCCACCGATATCGACGCTGTATAGAAGAATCTGGGCCAAAGTGAGTACTTTTAAAGTGCTTGTTCTCTGCTCAGATCATGCCTACCAGCAAAGTATGCACCTTCTTGACAAGGCATGTACTTTTTAGCTAGTTAGCATTACTGGGGAGAGTGTGGCACAGTGGTTAGAGCCATAGCCTCAGCACCCTGAGGTTATGGGTTTAAATCCCCACCCTGCTCCTTGTGATCCTGGGCAAGTAACTTAATCCCCCATTGCCCCAGGTACATTAGTTAGAGTGTGAGCCCACCGGAACAGACAGGGAAAAATGCATAAGCACCTGAATATAAACCACTTAGGCTATAAGTGCATTGCTATAAATACAAGCTATTTCTTTATTTATATATACTATTTTCCCAGGGGAGGTCAGAATTTTACACAACTTCATTCATGTACTCATGCATTTTTCCCTGTCTGTCCGGTGGGCTCACACTCTATCTAATGTACCTTTGGTAATTAAGTGCCTTGCCCAGGGTCACAAGGTTTGAACTCTCAATCCCAGGGTGCGGAAGCTGTAGTTTTAACCACTGCGCCACACTCTCTCTACATGGCCACATAGGTGTGAAAAATACTTTTATATAATTACCTCCTTAAACCAAAATAGAAAGAGAAATAGTGGGCAAAAAGTGTTAACCTAGCAAAATCAAAAGGCTGCTTCTTTTAGCTCAAAAACGCCACAAAAACACCAGTCAAATCCTATGTCAGCACAGAAAATTCTGCAGAGATTTGGGCTGCTGTTAATCTGCAAGAATCCTGCTACTGATCTGACCCCACTGATGTGGCTGCCTAGTGACGGGTTTGCTATGGTACACACAGGAACATTAGGTGCTGTCATCATAATATAGAATGCCAATTAATTAGTCTCCAGACTTCCACTTTTCATGCCCGAACACATCGTTGCTCCTTATTTCCTAATACTACATCACAGTCTTCACTTTCTGGAACAGAGTCAAAGAGTTTTAGAGAAAGGAAAAAAAAAATATCAGAGAAGCTCCGTGGGGAATAGAACATTTGCAAAGTTTGATCACTCGATAGCATTCTGTATCAAGCAGCACAGTGAAGGCACAATGGATTCCTCTGCCACTTCATGTGCTCAGAACAATGCACTGAATACATACTTTGCCTCAAATAAGTACTTGAATTGAAGGGATCAAGTGATATGTATCCTAAGGTTACTTACATCACAGCAGCAACATGGTGTGGGGCTTTTCTTATTTTAGGTCAGGGCAGATAAACATTACTTGCATCATGTGGGCTCTTAGACCATAGTGTGATGTGACACTGAGACTAATCATTCCAGGACTTCTTGGAATGTGACCTTTCACTTCAAGCACACCGAGTTCATTCCCAGTGGAAGCCGCATGATCCCGTATCTTGTAGTTTTTCCATCTCCTTGACTCAGCTGTTGCATGGGACGCATGTTACAGTGTTGGGTTTCAAATTATGCAAAGGCAGTAACCATCCACATAAAAAGCACCAGGCCTTGTCTGCAAAGATGCTTATTTATAGCCAGACTTTAAGTGGTGACCTTATTCTTTTAATGATATTACATGTGGCAGGTGACAGGATGAGTCAATAGGGTGAGGGTGTGAAGAGGTCATTAAGGCTGTACTGTTCATATGGCACCCCCTGGGGGCTGGCTCAAGAAAAATCATTCACCCAAATCTACCATGTGAGAAAACAATAGATGACTGAATGATGAGAAAATGTTAACTGGGTTTTGTTTTTTTTTAAAGTATATTCCTCTTAATATTGTTAAAATAATATCTACAGTCACAAGATAGGACACATAAGAATCACTTAATCAAAGAACCCATACTGAAAGTTCTTGCAGTGAACAATAGGACTTATTCTGCAAGTCACCAGCATTACGATGGGTTTAAGAGCTGTAATGGACATACAATTTCAACATTTCTGATGACTTAATCTATCTATATATATAAAATCGGAGGTATGTATGTATGTGTGTGTGTATGTGCCGCGATCATGCAAAACGGCTTGACTGATTTGAACGAAACTTGGTATGCAGATCCCTCACTACCTGGGGTGATATGTTCTGGGGGTCTCGCGGCCCACCTGCACATGTGGGCGGAGCTACAAACAGAAATTCACATTTCTCACATTCATGTCAATGGAAAAAATGTAAAAAGCTGCCATTCTCACAGTAATTCAAAAACGGTTTGACCGATTTGAACGAAACTTGGTATGCGGATCCCTCACTACCTGGGGTGATATGTTCTGGGGGTCTCGCTGCCCACCTACACACGTGGGCAGAGCTACAAACATAATATCGGATTTCACCCATTCATGTCAATGGAAAAAATGTAAAAAGCTGCCATTCTCACAGTAATTCAAAAACGACTTGCCCGATTTGAACGTAACTTGGTATGCAGATCCCTCACTACCTGGGGTGATATGTTCTGGGGCTCTCGCGGCCCACCTGCACACGTGGGCGGAGCTACAAACAGAAAATATTATTTCATCCATTCATGTCAATGGAAAAAATGTAAAAACCTGCCATTCTCACTGTAATTCAAAACCGGCTTGCCCGATTTGAACGTAACTTGGTATGCAGATCCCTCACTACCTGGGGTGATATGTTCTGGGGGTCTCGCGGCCCACCTGCACACGTGGGCGGAGCTACAAACAGAAAACCAGATTTCACCCATTCATATCAATGGAAAAAATGTAAAAACCTGCCATTCTCACTGTAATTCAAAACCGGCTTGACCGATTTGAACAAAACTTGGTATGCAGATCCCTCACTACCTGGGGTGATATGTTCTGGGGGTCTCGCTGCCCACCTGCACACGTGAGCGGAGCTACAAACAGAAAATCAGATTTCACCCATTCATGTCAATGGAAAAAATGTAAAAAGCTGCCATTCACACTGTAATTCCAACTATAAAACACTTTCTATGACACTTTAACCACTAGGGACATCGTTTCTATTCTACCACGGACACCATACATATAGAGTTTGTATGTTCTAACTGTGTTTGTAACTGTTTCCTTCATGCACCCCAGTTCATAATGTTATTACATTACATGAGTACTCACATATCCTGAACTAGGAACACAGGATCCATTCTGAACCGGGAACAAACTGCATGGAGTTTCTTTTCAACCTGAGTTTCCACATATTGAGTTGTTTAAATCAATACTGAAACTTTTGGATGCCACTTATTCCAACAGATCTTCCTTTTCAGTTTAAGAGATTGCAAATTCCAGTGAGACTTGCATTCTCTATCACAATCAACAAATCACAGGGACAGACTATTACATACTGTGGAGTCGATTTAAGATCCCCCTGTTTTTCCCATGGACAACTCTATGTTGCTTGATCAAGGGTGGGTTCACCCAAGAATTTATATGTTCTTGCTCCTGGAGGTGAAATTAAAATTGTTGTTTATAATCAAGTTTTGTGTTAGTTGTATTGTATTCATTTTGTCAAATATTTCACATTATAATTTGATTATTGTACTTTTTATAAAGCTGTAAAAAAATAATTTCATTCACCACTATAAAGTATCTTTATTTCAATCCATTTACTGTGTTATTGCTATAATTAAATACCCGTGCAACGCCGGGGCATCAGCTAGTATTTAATAAAATATTTAAACATTGGAGTAGAAGAATAACCTACTAGCTAGTGCAGAAGCCTGGGGAGCTGGGTTTGGGGACAAGTCACTTAATTCTCTATTGCCCCAAGTACAAAATAAGTGCATGTATATAATATGTAAAACCACTTTGATTGTAACCACAGGAAGGCAATATATCAAGGCTCACTGGTTGAGCTGTTGCCTCTGCACCCAGATGTTGTGAGATCAAATCCCAGTGCTGATCCTGTGCAAGTCGCTTAATCCTCCAGTGCCCGCTACTTTGAATGTCAGCTTTGAAATGCCAAAGTATACAAGTCCCCATTCCCTCTCTCATTATGAAGGCAAAATTCAACCTTGTTATTTCCTAGAATGAACATCACCATATGAATATTAAATGTTCACAAAAGCTGTGTCTTAACTTTGTAATGACCCTCTGCCAATGGTCATGGACCCACAGGAAGTGGTGTGGTCATACTTTGACAAGTCTCAGAGACACAAATAAAAATGATAATACAGTCTTTAAGTCTACTTGTTCACCTGATCTATGTCCAGTGAGAGTATTTTTTGAAAAAGACTTAACATTTTCCGTATTAACAATAATATCACAATCATTGACTGAGGGCTGTGTTCCTGCAGGTTTGAAAAAGGCAACTGTTAAAAAAACATACAGTGTGGAAATGAATTAGAGCATTACCATCCTGATTCATCCTTGAATTTTTTTGGCTAAGATATTAGAAAAAGTTTTACTTTATAAACTGCAGGATTTTCTTGAAAAATATGGGGTGTTGGACAATTTTCAGTTTGGATTTCGACCAAAACATTCTACAGTACAGAATTATTGCTAGTATTGATAACTTTTTGGAGTGAGGTTTGGATCAAGGTGATTGGGGTTTTTTAAAAATATCTTTTTGGATGTTTCATCCACTTTTGACACAGTTAACCATCAGAATTTATTATCAAGGCTGATGGCTTTTGGATATTGGAGGAAAAGTTTTGGATTGGTTTCATTCATTTTTATCTGAAAGGACAGTTCGTGTACAGATTGCTCAAGATTGTTCAGATTGGGCTTTTCTTAGTAAAGGTGCACCATAGGGCTCAGCATTATCAGCAGTTTTGTTTATCATTTATTTGTTACCTCTTTGGCTTAGATTCTCCAAAAAAAAAAAAAAAACATGTTAAAAATGACAGGCTGCTATTGCAGTCATTCTGGTAGTGAATTTAAAAAAGCAAGTCATTCTCCCAAAAACGCTCATGTAAATGAGGTTGCCGAAGAGTAGCAAAGGCTCACTAAATTTGCATGTGTCCATTGTTGGTGATAGCCATGGACACATGCGCAGAAAAAATGCAAAAAAGAAACAACAACTCACAACAACAGCGAGAGATATTCAATCTCTCCCGCTGCCAACCAACACCCCCTCCCCCCTCCCAACAGTGGGAGAGATGCCCACTCTCTCCCGCTGCTGCACAACACTACCACACACCCCCTGCAGTGGAAGAGATGCCCACTCTATCCCGCTGCCAAGCGAACCCCTTCCCCCAGCAGTGGGAGAGATGCCCATTCTCTCTTGCTGCCGCACAACACCCCCTCTGCAGCAGATGAGATGCCCAGACACCCCATAGGAGAGGCCTTAGGTGTCCAAGCCAATCAGAGACTTAGGCTCCTTCCCAGTGCATCCCAGGATGCACCGGGGAGGGGAAGGCCTGTTTTGAAGAGGCGGGCCAGCTGGCCAGAGGGAGTAAGCATCCCTCGAGTCAGTCATATAATTCAAGGTACGGAGAGAGAGGTCGGAGGCAGGGGGGTGTTGTATGGCAGCGGGGAAGAATGGACATCTCTCCCGCTGTTGGGGGGGTAGAGTTTGCTTGGCAGTGGGATAGAGTGAACATCTCTCCCGCAGCGGGGGGGGGGGGGGGGGTTTGCGGTGGGCAGCAGGAGAGAGTAGGCATCTCTCCCGCTGCCGAGGTTTTAAACAGTGTTGTCATTGTACCAGCAGCCCTGGACCAGTCGCTGATTTTTGTAACCAAAAGTCAATGCCGCTCTTAGAAAATAGCTTGGCGATTTTAAAGAATCCACCAGAGTGTACATTTTAATGTTGAAGAGCTATTTGCATGTCAATGTTGGAGACTGCTAGAAATCTCACTAAAAATAGAGATGCACCGTTTTGATAATCTGCCGCTAAAATGTGTGCAGGCTAAACCATCGGAAGCCAGTTTAGCGTCAGCGTTAAAGTTTTGAGAATCTAGGCCTTTGTCAGGAGTTAGGAAGACTGGGTGTGAACTTTTGGTTTTATGCTGATGATATAAAGTTTCTGATCCTGGTGAAGGGTTATGTGACTGATTCACATTTGCTTCTTGAGAATTGTTTTCAAGTTGTTAAAGATTGGATGCATCAGAACCAGTTAAAGTTAAATGTTGGCAAAACAGAAATTCTAGGTGTAGCTCGTGAAAAAATATTTGGAGAATTTCCCATCTACCATAGTGTTGGACAAAATGTTCATTCCTGTTTAAAAACAATGTAAGTATTTGGGAGTATTGTTGGACTCTACATTTTCGTTTAAGCCACAGATTAAGTTAGTAGTCTCTAAGGTATTCTTTAAACTTCGTTTATTACAAAGGTTAAGAGATTATCTTACAATAGACCATTTTCATACCGTGATCAGTATGTTGTTGACCCCGGGGTTTGACTATTGTAATTCTCTTTATCTTGGATTACCCAAGTATGTGATTCATGCTTTACAAATTGCACAAAATGCTGCTGAACGGATTATGTGCTTCTAAATATGATCATGTGTATAACTGTGAGTCTGTGTAACTTACATTGGTTGCCAGTTGCCTCACGGATTGAGTTCAAGACACTATGATTTTTAAAGTAGTGAATGATAAGAGTCTGACAGAGTGAAGTTTGCTACTTCATTTTTACCAGCTGCAGTGAGACTTGCGTTCTGTAAATCAGATGAAGCTGTAACTTATCAGTGAATGTAGCTATAATTTAGCAGTCCATGGTGTGACTGGGCATGGCTGGGCCCGTGAGGGTCAAGCCTATAGTTGCCAAGTACACAAATGCTGTCTGAGCAGATTCACTTGGAATTGGTGGTTACTGGTATTGTGGAAAATTTGTTATAAAATTCCAGTGTCACCAAAGTTTTTTGCTTTATCTGTTTTATTTCGTTAGAAAAACATACAGGGACTCATATGTGAATACTAGTCAGTAAATTGAATGAAATAATAAATAGGAGACTGACTATGTAGATACTATGTACCAGTGGGAAGAGAGCAAATGACTCCTAAAAACGCTCAGAGAAGTGAAACTCTGAAGGGGAGGTGGATACCTTCCCTTGGGGCAAGAGTTTACCGTCCAGTCATTGCATTTTACTTTACAGAACTTCACTTTCTAGCCACTGGTAAAATTGTGAACAGTTTAAATAATTTATAAATTGACAAAAAATGTTCAAAAAATTATACAAAAAGACTCTTGCTCATTGGAAACTATACACTTATCTGTGCAAGCTTTTTAAAGTTTTGTGGTTGTACAGGCTCTTAGGGGTCTCAACGCGGCCCCGTTTCGAATATTCTGCTTCAGGAGACCCGATGCTACACACTGTGACACCTCTGTTGTAACCACATTATTCCAAGAGATGATCTAAAATTACAAAAAATTTTATCATAAATACCACACACACTACTAAAATTTCAAATGTAATGCGGTGTGGGGAAATTTTACTGCCTCTAGGCAAAAATAGGAGAAGAAAGAAAGCACAATACACATACCGTTTTTTAACTTCAAAACCTCCAAACGACGGAGATCACTGCTCAACCCACCAATTTATACTACAGTGGGGAGGAGGGGTGACCTCCGACGGAACGTGATGACGTCATCACGTCAACAAGGTTATGAATGTAAGTGCATGTGAATCACTGTCAATACAAATAAAGGCTATTGAGAAAGTCTGTTGAAAAAACCTGTTGAGAAAACCTTTACTGTTGCTGAAAAATCGATACATATGTTGCAAAAGTGAATGAGTTAACAAGTACTGAAAAAAATATAGTCACAGAAAAGCTACCCACTCAATCTCATTATTCAGTCCATTAGGGTGAAGGGTGTTCAACTCAAAAATCCACCTTTGTTCCTTACGCCACAGAAGTTTAGGTATGTCACCCCCTCTAGATGTATTCACTGTGTCTAACACAGAAAATTTTAGATCCGCAATCTCATGTTGATGTTGAATCCAATGCTGCACCAGAGGCGCTTCAAGCGTGGCCGAATTGATTCTACTAATGTGCTCAACTATCCTGGTTTTGATGCTTCGGATTGTACAACCCACATATTTCAGCCCACAGGGGCATTGTATTATATATACAACTTGTTTGGTATTACAGTCTGAAACAGCAGAAGTGAGTCTCCTCTTGGTGGAAAGATTCATGTATTGTAAAGACACACTGTACTGGCACATTTTACAATGCCCACATACGGTGTGCCCCCCTGTGCTGATGCTGGTCTCTTGAGAAGGGTGTACAAACTGAGAATGCACCAAACGTTGTTTCAAATTCTGCTCTCTGGAAAATGCAAAACGCGGATGCTCCTGAAACTCTGGGTGATACTGCATGACATGCCAATGACGTTTGATAGTGCGTTTGATATGAAACGCCAGATGAGAGTAAGGTAAGACACACACTAAAGGTTGCTCATCACTTTTTTGACGTGATTCTAATAGCAAAGTCCGGTTAACATACAACCCCCTCTTGTATGCTTTGTTGATAACAGAAACTGGGTACCCCTTGTCCTTAAACCTGACTTTCATAGCCTCTGCATGTAGAATATAATCCTGTGTAGAAGTGCACAATCTTCGAAGTCTCAAAAATTGGCCCGCAGGAATGTTATCTCTTAGATGTTTCGGATGGAAGCTATCATATTGCAAGAGGTTATTCCGGTCAGTGGGTTTCCGGTATAGGCTTGTTATAAACTGACCATTCCTTAACTGAATGCTGATGTCCAAGAAAGGCACTTGATGGTAATCTTTGGTCAAGGTAAATTGCAAATTAGCATCACAGCTATTCAACCATCCTAAAAATAAATACAATTCATCCATGGTGTCTGTCCATATTCCAAAAATGTCATCTATGTATCGTTTCCAACACACCAAATGTTGCCACTGTGTTGAAGGATATAAAAAGGTTTTTTCAAATTTGGATACATAGAGACAAGCTATGGACGGAGCC
Source organism: Geotrypetes seraphini (assembly GCF_902459505.1). Taxonomy (NCBI): domain Eukaryota; kingdom Metazoa; phylum Chordata; class Amphibia; order Gymnophiona; family Dermophiidae; genus Geotrypetes; species Geotrypetes seraphini. The sequence goes on along the minus strand of NC_047084.1, from coordinate 239,087,025 downwards.
ATTTTAGCTCCCATCGCTGTACCTTTAACTTGTTTGTAAAACACCTCACCAAACTTGAAGTAGTTCATGCCTAGTGCGATCGACGCCAGATTGATCAAAAAACTTATCTTGGCACCAGAAATGGCCAGCGTGTGGAGTTCCTCCTTGATGATAGTAATAGCATCACTCTGGGGTATATTTGTATACAGAGCAGTGATATCCAAGGTAAATAATATCGCACCTTGTGGGATATTAGTAAGCGTATCCAGAAATTTTATCATACTTGCTGAGTCTAGTATATATGAAGGGGCGAGGGGAACCCGATCTTTAAGATAGGAGTCCAACATAGCTGACAATGGTTCCAAAATAGACCCTATACCTGAGACTATCGGTCTACCTGGGGGGTTCTCCAGTGATTTGTGTATTTTTGGCACAAAATAAATGACTGGAGTTTTTGGATATTTACAATGAAGGAACCTATATTCTCTCTCAGTTATGACTCCCGACTCCGTCGGGAGGTCACCCCTCCTCCCCACTGTAGTATAAATTGGTGGGTTGAGCAGTGATCTCCGTCGTTTGGAGGTTTTGAAGTTAAAAAACGGTATGTGTATTGTGCTTTCTTTCTTCTCCTATTTTTGCCTAGAGGCAGTAAAATTTCCCCACACCGCATTACATTTGAAATTTTAGTAGTGTGTGTGGTATTTATGATAAAATTTTTTGTAATTTTAGATCATCTCTTGGAATAATGTGGTTACAACAGAGGTGTCACAGTGTGTAGCATCGGGTCTCCTGAAGCAGAATATTCGAAACGGGGCCGCGTTGAGACCCCTAAGAGCCTGTACAACCACAAAACTTTAAAAAGCTTGCACAGATAAGTGTATAGTTTCCAATGAGCAAGAGTCTTTTTGTATAATTTTTTGAACATTTTTTGTCAATTTATAAATTATTTAAACTGTTCACAATTTTACCAGTGGCTAGAAAGTGAAGTTCTGTAAAGTAAAATGCAATGACTGGACGGTAAACTCTTGCCCCAAGGGAAGGTATCCACCTCCCCTTCAGAGTTTCACTTCTCTGAGCGTTTTTAGGAGTCATTTGCTCTCTTCCCACTGGTACATAGTATCTACATAGTCAGTCTCCTATTTATTATTATCTGTTTTATTGGCATAGGACAGATACCTGAAACAGTTCAAAGGAGGAAAAAAAACAAAACAGTTTTATAACCCTCCAATGAAATGTCCTCACCCAACTGGGTTTTATAGACAGTTTCACTCCAGATCCTTTTAAAGGTACAAAAAATAGTCTTAAGTCCAGCTCCAACAGAAAACAACCCAAGAAAAAAAAACTTTTCCTTTTGCAATAACAGGCCTTGCCCCACCTATAGGCAGACCTGCAGCGTGGCTTTCTCAGGCTGAGCCAAACATATATTTTCCAGGCTAGGCAAAATGATTACTGTAAAATTCTGCCTTCCTTTAAGTGTGAGCTGTGTGTTTATCTAAACTGGTCCCCTGCCTACAGCATGGTGTGACCTGATTAGAAACACTACCTGCAAACTTGCTTCCTAGCTTAATGGTTCCTCTTGGGGATGGCTTTGGATTACTAAACCCGGGCCTAGGAAAAGGTAAATTGGTTACAGGTTGCTTGAATATACTCTCTTTACTCTTGTCACTGTGTGCCTCTTTCTTCTCCCCAGCTCTAGGTGGTATGGGCTTAAGTTTGTCTGTAGACTGGTTCAATTTTGCCTGTCTTTCAATTGAGACCGGTATTTCTGAATTTACACTGTGACAATGGTGACCATTCAAGGTGTATTGTTATGGAATTTGTTACTTATTGAGATCAAGCAGGCTGCTAGTATTTTACAGTTCCAAATGGGTACAAAGACATTTTTATTTGAGAGAGAGTACTGATAGATAACTTAAATATGATAGTATGATATTTAATTGGGTAATTGTAATTTGAATAGAAAGCATTTATAAATATTTTAATTTATGTATGATGTTATTTCATTTTTGTGTGTTTATTGCACTTGAGAGTGGGATTTAACAGATATTTTGAAAGTATGTTGTATGATTTTTGTAAACCACTCAAAACTGTGGGATGTCGGGAGATATCCACGTCCAGGGTGGGAGGGCGGGTTGGAATGTATTTTTCAATTCTCAATTTGAGTGTACTTCTTAGATATAATTATGGGGGGTGTGATATTCTTTTTGTCATAGATTATAATTGTAATTGTATTTAAGTGCTTTTATAGAATTATATGATTGTATTTTATTATACACTTACTTATGGCTTTAAAATGAATAAAGAAATTTAAAAATAAATAAATAATTACTCTTCTAGTAAGTAATGTTTTAAATGTTACTTTTGCCATTGTAAAAATACTGAAAATGGAGGGATCCAATGATTGCTAATTATCTCCTCCCCCCCCCCTTCCTTTTACAAAGCTGTGTTAGGTTTTTTTTATCACCAGCTCCAATGCTCACAGAATTCCTATGAGCGTTGGAGCTAATACTGCTGCGGCCAACGATAAAAAAAAGCCTACTGCGGCTTTGTATAAGGGAAGTATACATGAACTGGGAAGTATTAAGGGGATCAAACCAGGGCAATTGTTTTAGGCCCCCATACCGTAAGGGGACACAAGCCTGCTCAACGTCAAATAAAGCACAACTTGCTGCATGGCTTTGGGTTTCTCTCTGTAAGTGGAGTTTGCCTTTTTATTTTGGAGGAGGAGCAAAAGATAAGGAAGATATATTGGGACTAGGGGACGGTACTAATTCAGAAGTAGCACCCACAACATTAGAGGGGTCCCCAAACTACATCTATGATCATCTCCCAACTTTCTGCCCTGGGTCCCAAGCAGGACAATACAGTTTATCACAATATTCATTAAAGCAGACGCTGCAAGAAGCTAAAGAATGTTTATTTGCTGGGTTTTCCTTCCTCCCCCCAAAAAAGAGACTGAGGATTCCATCAACAGTAACTTAAAAATACATTGTGTGAAATATGGCTGCACTCTTTTATTATACAGACCATTACACACATGATCCACTTGTTCAGTGCAGTTAAAAGACTGAACATTATAAAGCAATGAAAAAGCAAGAGGAAAACAAACAGAGGTCAATGATTTGATAAGTGTTTATCCAATTTACAAAAATGAATGTATACAAATCAAAATCTATTAAATTAAATCTTAAAGGGAAAGGAAAGAAAACAGCAGCAATGCACAAGAGAATAAGTGTTATAAAAATTGGAAAATGAAAAAAATACAATATTGGTCTTGTGTCACCATTCAGATTGGACCTGCAGGGATCTAACTTTGTCCCCATCCTCTTTAATAGGTTTTTGGTGTGCTCTGCTACTCTAATTCAGGGCATCAGGATCAGTGTACATGTGTTATCGTATGATAACCAGCCAGTAATTGCTAGAGACCACTTTGATCAATGAGCTCTTAGTCAACGTGATAACTAACTGATGTAGTAGATGGCTCAGGACCAGAGCTGGGGTTAGACATGCAGGGGCCCAGGGCAGAAATTAGGGAGAGAGCTCCAGAGCTTCCTGCATGCCATGTCTCCTTCAGTTTCAGTTTAAGACAGTCATAGACACCTCCCCCCCCCTCCCCTTCGTGGCATAGAGCTCAAGAAAATTGCCTTTGTTGCCACCTCCAAATGCAGGCCTGCTTTGGGCACATGAATCCACAGATGTAAGAGGCCATCTAGTTTTCCAGAAAAAAAAGCTGGCATATCACTATTGCCCCCAATGTAGCTGGGACCTTTACTTCAATCAAGGAAACCATTACTACGTTCAATAATTACAGAAAATATTCTGGATGTTTCCTGATGCCTCTAAGGAGAGAAGGAAAACATTTCTCCTCTTAAGGCCTGCAGTTGTGCATTTGGGAGCAGTATCCTATCTGAAGTATCCATATACAGTAAATTTATTATAACATATAGGAATGTTAATATGTTTTCTTTGAGCCTTCCCAATTATCTTTCTTCACCAGTAGTGTGAGACTGTTGATTACATCTTCAAGTGGTCCTCCCAGTGCAACATGGTTAATTAAGACTGGGTATAACTTGTCTTTTCCTGATTATTCTGGAAATATTTTTCCTTTTCTTATTCTTGTGCTGGGGTTGAATCAAATGGGTTATATAAGAGGATTATTTTATATATATATATATATATTTCCTTGTTTTTTTTTCCTTCAACTTTATAAACATGTCTACTTTCAGTGCAAGTTTTTACTTGGTAGTTTAATTGCAAACTTTCAAAAGTAGCATTTAAAAAAAAAAAAAGTTACTCTGGACAAGCTTCTGTCTCCTAAAAGCCCCATTTTTCACTTAATACCTTCCCTAAACCTCTACTATAGAATTGCTGTCCAATATTCTTGGATGTATTTTACAATCACTCAGGTCATCATCAGTCACTTCTTATGACTCAGGTCTCTTCCAATCACAACTAATCACTTTTGGTTATTCAGGTCTCTTTTGGTACATTGAGCCCTACGAATCAGATAGTCATTATATAACTTGGGTTTGAGATTACTGGGGAGTTAGGCAAGTGCTAGCATATAATCTCTCCAAAATCACTCTCAGAAGTAGTTGTTAGAAACTCTGCCTCTTTTGTTTTGCTTGGCTTCAGGTTTTGTCTGCAAGCTCCTAATTCTCTTGGGGTAAGATCTTGACTCAACATGCAAATGAGCTTGCTTCACTTGGCCTGCTGGGAAGAGCCTATACCCAGCATGTTTTAACATAGGGCTTCTCCATGCAGCTTTCTCTCAGCAGTGATTGAAGTGATAGCGACTCCATCTCATCACAAGATGTAAATTAGAGAATGACACGGTGGCTGTTACCCGCGGCTAGGTGCAGCTAACCCGCCGAAACGGTGGGGGGGAGTGCTCACTGCGGGCACAGGGACAAGACATCCACCGCCACGTGGAGCGGTGAATGGCCTTGTTCCCACAGTTAAGGGAGGGAACGTGCACGGTCACAGATCGTGCATGGCCCCCTCACTCCTTCCTACCTACCGAATCTATCCCCCTCCCTCCCCCTTACCTTCGCAGCGCATTAGTACAGTAAGTTGCTCAAACCAGCCGAGCCTGCCTGCCTGCAGTTGCGTGTGTGTGTGTGGGCGGAAGCTTCTCCTCTGATGCAACTTCCGGGGGGGGGGGCTGGGCAGTCCAGCAGGGGGGGGCATCCCTCCTGCCGCGATCATTAGGGGTGGGGGTGCCGGGCAGGAGAGATTGGGCATCCCTCCTGCCGCAATCATTAGTGGGGGGGGAGTTTCTGGGCAGGAAGGACTGGGCATCCCACCTGCTGCAATTGTTCGGGGGGGTCAGGTGGACACGATCTCTTGCCACAATAAGCTCAGCGGCCGCATCTACTTACAATGTAGGTCAGCATTTTGCTCACCTACATTGTACGCATCTCCCACTGGCCTAAGGAGACACAACGGGTGCCTAGGTCCTCCTAAGGCTACTTTCAGGCTAAACCACGCCCATGCCTAGCCTTAGGCAGGCTTGCACGCCTTCCTAGGCTCCCGGAGGCACCTCCAATGTAGGTGGCCTGCCTCGGGAGGTTTTTTTTTTTTAAAAAAAAAAACGTGCGTCCCGATTGGCTGGTTAGATAGCAGTAGGAAGCCTACTGCCATCTACAATCAGGACGCCGTTTATAGAATTTGCCCCTAAATGTCCAAAGTCAAAAGCACAGAAACATCCATTTTCGAAAGCCAACTAGACATCCCCCAATTTTTTTTTTTTAAATCGTCTCTTTGGATGTATAGGCTGATAGAATGTCCAACTCTTAAGACACCTAACTTTATACCCTATTTTCGACCACAGAAATGTCCAAGTTGAAAATGTCCAAATCCAGACCATTTTGACGTGGGAGTGGTCATCATTGTGATGGACCAACCACACAGACGTGCCAACAGACTGGTGGGACACCTAAAAGGGTGAGGAAGGGCTCTCCTTGTTCCCCAAGGGCCCACTGTCCCCCATGAAATGGAACTTTTATGAACTACGGATGTCAAGACATTACAGCAGCTTTGGTCTGTATTTCATATACTAAAGGCAGGCTAAGGGGTCCTGCTGGATCCAAGGTTTTGCTGGAGAAAAATACAGGCCTGCATAAGTTTCAAGGTCCCCCTGGATGCTCAGACATGGAAAAATGAACTTGGACCATGTGATCAAGAGTGTTTGAAAGCTGAAGATGTGGATCCTGGTATTAATTGGTACAGAAAAACAAGGCTGTATACAAAATACAGGTGTCAATCCACAGGAATGTGCTCATTAACATCAAGCTAAGATTCAACCTGACACCGCAGCACATAGAAAAACAAGTGACTATTTTGTCAGCAACTTACCAAATAAGAAATGTGGGAATTACAGAAGAAACTATGGGATTAGGAAAAGACTGGCCATTTATGGATCAGTGCAGCTATGGTAACCAGGATATGATAAGACTGGGCAAATAGGAGCATCTTTGCAATATGATAGGATGGGCCATGAGGAGAAGTTAAAAATGAATGCACGACCACTTAACAAGCTAGAGATATACTTTTTCGCAGCTAGATATTTTTTTTGCCTGGCACCCACCTATCTGTGATATCTCTCCAATGTAGTTCCATTGAGACAATATATTTTTAACATGTTTTTGCTGTTACATTTTTGTACTTTGCTCAAATAAAATATTGTCTGACTGTGGAATACATTGTACTTCCGTGTCATTTTTGGAGTCAGCCTCTGAAGAGCTTGGCAGCGGCTTCATGGGCACTGTTGTGAACTTCACATAAAGGGTGCCAGAAGTACATCTCACCATAATAATTAATGGTGAGCCCTCCAAAACCCCTCCAAAATCTACTATACCCACTTGTCTACCACTCCAATAGCTCTTATGGCTGTAGGTGGCACCTATACAGCAGTATAATAGGGTTTTGGTGGGCTCACACTTTCCACCATAAACGTAGTGTTAGAGTGGCTTATGTCTGGGTTCATCCGTCAGATTACGGTACTTAAGACACATGTGTGATGCTATAGTAGGCTTTCCCATAGTACCAAGGAGACAGGTATGTACTCCTTCATTCAGATTTTTTTGGGTGGTGGGAGGGGGTCAGTGAGCATTGGGGGAGAGTGGGGGATCATGCCTTCATGCATCCAGTGGTCAACTGGTCAGTTTGAGTACCTATGTGACACTTAGATGCTTCTAAAACAGTTCTAGCTCCAAATGTCTAAGTTCTGTTCAGGACGCCTTAGAAAAGGTTTGATTATCACCACAAGATGTCCAAGTTAAGCATGCCCAAAGCCCACCCAAAACATGCCTCCCAACACACCCCTGGAATTCTGGACATACAGCTGGGAAAATGCTTTGCTAGATGTCCAGAAAAATGGCTTCAAAAATTGGCATTTGGACGTCCCAGTGATTAGGACGTCCAAGTGCTGACTTATGATGGTTTTTGAATGTTTTTATTTTATGATTATGGGCCCCATAAAGTGCTACTTCTTCTCCTTTTTAGCTATGTCTATCTTTCCTACAATATAATTATAGCTTGGTATGGTTGTGACCCATTCATAGGACTCATTGAACCATGTCTCTGTTCCACACAGGCATCTGTGATAGCAACAAAATCTAAGTGCTCCTTTTACTAAGGTGCACTAGCGGTTTTAGCGTGCACTACATTGCCCCCCGCGCTACACGCTAACGCCTCTGTAGAGCTTGCATTAGTATTTTTCATGTAGCGCAGGGTTAGCCCGCGCTAATCTTTAGCGCGCGCTAAAAACGCTAGCTCACCTTAGTAGAAGGAGCCCTAAGTCTACTTCTAACATCAAACTTCGAGGATCCCTCACTGTTGCTTAGACTGCAAGCATTTGTGCTCATTGCTTTCCAGCTATATTTTATTGACTCACTCACCTTTTCAAAGCTTTTTGCCTAGTTTCAAGTTTCAAGTTTCAAGTTTATTATGATATTTGATTAAACGCTTTTCAGATTACAAAGCGTTTTACAAAGGCAATAAAATCACAAATACATTAAAATTAAAAATGACTACTTTAAAAAAGTAAAAAACAAACTGGGGTGACATACCACATGAAACGGTAGGAAAGAAAGAAAAAATACAATTTTAAAATAAAATAACCAAAATGGGGTAGTACATTAGGAAAGTGAGGGAGAAAAAAATTTAGAACAGAAGAAAAGTTAAAAGGGAAGGGGATCTTAATTTGATGAAGGGTGATGAAAGTAGGAAATAACCAGCAAAAAAAAAAAAAAAAACTTTTAGTTAAAGGCTTCTTTAAAAAGCCTCTTCCACTTTGGCATTGATAAATGATCTGCTAAGATAGCTTATTTTATTATTTCTCCCACTGTTCCACTTTTGTTGGGGATGATTTCTTGAACTCACCTGGTTCCATTTTCCATTCCCACCCTCTAGATTATACACTTGGAAAGATATTGTCTGAATTTCTCACCAATGATCCTCTTTCCTATCCGAGAGAGAAGTAAACCATCATTACAGAACAGACATTTTTAAAAAAATGTACATGATCCGTTCCAGGATCATGCTCGTAATCCAAAATGCTCGTTTTTCAAAGCAAAGTTCCCCATAGGCTTTAATGCAAACTCAGAAGATTCGTTCCACAACCGAAGTTTGCAATGGTGGCCCAGGGGTGAGTACCTGCCTGTGGGTGCTGCACAGCGATTCCAAAGTGGAGCCTTTCTTACCTCGGGGTCCCCATGCAGCTGCCCTCCTGCTTCGGCGATGCCTCTGCCGTCCGTCAGCGCTCTCCCGGCTCCCATCTAAACCGGCCGCTATCCTAAATGAGCATGCGCGCGATTTCTCTCTCCTCTCCTAAGTCAGCCGCTCCCCCGACAACACGCTCACCATGTACAAGGACGTCCTGCGTGCCTGTACGTGGTGAGCGTGTTGTCGGGGCAGTGGCTGACTTAGGAGAGGAGAGAGAAGTCGCGCGCATGCTCATTCAGGATAGCCAGTTTAGATGGGAGCCGGGAGAGTGCTGACAGATGGCAGAGGCATCGCCGAAGCAGGAGGGCAGCTGCATGGGGACCCCGAGGCAAGAAAGGCTCCACTTTGGAATCGCTGTGCAGCACCCACAGGCAAGTACTCACCCCTGGGCCACCATTGCTGAGTGCTCGTTTATCGGGGCAGTGCTCCATTTACGAGACAAAAGTTTGCTGAGTGTTTTGCTCGTCTTGCAAAACACTCGCAAACTGGTGCACTCGTAAACCGAGGTACTACTATATATTCCATATATCCTACAATTCTATGCGGATTACAGATTATTCAGATACTCAAGTATTTTTCCTGGCGGGCTCCCACTCTTTCTAATGTACCTGTGGCAATGGGGATTAAGTGACTTGTCCACACACTCCCACATTTTGTTTCCTCCGTGTATGGCCCCATCCTGCTTTGTATCTACATTTTTGTTGACACCAGTTTTGAATCACTTATTGAAAATTTCTGTATTATGTGATTTTTTTTATTTATTTATCATTTTTCAAAAACATTACAAGAAGCAAACTTCTTGTTAAAGCAAAACAGCAGAATACAGTAAAATATAACATTAAATCAAAGATTTTGATATTAAGGCAATTATAATCGCTTCCTTAGACCCCAATAATGGAGGGGGAGTTAAATCCAGAATAAAGAGAAGTATCTTTCTTCAACATAAAGAAAACATAAAAAGGAAAGGCTTTAATGCAAGTTGCTAAATATTCCTTACACTGGTGTCAACTCTATCTAACTATCTTTTTCAGCTCCAGAAAAGATTTTAATTGATCTGGCAGAAAAAATACGTATTTATGTTGAGCATATTTCACTATACACTTACAAGGGTAAGCTAGAAGGAAAGTTCCTCCTAAAGATATAACCTCTTGCCTTAAAGATAAAAATTGTTTCCTTCCCTCCTGAGTGATTTTAGTCACATCTAAATATGCTCAAATTCTTTTCCCATAAAACACAGTTTGGGAAAATTTAAAGTATAATTTCATGAATGAATCAAGATCTTGTTGGAAAACAAATGATATTATAGTGTTGTCCTTAATGTAGATTCGGTGATGGATTCTTCTATTATCGCAGATATTTCATTCAAGTCAAGTTGAGGTTGAATATTTTTCTCTTCTTTCCCTTCCTGTATCTCCTGGGCATTTTTTTATCGCAGTAGGTAGATAATAAATTTTGTTCAATGGAGGTATAAACTCAGGGGAATATTTCAATATCTCTACCAAATATTTTTTAAAGAGATCATATGATGAAATCCAAGGGGACCTCAGGAAGTTCAAAATTCTGACATTGAAATTTTCAATATTTTCCATTTTACATTGTAATAATGTACTGTCCTTTATTGCAAGACCTTTATATTCTTGCAATGATTGTACCTCAATTTGAAGTTTTTCAATGGAGTTCTTAGTTTCCAAATTTGTTTGCTCAAAATTTTTTGTGATAGTATCTAACTTTGCTCCAAGAGCCTTTACCTCCTCTGCCGTTTTCGTTGTAGCCGTGTCCAACTTCTGGAGCATCTTGAGGATAGTTGTTAGAGTGTCCTCCGTCGCGGGGGTAGAACCCCCTAAGCTGTTCTGCATCGGCAGAAGCTCATCTGCCGAGGATCCTTCCTTTATGGACAGGTCAGGTGCAGCTTCGGTTTCCCTTCCTTCCACTTCCGGGGCAGCCAAATCAGCCAGACAAGGAGGCGGGACTACCAGTAGAGGCAAGAGAGAGATCTCCTGCCCCAGCGTTACCGAGTCTTCTCCCCTCGGGAACGGAGCGGGGCTTAACTCACCCATAGAGAAGCAAACTCCTGGCAGACATTGCTCTAAAGTGCGTTGAACAAAGGCAGTCGAGGGAGTTGAGGAGGTAGGCGCCCTCACACTACCCTTCCGTTTGGTGTGCAGCATTCTGTATAGTTAGTATAAAATATAGCACGGAGTGCGTTCTTATTGCTGCCAGGTTTGCGCGCCATCTTGGCCACTCCCCTTGTATTATGTGATTTTTGCACTTTCTCTCTCTCTCCCTCCCCTCCCCCTCATGCCCTAGTTTATATGGTTTATTTTCTTGTTTTAATTTTTAAAGTTAGATTGTAATCATTCATCCATGTGTCCTGAATTCAGTCTGTAGTTTTCATGCTCCATCTTTCTCTCTCATCTGTTTCTGTATGCTGTTTAACTGATCTGAAAATATACAACTTGTAAACTACCAATGAGTGCTGCTATACCAAATGAATAGAAAATATTTTGTCATATCAGTTGTAAATACACTTCGGACAAAAATGCGACATAAATCTAGAAAAATAAAAAATGTAATAAGTGAGGTAAAAATGAAGTGAACACCAACTTCATGTATCTAACAACATGGTCATGTTTGCTGTTTCTTTAGACTCTTGTTTTAGTTAAACAATAGACACAGACTTCTTGTCCAGACTAGGACAATTTTGCTGGTTATTGGTATATTATCAGCGGGATATACAAAATCATCTTCTCAGCAACTATCCAACATCTGTCTGAACTTCCAGGGTTACAGAGATCAAAAGAGAGATCACAGCACGGGTTCAGTATCACTGTAGAGATTACAAGTGTGTACATCCTTTGCATCTGCCACCAAGAGCCAAGAGGGCATGACATGAACTAATTAATATATACTGAAATCCAGTTCAAACAAAACAAAAAAGTGCAAGGATTCTCCGCCAGCTACTGATACTTTGACTTCCTTTTCAGTTTGCACTAATCAGCTCATCCTTATACTTCCAGGATTTGAAAGAGCAGATACAAACTCCTGTGCTCTGATATGACTATTCTGTTCATTTCATATCATTCAGTATTTTAGATGGGCTTAATGCAACATTTCAAAATATGGTTCACCTAGTCTTCATTCCTCTTAATTTTTGTTAGCTACCCAAAACTTGTACTATAGAATTGTTGCCCAATATTCTTAAGGTGTGTTGAGCAATCACTTCTAGTCACTCAAGTATCTTCTAATCACAACCAGTCACTTTTGGTTATTCATGCTCTGTAGATCAACTAGTCACCATTGAGCTGGAGCTGGCTGGGGATTAGGCAGGTGCCAGCATGTAGTCTCTCCAAGATCACTCTTAGGAGTTGCTGTTATCAAGAACTCTGCCTCTCTTGTATTTCTGGGCTCCAGGTCTTGTCTGCAAGCTCCTAATTCTCTCGGGGTAAGATCTTGACTCAACATGCAAATAAGCTTGCTTCACTTGGCCTGCTGGGAAGAGCCTATACCTAGCATGTTTTAGCATAGGGCTTCTCCATGCAGCTTTCTCTCAGCAGTGATAGCGACTCCACCCCATCACAAGGTGTAAATGTCTCTCTCCTTCATTCTCATCATTGGATCTGAAGAAGAGACCTGTGTGACTTTGAAAACAAATGTACTGCAACAACCTTTGATTATTCTTATAGTATGTTGGTCCAATACAGGCTGATTGAACCCACAAAGAATCCAGGAAAACTGGACCAGAATCTGAGCCTGGCCCTTCTGACACTCTAGAAGCCCTATTTGACCCCATTAGAAACGGAATCCAAGAATACAGTAATACAATTATCCTGTCAGGGACATAAATATTCCTCACCTCTAATTTCCTTCTAACTTTTTCTTAGATTTATCAAAATAATTTTGAAGTATTTACTTAGTTTTTCATCTGGATTATGCATTTTCCCTCTTGTATTACTGCTTCCATTTTTTCTGTCACTATAGAGTCTGCATACTGATAAGCTTTAACGTCAACATGTTAGTATGTATTACATGCCCGTATGAAGACCGACAAAATACCAGACTTTGATTTCCAGGGTATGAATTGAATGGTATCCAAAACATAGCAAAGTTACCATGGTTGTGTTAAAGACAGTGCACTTATGGGCTATGCTCTGCATATGAAGATTCCCCAAACTAACCGGATCAGGCTATAAGAGCTAGTTGACATAGGGAAATCTCCCACCCATCACCCCCCCATCGAAGCTGAGATTCTATAAATGGTGCCATTGCAAAACTGACATGCGATCGTTAACTGTTTCTTAACCCCCTTATAATTTATGGTAAACCCCCAACCTCCCTCCTTAAAACCTACTATACCCTCCTGTGTACCACCCTAAAAGCACTTATGGATGCAGGTGGCACATATATGGTAGGGTTGCCGGATTTTCCTTTTGGAAAATCCGGACACCCTAGTCCCGCCCCCAGGCCCGCCTAGTTCCGCCCATCCCTGCTCTAGTCCTAGGTCTTGTCAGGCAAGGAGGAAGTCCGCGCAGGCATGAATACTAAATGATGATGTCACGCGCGTGTGCACGTGTCATCATTGCGTGACGGCTGCGCATGCGCGGACTTCCTCCCTGCCTGAGGGAGATTCCATGTCCTTTTTTTTTCCTCCCTGCCCAACACAGCTTTTCAAAACCCGGATAAAGTGCCAGGTTTTGGAAAGCCATCCGGACCCCCGGACATGTCTTTAAAAGGAGGACATATCTGGGGAAATCCGCACGTCTCGTAACCCTAATATATGGCAGTATAGTAGGTTTTGGGAGGGCTCACACATTCTACCATAAATGTAGTGGTTACACTCTAACCGTTAGAGTGACTTAAGGGCCTGGGTCCTCATCTCTATGGTTCACTAGCCCACCCATCAGGCTACTTAAAATACCTGTATGCATCTCTACTAGAGAGTTGCACGGGGACAGAAATCCTACCCATCCTCACCCATCCCCGCCAGGATCCTCTCCTTCCACACCCGTCCCCATCAGGATCCTCTCCTTCCCCACCCATCACTGCAAGGAATTACCTCCATCCCTGCCCGTCCCCATAAAAAGCAGCAATTACTTCTGACAGGATCATCAATTCCAGTTTCTTTTGTGTTTGCGCTGCTGTTTTCCTTGTGAAATCTCTTTGGTGGAACCCTTTTTTGGTTTTCTGTTCAGGTAATTAACTTATAAACCCCCTTTTTTACTAAGACTGACTTGTGCATTATATTATATGGACGAACCCTGCTTCCAAAGCCTTCCATCCCCGTGAGAGTCCCGTTGGCTAGAAGGGGGTCCCCGTGGGAGTCCCGTGGGCCAGATGGGGGTCCCCGTGGGAGTCCCGTGGGTTAGGGTAGGATTCCCGCGGAACCCCCACGATCCCCGTTCCCGTGCAGACCTCTAATCTCTACTAGGCTTCTCCATACCAATTGCTGTTTAACAGAGAGGTATATACCTTTTTGTTCTCATTTTTGTGTGGTGAGCACTGGGGGAGTAGGGAGTGCGATGCATACAGTAGTCATCTGGTCAGTTTGGGCCTTTGTGGCACTTAGACGCTTCTAAAACAGGTCTAATTCCAAACATCTAAGTTCTATTCAGGATGTCTTGCAAAATGTTTGATTATCGCTACAAGAAATCCATGTCTAACCTGCCCTTGGGAACATAGTAGATGATGATGACGGCAGATAAAGACCCGAATGGTCCATCCAGTTTGCCCAACCTGATTCAATTTAAATTTTTTAATTTTTTCTTCTTAGCTATTTCTGGGCAAGAATCCAAAGCTTTACCCTGTACTGTGCTTGGGTTCCTACTGCCGAAATCTCCATTAAAACCTACTCCAGCTCATCTACACCCTCCCAGCCATTGAAGCCCTCCCCAACCCATCCTCCACCAAACGGCCAAACACAGACACAGACCGTGCAAGTCTGCCCAGTACTGGCCTTAGTTCAATATTTAATCTTATTTTCTGATTCTAGATCCTTTGTGTTCATCCCACGCTTCTTTGAACTCAGTCACAGTTTTACTCTCCACCACCTCTCTCGGGAGCGCATTCCAGGCATCTACCATCCCTCAACCTCAAATTATATCCTCTGGTTTTACCATTTTCCTTTCTCTGAAAAAGATTTTTTTCTACGTTAATACCCTTCAATTATTTGAACGTCTGAATCATATCTCCCCTGTCTCTCCTTTCCTCTAGGGCAGGGGTGCCTAATACGTCGATCGCGATCGACAGGTCGCTCGCTCAGGTGACCCCAGTCGATCGCAGAGCGGGTTCCTTTCTTTCCTTCTCTTTTTTCTCCTCCTGACTGGCCTGCCTCTTGAAGAACGCCAGCCAATCAGAGTGCTGGAAGGTCGGTGGCGTACCAAGAGGGGGGCGGTCCACCCCGGGTGCACAGCCGGCCAGATCCGGGTCCTCTGCCCTTCCTTTCCCCCAATCCGCGCTCGGGGCTCGCGCCTGCCTAGTCTGTGCCGCTGCCCAAATGGTGCTGTTGGTTCTTGCGAGACTCGCGGGAGTTGACTGCACCATTCGAGCGGCGGTGCAGGACCAGGCAGACGCGCTCGGGGCTCGCGTCTGGATTTCACTTCCGGCACAGATGGGGGAGCCTGCCGAGCTGACACCATTCGGGCAGCACGAGACCAGGCAGGCACGCTCGGGGCTCACACCTGCCTATTACTGCCGCTGCAGATGGAGACTTGGGCGGCTGTCCAGCAGGGAAGGCTGCCGATGCAGCGCAGGACCGCCAGGATTGCATCAAGGTACCGGGGGTGAGGAGATGTTAAAAATACCAGGTTAGCCGTCTAGGGAGGGAAGGAGGGATTTTAAAAAGTACAGGGGGTATGATTAAAAAAGGTACTGGGGGTATGTAGGGGGATGGTTTAGGGTACGAGAGGGGTATGGGGCCTGCCTGTCACTAGGTCTGCCTGCCTTCCCTGTGCCCTGTCCCTGCCTAGCGGCAGTGGTTTGGGGGAGGGCAGGGGGAGGGCAGGGAGACAGAAGGAAAGAAGGGAAACAGAAAAAAAGAAATGGGGCATGAAGAGAGAAAAAAAAGGGAGGCAGGGAGAAAGAAAGGGAAGGGAGAGAGGAAGAAAAAGTTGGGGGAGGGAATGAGGTCTGGAGGAGAGGAATCATACAGGCTGAAAGAAGGGAAGAAAGATTGGATGCACAGTCATAAGAAGAAAGTGCAACCAGAGACTCATGAACACCAGACAACAAGGTAGGAAAAATTATTTTATTTTAAATTTAGTGATCAAAATGTGTCTGAATTTATATCTTCTGTCTATATTTTTCACTATGGCCCCCTTTTACTAAACCGCAATAGCGGTTTTTAGCGCAGGGAGCCTATGAGCGTTGAGAGCAGCGCTGGGCATTCAGTGCAGCTCCCTGCGCTAAAAGCTGCTATTGTGGTTTAGTAAAAAAGGGGGGGGGGGGATATATTTGTCTATTTTTGTATGGTTGTTACTGAGGTGACAGTGCATAAAGTCATCTGCCTTGACTTCTTTGAAAAACCCCCGGAATAGGAATGATAATTAACATTTTCTCAGCGTACAGTGTGCTTTCTGGTTTTTTTTAATTTTATTGTTGGTAGATCATTTTGACTTGGTCATTTTAAAAGTAGCTCACAAGCCCAAAAAGTGTGGGCACCCCTGCTCTAGGGTATACATATTCAGGGCTTCCAGTCTCTCCTCATACGCCCAAAGCCCGCCCATAGCATGCCTCCACTATGCCCATCTCGTGCTCTGGACACACTGAGGCTGGAACACCTTGCTAGATGTACAGAAAGATGGTTTAGATTATTGGCACTTGGACGTACTGGCAATTAGGACGTCCAAGTACCAACAGAGGATGCTTTCTGGACATCAGTGTTTTTTTGATTATGAGCCTAATGGTGTCTATCAATTATTTAACTCCAAATTTTAGTCCAGGCAATGCAGGGGCAGCATGTTTAGAAGCCCCCTTATTAAGAAGACATTGCAGAACTTTTACATGTGCTTGATTTAAAAAACCCCAAAACATTAAAAGGAGCAGCAACAGAAAAAAAAAAAATTTCCTATGCCGACAACTTAGATTGCTTTCTTAAGTTTCCATGTCCTTTTTTTTTTTTTTAATTTGCAGCTGGCAGGGGAAGTTGTGTAATGAGTTCATTATTTTGGCAGAAGAACCAGGTCCCCAAGAAGATTAATTACAATACCTGGAGATCCAGCACTGATCTTCTGCTAAAAACGGCATGCTCAGCTCTGTCTTTACATGTTTCCTAAAGGTCATTAATTCAAATGCTATCCGAGAGCTTTGTAAATGTTTGTTAAAACTGGCATGACTTTAAAAGTTATTTCACCGTAGGGGGAGAGAAGGCCGCCACTCTTTAAACTATTTTAAAAAAACCATTTTCATGCAAACTCTTATTCTTTCAGCTGGCAAATGTGATCAAGCAGTTCTAAGGCTTGAAGATCAATGCTGCTAAACTGGAGCCTCTGACAACATTTCCTCTAGTACACGAGTCAGCAAAGACCTTGGGCAATGCAATCAACTCATTCAGATGCAGCGCTCCCGGATACAAAACAACTTTTCCAGACATTAAAATAGATCAGACCAAGGCAACCTAAACTTAACTTGTGAAAAAGAAATACATCATGTACTCCTCATTCTGGAAAATTTACAACTTAGATTCTCAGCTCCTCGGCTTCAGTCCAGCTCCTTCTGAATGCAACTGGAATCCCAGACCAATGGACAGCATGGAGTGGGTCTCATCAGTGAACTTCATATATGAGCAATTAATGATAGATTCAAAGAAAACTAGAGGTCCACCGAGTCTAGCATCCTGCCTGCTTAATAGTTTGGGAGCGAGATTGGACCCTGGGCTTACAATGAACTGTCAAGTGACAAAGACAATACAAATATGTTTCGCTCAGATAAATTTATTGCATCGTGTGAAACCAATGCTTTCACCGTTTGATTTCCATGCCGTTGTACAAGCAATGATCTTGTTGCAGTTGGACTACTGCAATGTCCTGTACCTGGGAATAACCAAAGTCAGGTGCAGGGTATTACAGGTGGTACAGATCGCTGCAGCTAGATTGATAACAGGAGCATCAAGATATGAGCACATTATGGCATATCTTCGACAACTTCACTGGCTGCCAGTTGTATTTAGAATCCAATACAAAGCAATTATGATCTGTCACCAGTTTCTATATGGCTTGATTCCAGAATTCTTTAAGAGTAAGATGTCTAGTTATCAACTAACAAGATCACTGCGTTCGGAAAATTCTGCATTGTTGAAAACAAATGGCAACCCAAAATATGCGGAAACCAATGCAATAATCTTTTCATGTGCAGGGGTAAAACTATGGAATGCCCTTGTTGGCCAAATTCGGAAATGCAGTGACAGGAGTTCATTTAGAAAACTATTAAAATCACAATTATTTGTTAATGCATTTTTCTGAGTACTGATTGTTGTTAAAATGAATGCTGTCTGTTTCTACTTGTCCAGATTTGTTTTAACATTTTATGTATGTAATCATTTTGTAAACCATTTTGATATAAAACAGTATAGAAATTTTAAAAATAAATAAATAAAATAAAATAGTTCTCTTGATGTAAGCAAGAGAAAGGTAAAAAGAAAATACAGTCAAACCTCGGTTTGCGAATACACGACTGTTTTGCAAGACGAGCAAAATATTTTCGCAAATTGTGACTCGTAAACCAAGCGTTAACTCGATTTGCGAGTCTTCTCGCCCATGAACCGGCATCGCCCCCCCCCCACCTGCAAATACTGCCCCCCCACCCCACACTAACCGGCATTGCCTCCCCTCACGAACGCCCACCCGCCCAAACTGAAGCATTACCCCCATCTGGCACAGTACGCAGCACCAACCCACAGGAGGTGCCAGTGCTGGTGCCCGAATCTCAGAGAGAGGCGGGAGCCAGAAGGCCTTGAGCATGCGCATCGGCACCTTCTGTGGGTTGGTGCTGCATGCTGGTGCCAGATGGGGGTAAGGCTTCAGTTTGGGTGGGAGGGCGTTTGCAAGGGGGGGGCGATGCTAGTTCACGGAGGGGCGGCATATGCAAGCGGGGGATGATGCTGGT
The DNA here is from genome assembly GCF_902459505.1 of Geotrypetes seraphini. Lineage (NCBI taxonomy): Eukaryota > Metazoa > Chordata > Amphibia > Gymnophiona > Dermophiidae > Geotrypetes > Geotrypetes seraphini. The sequence goes on along the minus strand of NC_047084.1, from coordinate 239,068,224 downwards.
TCACTGGGGGGCTGTGGAAGCGCACCAGTGGCCTCGGGGGTTGGGGGGTGTTTTGGAGATGTGGTGGGGTGGGTAAAGCAGCGCCAGTGGCTGCGGGGGGAGGAGGAGGTGGAACTAATCAAGCGAGTTTCCCTTACTTCCTATGGAGAAACTTGCTTTGATATGAGTAATTTGGTTTACGAGCATGCTTCTGGAACGAATTATGCTCGTAAATCAAGGTTCCACTCTACTGCATATTGTCGCCGTGCGTCACCAGGCCGGGCCAGGCCCAAGTACCGAGAAAGCCCAGAGCACACGGTGCTCACTGAGCGGTACTATCAGTTCCCTCTGAAGTGGTGGATCAAATGATAAGTACACCTGGTGGTAGCTTAATTTTAAAAAAATCCAAACAACTTGATTTCTTCAAGGTCAAAGTCACTGTAACCGTTCAAAACCATAAGCACATGTCCCATTTTATCACCAACAAGCTTCCAAAGTTCATCAATGCTTAATTGGAGATTTCAAACAAAAATAAAGGTTCAAGAGAAAAATCAGTTTCCTAAAATAATTCTCAACAAAGTCTCTTCAAGGCTCATGCCTACCCTAGGGCAGGTCTTTATTGCAGCTCAACTCCCCCAGACAAACATGCCTCTCAAAGCAGGGGATTCATTTAGCTTAGAACTGCACCTTCTATTTTCCAACATTCAAAGCAATTCCTTAATGCAAAAACTCTTTTACTGGCAGTGGCTGGATTGGCCACACTGGGCTCTTCTAACAGCGGAGCCCAGGGGCAGGAAGGGACCTCCTCCCACAGTAACCATTGATTGTGGTCCCTCCCCAACGGACCCACAATCCAGCAAAAGAAAAGCAAACTATCCAAAAGACCACTGCCAGTGTTGTGCTATGCAAACTGCCACAGCCAAAAAAAAACCAGTTCAAACAATATCTGTTTCCATGTCACGCAGGTCATTTTCAGTATTCCCCTCACAAAAGTCCATGACTTCTTCAAGGTCTAAATACTCATTATTCTCAGAAGTTTCACTCAGGAAATCTTCCAGCATTTCAGAATCATTAAGAGTGGATCTGACCTGTGTGTTTTGTTGAGATATGCTTAACGTGACCATACGTCCCGTTTTGAACAGGATCATCCCGTTTTTAGGTAGGTTGTCCCCAAGCACATCTTCAGGATGCCAAAATGTCCCGTTTTTAGGGGCCCGCTGAAGAAACAAGTACCGTAGCGAATACAGCTCCCCCCCCCTCCCCTCAGTATCATTTTTTAGTCCCGGCGGCTACCTAAAGAAAACTTGAAAACTTGAAACTCCTGTCCTGATGTCTTCCGGCAGTGGCAGAGCGGTGCACCTGCCTGGTCCCATGCTGCTTACTGAATGACTGGCGTCAGTTCTCGTGAGTCCTGCGTATGGTCACGTTAAGCATATCTCAACAGAACACACAGGTCAGATCCACTCTTAATGATTCTGAAATGGGATGGACTTGAGGGACATATTGCATTATACTAATGTGGATACTTTTGAAGTTGATAACCTTTATTACATCCCAAGAGTTTCTAAGGAAATAGCAGAAGAAGGTGGAATGGATAAACTAGTTTCACCTGATAGTTTGAATGTATCGCAGTTTCTCGAATCTTCTAAAGCCATAATAAATAAACGGGCAACACTTCTTGTGATTTTTAAGACAGAGTTAGTAAAACAGGCAATTCTGAAATTATATTATTTGAAAAAACAAGAACTGTTTTGTGGTCAACGTGATAATTTTTCCAGATGTCTCTAGATATACTCAGTTTAAAAGGAAGCAATTCCTCCAGCTAAAACCTAAGGGGCTCATAATAAAAAAAAAAAAAAGTCTAAAAAGTGGCCTAAATGGCTACTTGGACGATCAAAAAGCCTGATCGTCCAAGTACCCATAATCAAAGCTGGTTTTAGACGTATCTAAAACCAGCTTAGGCCTTTCCCCTGCCTCTAAACGCACAGAGAGAAAAGATGTGTTTTTAGAGGAGGGGAAAGGGTGGGTGGTGGGCAGGAGGTGGGCCAACCTAGACCTAGGCGTGCAGCAGGTATAACCAAAACTTTAGGCAGGTTGCCTAGTTGACACTTATACGTTTTGACTTAGACCAAGTCAAAACAGGTATAAGTGCCAAAAAGGGGCTGCTGAGCTAAATGTGGCTGCTGCGATCAGCTCAGCGGCCCCAGCAACCTGCCTACCCCCTACAGCAATGATCGCAGCAGGAGAGATGGCTCATCTCCCCTGCCGCGATCCACCCTTCCCCCCCCCCCCACAATGATCAGGGCAGGAGGGAGCCCAAGCTCTCCTGCCTTGCGGCCCACCCCCCCGATTACATTCGGGGCAGGAGGGAGCCCAAGCCCTCCTGCCCCACGGCCCCCCCGAACCCCCATTACATTCAGGACAGGAGGGAGCCCAAGCCCTCCTGGCCACGTGACCCCCACCCCCTACAAGATTGGGCAGGAGGGAGCCCAACCCCTCCTGCCCAGGTGGACCCCCCTACCCCCTACCCCCAGTAAAATACGGGCAGGAGGGATCCCAAGCCCTCCTGCCCTCGAATCGACACCCCCCTCGACCACCTCCCGAACCCCCGATCACCTCCCCCCTGCCGACCCACGACCCCCCACCCCCAATCCCACCCCCTACCTTGTAAACGTTGGTCGGACGGACGGGTGCCAAGCCCTCCCGTCCAGCAGGCCAGCCGGCTCCGGAATGGGGCCAGATTGGCCCACGCAGCTCAAACCCCGCCCACAGGTGGGGCCTGAGGCGCCTGGGCCAACCAGAATAGGCCTAGGAGATAGCGTGTAGAGGATGGGTAAGCTGGAGGCATGGCTTGGACAACAGGAAGCATGGTTTCCCAGAAAGTTTCAAGATTAGTACATCAGAGGGCTGGATTGTTGGGGGGAAGGATTTGATGGTTTTATTAGGGGATGTAAAGGGTATTTATGGTGAGATTGGGGGTGCAGGAAAATACCTATGGTGTGATCAATGTGTGTGTGGGGGGGATGCTCATGATATCATTGGGGTTTTGGAGGGTGCTTATGGTATAATTGGGTCTGCAGGATAGGGATTGGGTGTTTCTGGAGAGGTTACCTGATGTGGCCGGGGGAAGATTGAGGAGAGGGATGTAGAAGATGGGGAGCATTGCAGCACTTATTCTGACAGTGCATTGTGCTACCAGACTGCCACTAGTGCAGCAACATTTGCTGCTCCACTCTTAAGGAGGCCAATTGTAACAACTAATGAGTAGTACAAACCCATGCATTAGCTATCACAACTGGTCACATCTCTGCCTGCCCATGTCACACCCAGATCCAAACCACTTCTGCAATAGCCAGCTAACGCAGGATTTTTAGCACAGTGACTTTTTTAACGCAGAAGACACTAGTGCAGACCCACACTACTGTCTACTGCACGGAGAACCCTACATAAGCTGCTTAACGCAGTTTAGTAAAAGGGCCCCTTAATTAAAGAAAGCAGGCAGAAAGTAGTGCAGCAATTCTGTAAAACTTAAATAAGTTTGCCAGGCTCTTCTGTCATCCCTGAAGTGTGGGGATTATGCGCTTTTTTGACCACAAAGGCTGCTTGGACAAATTTATGCTACTACAGCCAAAAAAATCCTCATTTTTGTTCTAACTTCCTAGCTAACTTAATTTCAAACTGACGTGGGAGTGAAACAATAACTACGAGTATGAAGTTCTTCCTCTCACTGTGACCCAACAATGAAGGCTATGGCAGTCCAACTACGGGTTCAGAAATGCTGATGTTTGAGCTTCACAAGAACCAGCACAGCGTTGCCACATCTATTTCTTGGAAAGAAAACCAGAGACAGTCTCATTACTTTTCAATAAGCCCTCGTATTTCACGCGTCATATCATTTTTCGGGTTGCTGCATATTCAAGGGTGGCTTGCCTTTGCAAAGACTCCCTTTTTCTGATATTCCCCTTTCCCTATCTAGATATGGTGAACCAGTTGTATTATTTGGCAGAAGAACTAAAAAGAAGTGTTAAGCCAATAGCGAGGGGATAAGGCACCAGGGGCTGAGGTGCTCCCCAGCCCTCCTCTCCACCTCTGTTCCTTTGCTGCCATACACGCGCACCTTCTTCCCCCCCCCCCCCCCATACCTCTTTGTCTCTTTGCCGGCAAGAGCCATATCGCCAACCTGCTGCTCGCACCAGTTTCCGCTCTCCCTCTAAAGTCACTTCCTGGTCCTGAAGAGATAGGAGAGGAGTGATCAGCCGAAGAGGTTCAGAGGAAGAGAGGTGCTGACGCCTCCACCAAGACGGCACCCAGGGCGGTCCTTTCCCTGCCCCTTTTATTACGCCACTGGGTTAAGCCAACACTTGGGTATACTATAAAGTGGCAATTTTGAGGTAAAAGCAAAGCAAACACATTTTTTTATGAAACTCTAACCAGCATCTGACAGAAATAAATGGTGTGCTTGCTTAACTTATTTACCTTGAGCTGCATAGAATACAATACAGTACTCTATCTGACTCTTAATTCTAATATGGAGAATTAAAAAAACATGAGCATTGATTTGTGCATTTGAAGCATACTCATTGCGTTAAGCGGAAATGAAGTTCTGTTTTATTGAAGTGGTTTGATATTGCACTGTGCTATTACAGTAAGTACCAGGTCAAAGCAGCACTACTCAGACTTCTACTAAGTGCCAAGAGTAAATCCATATTTTAAAATGACTGATTGTATATTTATTGTACAGATTTTGTGCCTCCCCTATTCACGTTCCTTCAAAACTGCTTTCCTAATCAGAGAACCACATGCTGAGAATTATCACAATGCAGCTTGTGAATATTATAAGGACAGCTGTTAAACCAAGCCACATTCCTTGTGACTCTCACTGCCAAACTCTTAGCTCAACTCACTATAGATAATTTGGAAACAGAAAGCAGCTCTATAGTAGCGCTGTCTACTCCCAGAGCAAACCTCCCAAATTGCAGCTTGGATTAATGAGGTTTGGAGATGCCAGCTGCCCCACATTCAACTCCTCTCCAGTGGCCCCTTGGTCTCTCCCTTCTTTTCTACTTTGGGATTTGCTGCAAAATCTACTGTGATATCCCATCCCGTTGGCATCTTCCTCCAGGAAATTGCAGCCTAAGACCTTCCAGTGCTTTCAACTCTCCTGAAATTTTCTAAGTCACAGTTCTGAATACAAAGCACCCTGACCGTTCTCGAAGTCATGACACCCCACCCAAGGGTTGCCAGATTTTCCTTTGGGAAAATCCGGACAAATGGCCATGCCCCCAGGACCACCCAGTTCTGTCCCTGCCACGCCCTATTCCGACCTCCAACCCTGCCTCCAGACGGCATCTGCGCATGCGTGGATGTGACACAATGACATCATGCAAGCATGCATGTGATATCACCACATTGCATCTGCACATGTGTGGATGCTCCTTCCTAACGCAATTTATGTGAGGGCTAGGGGTGAGGGCAGAGAGGATGGAAAGGCAGAAGAATTGTTTTCTTTAGATGCTTAGGTCTTCATGCATATAGAGGATAATATTCTATAGATTGCCTAAAGTTAGGTGCCAGGGTGATGTAAGGTAAGTACAAATTCTATAATGGCGTTTGTGCATGCAACTGCCATTATACATAAGAACATAAGAAGTTGCCTCCACTGGGTCAGACCAGAGGTCCATCGCACCCAGTGGTCCGCTCCCGCAGTGGCCCTTCAGGTCCATGACCTGTGAAGTGGTTTCTGACCATTTCTATAACCTACCTCTACTTCTATCTGTACCCTTCAATCCCCTTATCCTTTAGGAACCTATCCAAACCTTCCTTGAACCCCTGTAATGTGCTCTGGCCTATCACAACCTCCGGAAGCGCGTTCCATGTGTCCACCACCCTCTGGGTAAAAAAGAACTTCCTAGCATTTGTTCTAAACCTGTCTCCTTTCAGTTTCTCCGAGTGACCCCTAGTACTTGTGGTTCCCCACAGTGAAAAATCTGTCCCTGTCTACCTTCTCTATGCCCTTCAGGATTTTGAAGGTTTCTATCATGTCTCCTCTAAGTCTCCGCTTTTCCAGGGAGAACAACCCCAAGGGCTGACTCCACAGGATTTGAACATTCAATACACTTTTGCAGCATTTCATAAATGTGCAGTAAACTGTTATATAGTTGCTGTATTTTTATCAGTGAAAGATGTAGTAATAAATATTCTCTGATATGCAGGGGACAGCCTTGATGCAGCCCACGGAGCGAAACATGTCGGCATGACTCCCCAGCCGACAGAGCTACAACTAAGAATCACAACTTAAAAGAGAAGTGGCCTTAGTTAAGAGTTTTAAATACTATAAGTAAGGATAAAAAAAAGATTATAAAATAATAAATAAAACATTAAGAAATGGGTTAATGACAATTTAAGCAGTTTGTCCTTAAGAAGCTATGAAGGATTACTGCATCACTATCCAATGATCCATGAATGGTTGAAAAAAAACTGCTAAGTGAAAAAAGGATCACACACTATTTATGGTTGTAAACTGTTTTGCGACATCAAAGTTTTGTGGTGGATGGCCTCACAGAATGTGCTTCATCAGTCATTCGCGTGTTACCCTCTTTGACGTGCTTCCACCACCGAAGCACGGCTAATTGTTTCACCACCGTATGCTTCATTATTGATGTTTCCAAATTTAACACTGAAGCCTTCATCAACTCACATTGGCTTCCAATCCAAGAAAGAATCCAATTCAAATTCTACTGCATATTATTTAAAACCCTACACGGAGACAGCCCATCATACTTGAACAATCGCATCATCCAAGCACCCACTACCAGACACAGAAAAACGCACTCCCCATTCATACCCCCCCCAATCAAGGAAGTAAAAAGGACAAAACTACACGACGGCCTCCTAGCCACTCAAGCCGCAAGGCTGGACAACCAGATCTCCAACCTTCTGATGACCACCCCAGACTATAGGACGTTCAGAAAAGAAATAAAAACCACACTTTTCAAGAAATTCCTGAAGCAGCAATAACATCACGACCTCTTCGTAACTCTAAAACTGACATCTGATCTACCCATTACTGCACTAATAATAACAAAAGAACCTCCACTATGACCACCTATTAATTCTTTTACAAACCACCTCACCCTCAACAACCCGTTAAATGTTTATAAGATCTACAACTTACCTCTCTAGCTAATCATTGTAACTCTGTTTTTTATTTAAATTAACCTTTTGTAATCCGCCTTGAACCGCAAGGTAATGGCGGAATAGAAATCCCTAATGTAATGTAATGTAATGTAATTCAATCATGACGAAACATATGAAGTTCTTCCTCTCATTGTGACCCAACATTGAAGACTATGGCAGCCCAACTGCAGGTTCAGAAATGTCGATGTATGAGCTTCACAAGAATCAGCATAGTGTTGCTATGTCTACTGCTTGGAAAGAAAAATAGAGGCAATCTCATGACTTTTTAATCAGCCCTCATAGAATTCTAATATAAATCTACATATACTCATATATATCTTGTTCAAGCACTTACGCTAGCTCAACTACCATTAATGCTCACACCTAATTATAGCCAAAATATACACTTACTTAAGGCTATGAAGCCACCTTGTATATAATTTTAGAATTTTTTAGACGTTTTTTAACCCGACCCTCAGTGGCACCACTCAGGACTCAAACTTCTCATTGTCCTGAGCTTTATGTGTCTGCTCGTCATCGGGTCATTTATTATTTATTTTTTTCATAGAGCTTTCTGCTATTTATATTTCTATTTATTCTTTTCTTATAAAGATATTCTCTTATAAAGATAAATACTTAGCTTAAAATACGGCTAAGTCTTCTTGATCAGAGATGTCAGCACTAGTAAGGGATGTCAAAGCCGACATGTTTCGCCTCGCTTGCTTTCTCAAGGCTCAATCCCTACAAATCACCAACAAAACCATAAATTAAAACCTATTTCAATATAACAAAGTGTAACCCAGTCTATTTTTTAACCGTGTTTCAATAATATACTTTAGGAAAATAGCTCTTACTTGACCTAAAGGCTTCCCAATTGCTACTCACCCTTAGCCATCTACCTCCGTTGTAACAGTCAATCCTTTACAGCAGGGCCGACAGCGTTCTTTAGTTTAAATATCATCGGAGCTCCAATCAGCCCGAAGACACGTAATGACGTGTCATCTGACGTATCGGGGCTCACACTACTGTAACTTATTCCTTATTTATCATTTTCCTTTTTCTAACTCCTCCCACTCCTCTGTTCTTCTTATTAGATCAAACTAAATCAGATTAGAGACAACCATTCAAGCTCTGTGTTCAGCCCATAAGGAGTAACTGTGTTTAATATGTAAATCCAACGTTGTTCTTTATAGTTAAGTCTTTCTTCCACGAATTTATTGGATACACAGAGGAACAGTTTCAGAGTATTTTATCTAGACCTGTTCTTCTAGATGATATAGATGAATCCTCCACCCAATCCTCTTGGGGAGAACTAGAACAGATGCATAAGAGACTGATTAGGGCAGAGTTACATGGTAGTACCATGGTTCAATATCTGAAAAAGTCAATGATACCACGTGGCCTCCGAATATTGAAAGAACCAAAATTACCTACCTCAGATAGATCCTTTATGGATAAATGGACAGCGATACTAAATCGCTGTTCCAGAGACCTAATGATTCTTCTAGTAGAGACCACTTCGGACATCGAGTTGGAACTCCAAGCTAAGACTGTCTCTATGGAAATACAGATGAGAGACAAAATTGAAAAAGATGACTTTCTTAAAAAACGGGATGAATTAGAAGAAGAGATGACACAATTCCGTGAGTCCATAAAACAAACTAAAATAAAGAAATGGAAGAGGGACGAAAGAGACTACCATATGGATAGAGTTTATACCTGGAACAAGAAGACAATAAGCGGACCGGTTAAAAAGAAAGTGTCCTTCAACACTTCATCGGAGGAATCGGATGCCACCAGTGGAGAATCAACTGACACATCATCCTCCACTAAAACCTCGGGGGAAGGAACACAAGGTCAGAGGGATACACGCTCGAGAGGAAGAACGAGAGGAGCCCAGAGGGGCCGAATAAAAACACAACCCGATGTGAAAAAGTAGAATCTATGGTAATAAACATATCTCAGAGACAGTTAACAAAGCCACAACAAGAGATACTTGAACTTGGACTTAACTATGTTATTTCTCAACGCCCCAATTTTTTTCAGCTGAAGATTTTCTTTTTTAGGTTCCTTAGAAAACTACAATTGCGTTTGTTTTTTCAGAATACAGAGAACAATGAACTGATAGATAAAGATGACATTTCCATCTGTAAAAGAGAATCAAAATGGTCCCCTCCAGGCCCGATGGACGCGGCATTAGCCACGTTTAGAGATTTGGTTCTTCAGGGTATTTCTCATTATGAAAAAACTATGAAGAACAATAGGATACCATACAATCTAACATATGAACATTATTTAGCTTTGATGCAGTTAAAAGATCTACAAGACTGTATGATACTGAGAGCTGACAAAGGGGGAGCTACCATTGTACTAGATAAGGCTTATTACTTAGAGGAAGCCAGTAGACAATTGTCAGATACAACAGCTTATTCTCCCCTTTGCGAAGATCCATTAAAATGTTTGATGAAAGAAGTTTTTGATGCAGTCACTCATCATTATGAGGAGGGTATCCTTACTAAAAAAGAATACCAGTTTTTGATAGAAAAATACCCTAAAACCCCGATTATCTATTTTGTCCCAAAGATACATAAGAGCCAAACTAATCCACCGGGCAGACCTATTGTTAACACACGGGGGTCTCTGTTAGAACCCCTTTCTAAATTTGTAGACTTCTTTTTAAGGAAGGAAGTGATTAAGATCTCCTCATATATAAAAGACTCCTCTCATTTTCTTAAGATTTTAACTCAAACTACACAAATTGAGTTAACAACTTTTCTAGTAACCCTAGACGTGGTCTCTTTATACACCAAAATTCCCCAGCAAGGAGCTTTGGAAATAGTGAAAGAGGATCTAACTAAAAGAAAGGGGGACCAACGTATCACTACGGATTTTCTAATGAGACTAGCTCAGTGGGTCATTGAGCAAAATTATTTTGAATTCAGAGGAGTTTACTACCAACAGATTCAGGGGGTGGCTATGGGGGCCACTTTGGCTCCTTCAGTGGCCACCCTATATGTGAACAAGTTTGAGGAGAAGGAGATTTATCCTTCAAATTTCTTTAAAAACGTTTTGTATTGGAAAAGGTTTTTAGCCGACATTTTCTTTCTCTGGAGGGGCACAGAACAGGAACTGCTAGAGTTTCTTACATGGATTAACACTAGGGATATTCATCTTCAGTTTACTCCTACTTACAACAATAAAACATTGAATTTTTTAGACATGCGTCTTACCAAAGAAAATGCTCAGCTGACTACAAAACTTTTTAGGAAATCTACAGCCCGTAATTCATTGTTGCACTTTTCGAGTTACCACCCCTACCATCTCAAATTCAACCTTCCAGTTAGTCAGTTCCTTAGAGTTAGAAGAGTCTCTTCAGACATTAGAGAATTTAAAAAAGCGGCTAATGACTTACAGGAAAGGTTCAAAGTTAGAGGTTATCCAACGAAATCTATTCGCCGTGCATATTTACGAGCCAAATATGCTAATAGAGAATTATTACTAGCAGATAAAAGTCACGCTGAAGTAGAAGATAGACTAATTTGTGTGCTTCCGTATTCTGAAGCAGCTAAGGCTCTGATACATCAGATAAAACGATACTGGCAAATACTACAACTTCACAGTGTTTTTGCAGAGTTTCCAATGTTTGCATTTAGAAAAGGCAAATCAATAGGTCAGATTTTAATTCAACAAAAATTAGGTTTTAGGTATGAAACTACAGTGGGCAATCATAGTAAATGTGGGAGCTGTCAATGGTGCAAAAGCACCATAGAGGGTAGTACTTGGACAGACCCTCAAACTAAGAAAACCATTACGGCATTTACAGATACAACTTGCCGGACGGAAAATGTAGTTTACATTTTGATGTGCCCTTGTAATCTTGTTTATGTCGGACGTACATCTCGTCCCATTCATGTGCGATTAAATGAGCATAAATCAAGGATAAAAACAAAAACGTTGCAAGCTCCGATAGTTGAACACTGCATAAATCATCAACATGATTCTAGCCAGCTAAAATGGAGGGTAATTGATCACTATAAGGAAAAAAAGGGGGAGGGGGTGGTTAACGTGGAAGAAAGACTTAACTATAAAGAACAACGTTGGATTTACATATTAAACACAGTTACTCCTTATGGGCTGAACACAGAGCTTGAATGGTTGTCTCTAATCTGATTTAGTTTGATCTAATAAGAAGAACAGAGGAGTGGGAGGAGTTAGAAAAAGGAAAATGATAAATAAGGAATAAGTTACAGTAGTGTGAGCCCCGATACGTCAGATGACACGTCATTACGTGTCTTCGGGCTGATTGGAGCTCCGATGATATTTAAACTAAAGAACGCTGTCGGCCCTGCTGTAAAGGATTGACTGTTACAACGGAGGTAGATGGCTAAGGGTGGGTAGCAATTGGGAAGCCTTTAGGTCAAGTAAGAGCTATTTTCCTAAAGTATATTATTGAAACACGGTTAAAAAATAGACTGGGTTACACTTTGTTATATTGAAATAGTAATGTAATGTAATTTATTTCTTATATACCGCTACATCCGTTAGGTTCTAAGCGGTTTACAGAAAATATACATTAAGATTAGAAATAAGAAAGGTACTTGAAAAATTCCCTTACTGTCCCGAAGGCTCACAATCTAACTAAAGTACCTGGAGGGTAATAGAGAAGTGAAAAGTTGAGTTAGAGGAAAAATAAAAATAAAATAAACATTTTAACAAGACAGCATTGATCTAAATACTTTGGAAGGTAGAAGAGAGGAGAGAAAGGAATAGAAGCAGAAGGGGGAGCCGTTGAACAGTAGAATTCTGGAGAAATTTAAATGATAGAAATAGAACAAAACAAAGACAAAAGGCAAAACAATAGATAAGATTAAAGATAAATCATAAGCTGGAAAGAAAAATAAAATAAAACTTTGTCTTCAATCCACGGTTTCAGCGTCAGTGATGAAGTGGAGCAAGTAAGTTTAGGAGGAGCGATTGACGTTTCCAGAAAGGGCTTCTTCAGGGAAGAGACTTGGCAGACAGTCCCAGGATGCCTATGTCTCCTCCCCTGCGATAGGTTTTAATTTATGGTTTTGTTGGTGATTTGTAGGGATTGAGCCTTGAGAAAGCAAGCGAGGCGAAACATGTCGGCTTTGACATCCCTTACTAGTGCTGACATCTCTGATCAAGAAGACTTAGCTGTATTTTAAGCTAAGTATTTATCTTTATAAGAGAATATCTTTATAAGAAAAGAATAAATAGAAATATAAATAGCAGAAAGCTCTATGAAAAAAATAAATAATAAATGACCCGATGACGAGCAGACACATAAAGCTCAGGACAATGAGAAGTTTGAGTCCTGAGTGGTGCCACTGAGGGTCGGGTTAAAAAACGTCTAAAAAATTCTAAAATTATATAGAAGGTGGCTTCATAGCCTTAAGTAAGTGTATATTTTGGCTATATTTGTAGATTGAATATTGTGGCACCTTGATGAAGATTTCAATATTAGTGCGTTGATTTAATTAACACACCTAATTATAGGCAGTTAGACATGTAAATGCTCATATTCTGTAATCTATGGGGCTCATAATTTAAAAAAGTCTAAAAAGTGGCCTAAATGGGTACTTGGACAATCAAAAATCCTGATCGTCCAAGTACCCATAACCAAAGCTGGTTTTAGACGTATCTGAAACCAGCTTAGGCCTTTCCCCTGCCTCTAAACGCACAGAGCGAAAAGAGGCATTTTTAGAGGAGGGGAAAGGGCGGGAGGTGGGCCGACCTAGACATAGGCGTACAGCAGGTATAACCAAAACTTTAGGCAGGTTGCCTAGTCGGCACTTATATGTTTTGATTTATACCAAGTCAAAACAGGTATAAGTGCCGAAAAAGGGCGATCAGCTCAGCGGCCCGGCAACCTACCCACCCCCCTATCACAACCATCGCGGCAGGAGAGATGGCTCATCTCCCCTGCCGCGATGCGATCACCTCTCTACCCAAACTGCCATGACCCGTGGCAGGAGAAATGCTCAATCTCTCCTGCCATGGTTTGTGGCAGTTCGGGTAGAGGGGTGATCGCATCGCGGCAGGGGAGATATCCAATCTCTCCCCTCCACGATGCATCACCCCCCCACACACACACACAATGATCCAGGCAGGAGGGAGCCCAAGCCCTCCTGCCCTGGCGAGCCGCGACCCCCCCCCCCCCCCGACAACATCGGGGCCAGAGGGAGCCCAAGCCGTCCTGCCCTGGTGAGCCGCGACCCCCCTTCAACATTGGGGCAGGAGGGAGCCCAAGCCCTCCTGCTCCAGTGTGCCATGATCCCCCCCCCCCCCAACACGCCTTGCCTGTGCCTACCAGAATCGGCCCTGTAGCCATAGGCCCCTCCTGCCTCGATTTGTCGGGGTCGGTTGCGACTCACCAGGGCAGGAGAGCTTGGATTCTCTCCTGCCCGGATCGTTGTCGGGGGGGGGGGGGGTGGATTCTGTAACCGGTGTTGTTTTTGACAGACACCGGTTACAGAATCCAGCTTTTAGGCGAAGGACTGGCTCCTCCTTCGCCTAAAAGCTCTTGTGTTAGGCGTTTGGGACTCAGACTTTTTTTGGTTGATTATATGTTGTTAGTGTAGACGTAGTGGTGGTCTGGGCATTTAAACAGCTGAACGTAGCGGCAGGCCATTATTTTAAAACACCTCCTTTTGGATGTTTTTTTTTATTATGCCCCTCCACGTGTGTAACTGCCTGACATGACCCTGATCCTCCCATGCCCGTCCCAGATCCACATCCCCCTGCCACTCCCCCTTGGAACTGTACATTCTGGAATTTGTGCACCCAACTTATAGAACATTAAGGGCAGTTATGTGCGTAACAGCTAATTAGTGCCAATTAACACCAATAACGGATTGTTAAGGCCAATTAGATGCCACTTAATTCATAAGTTACACATGCAACTGACCTTATAAGTTATGCACACAAATTTGTGAACTAGTCTGAAATTTTGGTGCATAGTTTTCTAGAATTATGCATTAACAAATAGATGGTTAACTGAATATCGAGTCAACTGGGTATGCACTAGCCAGCTTTAAAAACCAGATATTAAGTGCTAGTGACCAGATATGGTATCTGAATATTTGGGTTCAGCGTTGCTGTCAGCCATTACAAGCACTGCCTGCCATTGGCTGAATATTGGGGGGAACTGTCTGTAATGTGACTGTAGAAATAAAGGCCACAATTTGACTCGCATCACTTAGGACATTGGATGCTACAGCCCCTAGGTAAGGTCAGCATTAAAACTGAAAGGTATATTGTGTTCTTGTGCCACCCTTAACACTGTTTTAATACATAGACCCTTAAATGAAACTGGGTAGACTAGATGGATCTAACGATCCCCACTTGGTATCCTGCTCAAGCAAGGTTTCATCATTTCTGAATTCATGACACAAAACTTATTCTGGGAACAGACTGTGCTATTGCAATGCTTTTTTCACATTATCTGTAGGGATAGAGCTAAGGATTTGGCAATGAGAGCCACAAGGAATGTGGTTTGGTGCAACAGCTGACGCTAAACTATTCACAATTGACACTGTGATAATTCTCTGCATGTGGTCCCCCGATTAGGAAAGTAGTTTGGATGGAATGTGAATAGGGAAAGCACAGAATCTGTAAAATAAATATGTAAACAGTCATTTTTAAATATGGATTTACTCATGGCACGTAGTAGAAATTTGAGTGGTGTTGCTCATTTCCTGTGCCTTTACACCACTGAATATTTAAATGGCTCTATTATATCTCCCTGATCTCACCTTTTTTTTTTTTTTTTTTTTTTCAAAATTATACATATGTTTTATGATGAAGAACTATGATCATTTTCATAGCTGCATTCTGAATTGACTCCATCATGTTTATAGCTTTTGGAAGGTGTGGTCTTTTTTTTTTTTTGCAAGTCATTCTTCTCCCTATGAATTCAAGCACCCGTCAGGCTTCTGCTATTGCCTTTTCTACTTCTGTGACTATCCGAAGCTCATCAGATATGAACATTCCCTCCACCACCACCACCTCATCCCATTATTCTTTCCTCACAGAATTACTTCACCCCCTATGCTGTACTTTCCATTGTGTATTTGTAGCCCAAAAGCATGGCCCTGCATTTCTTAAATATTTTCTGCCATACTCTAAAAGCATTCATGAACCCTTCCTAGATCCCTCCTCATGTTATCCACAGCTTCCAGAATTCATACCCTACTGCAAATTTTGGTATCATCCACAAAGTGACAAATCTTATCAGAAAGCTCTTCTAAAATATCACACTGAAATGTTGAAAAAAAACCTAAAACAAATCAATGACCAGGGTTAAGCCCTTTTCCTCAGTGTGAACTTCATTTACTACTCTGTGTCACCTATATACTCAACCAGTTTATAATCAAGGCCCATACCATGGTACTCAGTTTATTATCTATGGGGAACCAGGTCAAACCCTTACCGAAATCTAAGTATACTACAAATAACACTCTCCTATAATTCAACTCTTGAAAGTAGTCCAATAAAATTGTTTATCACAACAACTTAATTTCTATGTCTGTATGATGGCAAACAACATTACAGTCTTGTGCAGATTTTAAGAAGCCTTCGAAGACGTATCTATTTCAGCAGGAATTTGGAAATTAGGGTAACTCTTTGAGTTCTTTAAGTATTTGTGGATCAGTGATAAATCAGTCCAGAATATATTGAAGAATTATGTAATGTGATTGTTTGTTTATGATTTTATTTATTTATTTATTTATTTATTTATGATTAAATTTATTTATTTACTGGATTTATTGACCACAAATGTATTTGTATGTACAAAATACAGTACATACAAATTCAATATATACATTATAAATGTATATATTGAATTTGTATATATAAATGTATATATTGAATTTGTATGTACTGTATTTTGTAAACCACCAAGAACATTTGGATTGTGTGGTCAATAAATCCAGTAAATAAATAAATTTTTCTCTCTATACCCTTCAATGATATGGTGATTATTATAGAAACATCCCCATTTATCAGGAGAGTTAAAGATGGTGGTGGTATAGGCGGCAGCGTCTATATCGGGGAACTCTAATTGAGGAAAGGTTACCTGAAATGCCTCATTCTAAGAGAAAGAGTGCAGTCCACCTGGACCCTTCCACGGCAAAGACTTCCACTCCTAATCAAAGATCAGTTTTGGAATTCGAAGCAGCTGCTGACAGCCCTTGTCGTTCTGGAGGGTTTCCCAAGCTTACACCAGCGGGTAGAGCTGCCGGTGATTTGGGGTTGGAGGTTTCCCTCTCCCCTTCGGGTACTGTCCCACCATTGTGCCTTGCTCTTCTCATGGCTCAGTCAGATGACCCTTGTATGGAAGGAACGTCGGGGGAAAACCCTATTTGAAGGGGCTGAGTTCACAAAGGTGCAGAGAGAGCAGAGAGTCCAGAGAGCCAAATTGTTGGCTGAATTTAGAAAGAGAAAACCAGCAGTGGTGATTCTCACGAGCTTATGGGAGGCTCTTGAGAGACTGAACCTAATGGTGGTAGGATATTCCCAGGAGCTGAGCAACCTTGTGAGTACTGTTGACAGTTTAGGAAAATCCTTGACTGTTACTAAGGAAGAATTTACATTTGAAACTAAGAAATTCAATGATAAAGTAGTTAAATTACAAGAGGTAACTGGCGGGTTTTTGAAAGAAAGAATGTTACTAAACAGAAAGATTGAATAATTGGAGAATTGCAACAGGAGGTTAAATCTACGTTTATTGAATTTTCCAAAGTGTTTTGAAGTGCTGCCTCTTGAAATGTTTATAAAATATTTGGTTGAAATATTAAAATTTTCCCTGGAACTTATACCTCCAATAAATCATATATATTACTTACCTACTAAAAAATTGCCAGGTGTCTCCGTAGAAGAGGAAGGTCTAAATGTAGTGAAACCCCTAAATGTTACTGAGATATTGGAATCCACATTGTCTGTAGCTATATTAGTCTACTGTGTCTTTGAACTAGACGTTAATGCTATTAAGAGGTTATATTTCTATAACTCTCAAATGGTATTCTTTGGGAAAAAAGTGTGGATCTTCCCCAATGTCACAAGAACAACTCAAGAGTGGAGAAAATTGTTTCTAGCAATGAGATCTTGGGCAACATTTATTTTGGCACATCCATGCAAATGTTTGATGTCTGTTTTTTTATGCCAGAACAACTCCGCACGTTCCTGGATTTGAAGAAAATGGCTGTCGGGAAAGTTTAGTAAGATCTTAAGACAGTCATAAAATGGGAAAATAAGGGCCGTCTTTTTTACTGTTAAGCTATTCCTTTGTAGTTTTGCTATATCTGAGTTGCTCCTCACTCTTAATATTCTCCTCCACTCTAATTGTGATCTAAGAAAGATCTAAGTTTGTTTTCATCTACAAATGTGTTGGTTTCTTGTTAAAAATTTTCTTTCTGCTTTGCTTGAACAAGAGATATCTTATGAAGTTATATTAAAATTGCAATAAAGAATTTTTTTTTTTTTTAAATCCCCATGTATAAATAGCAGCGTTTAAATTTCTGTAGAGACCCATATATGGCAGAGGACCAGATTCTATAAACGATACCTAACTGTACCTAACTTTTAGACTCTAGTCCATGCATTTGTCAATCAACTACTAGGCACCCTTTAAGAATCCCACTTAGCGCCATCTAAGCAGACTTAGGCCTCGCTAGGTGTCCTAGAGATAGGCGCCGGTAAATTTGGCCAGGTTTTTCCTGAACTAATACAACGGCACCTATCCCAGACGTCTAGTGATGTCTAAGTTTACCAAGCCTATTCTCTGACCCTAACCATGCCTACTGGCAGGCATCTCAACTTAGGCATTGCTAGGTACCATGTGGAATTCTATGCTCAACTTTTAATTGATTTGGTTTTTTAATTTTTATAAATTAAAGACCAATGGTGTGGTTAATTACCACACCAATTAAGCTTATTAAATCAATTTGGGTTGCACGCAGAATTTAGTTAAGTGTCGCTAGGCGTCCGTGACTAAGGTGTCTTGTGGCACCTAACCGAAGTGCCATTTATAGAATCTGGACCAAAATGCCCCAAAATTGTTCCCACCCCACTAGATACCAGTAAGCCCAGTGGGAGGGTCAGAAAGTAGAAGTGGAGGGGCCTACTGGATAGGGGCTATTTGTTTAAGGGGCTTGGGCCTGGAGGTGGCTGCCATATATCAAACACTTGCCTAAGCTAATTGGGAGAGCTTCTGTGCTGTAAAGTAGGGGGTTTCTTGGCATTCTGTACCTTGAAGGCAGGGCTATTTAGGGAGGTTTTGATGCCATGAATTGGGGGGAAAGCTCTTTGAAAGGTGGAGCTCTCTATTATGCTAGGCCAGCTGCTGGTGGGGGGGTGCTACAGAAAGAATTGCTTGGGAACATCTGAATGGTGTTGGGGACATTGCTCAGTGGGGCCTTTTAGTGGGAGGGGGAGTATTAGCACTGGATTGAGGGCTGCCTATTGGGAGGAGTCACCAATGCTGGGATCAGTGCTCTTTGCAGAGTGAGCAGTAATTTTAAGGGCACGCTAAGGGATAGTAGCTTGCACTAAGTGCCACATGACCCATAGGTATAAAATAGGACATTTAGCATTTAGCACATGCTAAGTTTTAGTAAAAGGACCTCTTAGAACTGTGCTCCCAAAGCTATGTAGGCAAGGTTTGCACATTAGTTTTCCCCATATGCAGCTTTCTAAAATCACTGCTCCCTCTGTACATAAAGGGTCTTTTATGTGTAGTCTGGCACCTACTTTACCAGAGGCTTTGGGAGAGCCTCTTGTAAAACAGTATGAAAATTCCCACATCCTGACTTGAGCATGTGAATTCCCCTCTCCACATCCCTCCACAGCTTTAATGTCTACATCTAGGCTTATTTCCTAATGGAATACATGTTCAAATGGACAAGTAAAGGACGAGACCGTGTTCTGTGCTCCAAAATATTCAAGCTTGTAATCCATCGAAGAGCAATTAAAATCAAATGCTTCCCCAAAACAATTATTGCATTTACAAAGAACGTTATAAACCAGATCATATCAGCATCAGGTGTTACAAAATAGCTGTTCCCTGACAGTAAATAATTAATAAACCTGTAGGAGGTGAAACTGGATACAGAATACTTCTAATAATATCAGGAGTCCAGAATTATCATCTTAATTAAACAGTGCATTGAAATATAAGTTTATCTTCAAAGGTAACAAGACGATGGGAAGATAAGGGAAATGAAGGTGTCTTGCCGGGGTATTTCATTATTAACCTATGACACACTCGGAAAGGAAGAATACAAAATCAGCTGTTTCTGTCTCTTAATTCCAGGCACCTCTCTCAAATCTCCAAGCAGGTTTTCTCATTTGCCTGCAAGCTAATAAAATTAGCTACTTTATCAGTCAGTATTTTTTTCCATTTCCAAAGTAAGTTAACTCCAAGGAGATTTGAAGGCAATTAACATTTGCCAGTTAGAGAGTAATCAGCACAGAGATATCAAATGGGTCTGGACAGAATCCAAAAATACATATTAGGATAATAGTGAGTCACTGACATAGCTTTATGTGTCATTAATTCTGGAAGGAAAGAGCAGTAAGATTTCATTTTCAATCAGATCACCTGTGACTGCCACACAGCACTGGTATAATCACTCCTATCCCCCTTCGTCCCTGTTCCTGTTATGTTATGCAGAAGTCACAGTTCAAAAGGCAGCGCTTTTTCGTCTGTGCATCTGCACAACAATTTATGTTGCTCTCAGCTCCATTTTTTTTCAAATAGCCCACCTGACAAAATCTCATAAATTGCAGGTCTTTCAGAGGCAGTCCCTAAACTCTCTTTATCCAGTTCATGAAACCTGATCTCTTTGAAATCCCATGCTGAATTTGCATTTCTTACCAATGCCGGTTTTAATTATGGCATTTGTATGTATTATATGTGTATATACATATATGTTAGGCAGGTATATACATCCTATAAGTGTGTGTGTGTATCACAAATACACACATATATTCCTACAGCACCAAAAATACATTACTTTTAAATATTTTTAAAGTTACATTACGCCTTTTGTTTCAGCACAAAAAGAACAAGACTTTGAATAGAAAATGTTACAAAGCCATGCAATAAAACCAATGTAATGCAAACTATTTCAATAAAACTATTGCCAAACCTAATATTTTGAATCAGGAAGGGAGGTTTATGACCTTCACTCACAGAAGACAGACTGTGTATTCTTGTCAGCTGCTGCTTCACTGGAGAAAGAGGACTCAGCTGCCATGCTGTGTGCTTCTCATACCATCACATCTTTCCAAGTCATGGTTTTTCTTGGCTTGTTTACCACATGGACACTCACAAGAACACCAGCCTGGGGAAGGGGTGGTGAAAAGCATTCAGGAGACAGACTTAATGGGGATGGGTTATGTTTGGTAGGTTGCAGTTGGATTTGAGGCAAGACATGGGGCTGTTCTGGATGATAAGCTACCCTTGTTTATTGGGCTGGGTAAGTGATATTGCAGAAGTGCTGTATGGTAAGATTTGCCTCTTTGTGGATGATACTATATTCTGTTATAGGGTGTATATACCCCTGATGGTGTGGAATCTTGGAGAATGTTTAGAACAGAGCTTCCCAAACTGTGGATTGGACCCCAAATGGGGTTACAAAATCCATGTGTGGGTTTATGAGCTGGGTGGGCTCACCTTAGGTGCACCATTATTTTGTACCTCTAGGGGGTTACACAGTTTTATTGGGCCATGATAGCAGGGTCACAGCCACAAAAAGATTGACAAGCACTGGTCTAGAACCACAAACAGACTAACAAGCACTGGTCTAGAATTTAACAGCTAGGATCTAATGCTAAAAAATGAAAATGTATGTATTTCAGCTACGAAAACCTGAGGGAGTGTTTCAACTACAGCAGGTGAAGTACTTTGCACAAAAGAAAAATGAGATTTGGGGATGATCATATCTAATGATCTTTAGGTAGTCAAACAGATAGAAAAAGTGACAGCACAAGCCAGAAGGAAGTGTTTAATCTCTCCTCCTCAATCTGTTCAGAATTCTGCTGCACACCTTGTATTCTGCCAGTGTCGTTATGTCATTGGTGCCCCTATCCTCAAGTCGTTTCATTGGCTCCCAGTCCACTTCCACAAGAGGACTGTGAAAAATTGCAAGAGAACCTTCGGAGACTGGGCATCAAAATGGCAGATGCCGTTTAATGTGATCAAGTGCAAAGTGATATATGAGGGAAAGAGGATCCCAAACTATAGCTATGTGATGCAGGGTTCTACTTTAGGAGTAACTACCCAGGAAAAGGATATACATGTCATTGTTGAGGATATATTGAAACCCTTAGCTTAATGTGTGGCGGCTAAGAAAGCAAATAAAATGTAAAGAAATATCAGGAAAGGAATGGAAAACAAATAAGAAAATGTTATAATGCTCATATCGCTCTTTGGTCTGTGTGCAATTCTGGTCCTTGTATCTAAAAAAAGATATAGCGGAGTTAGAAAAGGTACATAGAAAGGTGACATAATTTATAAAAGGGATGGGACAACTTCCCTATGAGGAAAGGCTAATGTGGCTAGGGCATTTCAGCTTGGAAAAGAGGGCTCAGGGGTGATATGATAGAGGCCTATAAAATACTGAGTGGAGTGGAAAGGGTAGATGTGAATCGCTTGTTTACTCTTTCCAAAAATACTAGGACCGGGGGGGGCATGCGATGAAGCTACTAAGTAGTAGATTTAAAACAAACCAGAGAAAATATTTCTTCACACAACGTGTAGTTAAACTCTGGAATTTGTTACTAGAGAATCTGGTGAAACCAATTAGCTTAGCAAGGTTTAAAAAAAGGTTTGGATAATTTCCAAAAAGAGAAGTCCATAGGCCATTATTGAGATGGCTTGGGGAAAATCTACTGTTTATTCCTAGGATAAGCAGCATAAAATCTGCTAGCTAGGTACTTAGGACCTGGGGTGGTCACTTTAGGAAAGAGGATGCTGGACTTGATGGACCTTCGGTGTCTCCCAATATGGCAATTTTTGTGTTCTTATGTTCAAACTCCTCTTATTGACTCTGCAGCTCTTCAATATCTCTCTTCTCTTATCTCTCCCTCTACTCCGCCCCTGAGAATTCTGTTCATCAGGTAGGTTTTTCTTGTCTGTACCCTTCTCCTTTACTGCCAACTCTCGACTCCATCCCTTCTGCCTTGCTGCGCTGTATGCTCGGAACAACCTCCCTGACTCAGGTTCCATCTCTGATGGTATTCAAATCCAGGCTGAAAGCCCACCATTTTGAAGCTGTGTTTAAGTCCTAACCAGACCAACTTGTAAATCACCATATTTGTTTGTCATTTCCTCTGTAAAACCTTACCCTTTCTACCTCTTCATCCTTCTGTATTTCCCTACATAAGCAGCATATATTGATTCACCCTTTTTGTCCTATACAGTATGTCTGTCATAATTAGATTGTAAGCTCTTTCAAGCAGGGACCATTTCTTGCATGTTTAAAGTACAGCTGTGTGTGTGTCTGGTAGCACTATAGAAATAATAAATAGTAGTAGTAGTAATCATGAATGACTATAACTTGCACAGAGTACAAATACTGCTCTGATCGCCTTATTGAGGTCTTTATCTGCCATCAAGTACTGTGTTACTGTACTTGGGTGCATAGAGAAAGGAATGGCCAGCAGAAAAAAAGTGCCTCTGTATACAGAAAGTGTCTGGTGAGAATTCATTTAAGAACATAAGAAATGCCTTCACCGGATCAGACCGAGGTCCATCTTGTCCGGCGATCCGGCACGCGGCAGGCCATTTAAGTACTCCTTTTTGGAGACCCGAATTTCCCGTATCCCTCAATATGATTTTCAAGAAGGTGTGCATTCAACTTGCGCTTGAAACTCGGAACAGTAGTCTCCGCCACAACCTCCTCTGGGAGAGCATTCCAAGCGCCAATCACTCGCTGTGAGAAACAGAACTTCCTAACATTTGTCCTAAACCTGCTGCCACTCAGTTTCAGGCTATGACCCCGCGTCCGTGTCACCTCCGAAAATGTTAGTAATGCTGTTTCCTGGTCTATTTTATCAAATCCTTTTAATATTTTAAAAGTCTCTATCATATCCCCTCGCAATCTTCTCTTCTCGAGGGTGAATAGTCCCAGTTTTCTGAGGCGTTCTTTGTGTACAATTCTGGAGACACCTTCAAGAAGATATAGAAAGAAAGGAGTCAGTCCAGACTATAATGGTCAGTGGCCCTCATCATAAAGCATATAGGGATAGATATAAAGCTCTCAATATAAAGAAAGGCGGGCGAGAGGACGTATAATAATGACACTTTTTTTTTTTTTAAATTAGTATCAATATTTTATTGAAAATTTTAAAGAAATATACAACAAAATTATAAAAGCAAAAAACAATATCAATATACATTGTTAAGCTGCAAACTTGTAAATCAGAGATATAAGGGTTCAGACTTTTAAAGTCTTACAGAATGCATCAAGAGGAGCCCAAGTCATAGTAAAGCTGGAGATGTTATTTTATTTAAACACTATTATTTCTTTGTATTTTCTGATGATACAAAGATGATTCCATCACAGGAGGTGAGTCTCTTTCAACTGAAAAGAAACTATAGAACGAGGGAGCATAGGATGAAGGTGAAAAGGGATGGAATCAGCAGTAATCTATGTTTATTGAAAACTTCTATACTGCTACTAATGACTGGGGAGTCAATTCAAAGCGGTTTACATGAGCTTCTGTAATGGTGTTACAATACATGAGCTTCTGTAATGGTGTTGCAATCAGGGCTGGATTAACCAATAGGCCAAGTAGGCACGTGCCTATGGCCCGAAATGGTCAGGGGGGCCCGATGAAGGAAGGCATCAACATTGTTTTTTTCCAAACTGCGATGGGCCCTTCCAGCATCGATCGGCACCGCGGGCCCCCCCCCCCCCCCCGATCGGCACCGCGGGCACCCCCCGATTGGCAATGCGCCCCCCCATCGATGGAAAGTAAGACAAGCAAGCAACTCGGGTAAGAAAGGCAACGGGAACTGTAATTGTGCAAGCGGTGCTGCTTGCCCAAAGCTTCCCTCTAACGCAGCTTCCTGTTTCCGCCTGGGCGCATGGTGGGGTGGGGCGGGGCAGGGGCCCAGTGCACTTGTGTGCCTAGGGACCCTCGATGAATTAATCCTGCCCTGGTTGCAATACAGAGTTAGGGTTTTTTGAGATGGTTCTCAATACAGACACATTTATACTATAACACTGGCCAACACTCATTTTAGTGCCTCAAATGTTAGACCTGTTTCTGGGTATATTTGACCTTCCAATTCCAAAAATGGCACCAGTTTTCTCCTGTCATCTCTAGTTTTTGAGATTCAGAACATGTGCCATATACCACTCTTCACTCTGTTTGCCCATTAAAAAAAACCAGGATATTTTAATGTAGTGTTTAAATTAATATCTTTTAAGAATGAAGGAAACATATTAAAAATTAAAAGAAAAGTGTACAACATGAAAATTTACTTATTTCATACCAAAAGCACAGGTTTATGATACAAACTTTCCAGTCATTCAACACACAAGAAGCTCCTTTTGTAAGACATCTGAGAGTTGGATCTGTCAGGACAATCCCGCATAAGATTCCAACAATATTCTGCCATCATGTGTGCATCCCATCTATCATGGTATCTGGCTTCCATGGCGACACCAGGAAGTTCTTCTTCACCGAAAGGGTGGTCGATCATTGGAATGAACTTCCACTTAAGGTGATTGAGGCTAGCAGCGTGCCAGGTTTTAAAAGGAAATGGGATACACATGTGGGATCTCTAGGGGGGTAAAAAGGAAATGGGATACACATGTGGTATCTCTAGGAGGGGTAAAATCAAGGGGGTGGGTCATTAGAGTGGGCAGACTTGATGGGCTATGGCCCTTTTCTGCCGTCATCTTCTATGTTTCTATGTTTCTATGTTTATGTCTTGGTGAAATCTTTCACCTTGCTCTCGACTTAAGTCACGAAGGTTCTCTGGAAAGCGATCTAAGTGACTGTGCAGATAATGGACTTTAACACTCATGTTACAGCCAAGCCTGTTGAAATGAAAGAGCATATCCTCTACTAATTCTGTGTAGTTGTCTGCCTTCTTGTTGCCAAGAAAGTTTTTCACAACAAGAACAAATGAAGACCAGGCACAAGATTCGATTTCATTCACTGATATTATTAAATGTGGGTCATTTATAAGTTGTCTGATCTGTGGACCATCGAAAATTCCTGCCTTCAGTTTTTCCATGGTAAGTCCAATTAATATATGTGCTAAAGGGCTCATAATCAAAACAAAAATACGCCTAAAAACCCGCCCAAGTCAGCACTTGGACGATCTAAAAGACAGGTTGTCAAAGTGCTGATAATCAAACCGACTTTCTGGATATGTTGCGGGACTTTTTGTGCCTCTGAATGCTGCTGTGTGCACAGAGCTGAAAGAGGTGTATCTGGAGGAGATGGGGACCGACCTAGACGTAGTTGTCCTGCAGGGATAATCAAAAGTAAAAACAAAAAAATCCAACAAATCTGCAGTGAAAGGTTAACACCAAAAACAAGAAAGAAACTGCAGAATGGAATGTACAAGGTGCAGAAATCTTTATTTAAAAAGCATACAAAATTGTAATCCTTAAAAAATGGCTCTCATTTGCATGGAATATGAACCCAATACGGTCCATGTTTCAGAGAAACACTCCTTCCTCAGGGGATCTATTGAGTAATTTGAAAGAACAATTCTTGAATGAGGTGGCTTGTGAACATAACACCACCAGTGACAGTTAAAGTATGTGAAGTTAAGTAAGTGACCAATGGGGGTCAGTGTGAAGAAGTGACAGGATAGTGCGGAGAAAAAATAACTAGTTAGTCAAGAAACTAGATAGTGAAAAAACAATTTAATGTTGTGAGTGTGAGTGATAGCTAAAATATTGGAATAGTTGAAGAGTGAAATGAGACAACAATGTTAAACCCAAAAAAGGTGATGAGACAAAGAGGTGTAATACCACTTATTTAATGATGTATAACTTGAGTACATATGAATAATAGAATATGAGAAACTGTGAATGTGAGCACC
The DNA here is from genome assembly GCF_902459505.1 of Geotrypetes seraphini. NCBI lineage: Eukaryota > Metazoa > Chordata > Amphibia > Gymnophiona > Dermophiidae > Geotrypetes > Geotrypetes seraphini. Next base: position 239,041,970 of record NC_047084.1, on the reverse strand, counting down.
AGGGGGGAGTGTTGTAAAGAAACCAAGGAAATGGTAAAGTCATCAAAACATTAAATGCATTAAATACATACCGGGATAACCAATTTATCACATGTAGAGAATGAAAGTGGAAAACAATGTTGTGTTAAAATCATCAAAATTCTTAAAATGAAAAAAATGTGATTAGAAAAAGAAAAGTTAAATAAAAGAGCGTATAGAAAACAAAAAATGAGAATCTTGATAATGGCCATACAAAGGACGGCATACAGGAGATGGATTTGGATACATCAGGTGGAAACTAAAAGATGTGTTACAAATGCAATGGAAACAGGTATAAGTGCCAAAAAGGTATACAAAGTGACCAGATAATCACTGCAGAGACAAAGTAAAGACCCACACACATTCACTGACCCTCTTCACACCCCCACAAAGATCAGAATGAAAAAGTACATACAGTACCTTCCTTCAGAACATGGTCCGCCTGCAATTTTTCACAGTCTGCCAGTGCTTTAACAACTTTGAACACTTTAGCGTCATCTGCAGATATAATCACCTCACTCATTGTTCCAATTTCCAGATCATGGAGGTGATAGGTCTGCATTTCAGATGCAGTAATTTTTATAAATGGGCTTCTAAGTTTGTATGGATCGCTATATGAGATTTAGTTCAATTGTAAGAACTGTACTTTGTTGTTCCAATGTTGTCAGAAGGCTCTGTCTTCAGAACCAGACGAGGTAGACTAGAAACTTTATTAAGGTCAATAGGCAAATTGAGAGGTAGGTGGGGCAGAGGGATGTAAAATCAATCTTGAATGAGCAGACCTGGAGTGCACTGGGAAGAATAGAATAAACTTGGCTTGATGTGGAGCAGGACTTATTACAAATGATTTACAGGAAAGTTTGGAACAAAGTCACAGTATTTTGAGGAAGGGGGGAGCTCTCAGGGCAAGTTTTCAATCACCTTGGACCTCTGGTGGGAGCTCAAGCTCCATTCTAGCTATCCCTTTCAGTTTCTCAGAACCACCCAGGGTGGCCTATGAACGTAGCAGATATGTTTGCTTTGAAATGCTGCATATGGTTCAGCCTAACTCCTTCCCATATTTTAAAGACAAAAAAACAATAATAATAACACTGCTGCTTTCCAGTTACTGAATCAATCACCCACACTACATAGATCTTACCTAAAGGCAGTATGGATGAACCGTTAACTTACTGATGTACTTCACAAACTTTATCAGAGAACACACTGATCAGTGGATGGAGGGGATGGGAACTTGTATACCACCTTTTTGTAGTTTTGCAACCACATCCAAAGCAGTTTACATACAGGTACTTCAAGCATTTTCCCTCTCAGTCTTGAAGGGCTCACAATCTATCAAATGCACCTGGGACAGTGGAGGATTATGTGACTTGCCCAGAGTTGCAAGGAGCAGCACAGGGTTTGAACCCACAACCTCAGAGTACTGAGGCTGTAGCTGTAACCACTATGCCACACTTTTTAAATAGGGAAAATCGAATTTCTTATGAGCTTGCTCTTGAACTATTAGAATAAGCTATTTAAGCAATCCTACATGCTGTACCAGGTTCACTCCGCTTGTGTCCACTCTGATTTGGGCACATATGCAGTGATACAACTGCTCTGTTTATCTTCCAGAGCATAGAAACTCCAACCACATCCAAGAACAAGTAGCCACTTGCCAAACATTTCAGATAATTGTTTTTAAATGAGTAATTCATGACTAATCTACCAAAGCCCTATTCACTGATGGATCTTCCACCTGTGAGTGCCAATGTACAAAATTTTCAGGACTAATTCTTGTTCTCCTTCTACAATGTGTCTTAACATCCTTCCACCTCTATTTTGGCAGATCCCTAGAATGTATAAAATCACAACAGCATACATAAATGTAAAAGGATTATTTTGAGTCACAATAGTGAATTAATAACTAAAATCTTAAGGCAGCCTAGAAACAGGCTATTTAAAATCTAAGGAGTTGACTTTCAAAAGGAGTGGCTCTTACCCAAATAACTCTCACTCCCTGGGTTCAACTCGCTTTTACAGCATCAGTTACCTGGAAAGAGCAGCTGAATATATAGGCAGGCTGTTGCATTAACAAGAAAAAAAAATGCTTTGGAGAGTTGATGTTACTGATATGGACTTTATTGTAAAATCAACTTGATAATCTACATAAAAATATGTAGGACCCGATCCCTTGGTCCAAAGTTCCCAAGGGATCGGGTCCTATGTGGATTATCAAGTTGATTTTACAATAAATAATAATAATAATAATTTTATTCTTATATACCGCCATACCGAAAAAGTTCTAGGCAGTTCACAACAAGGTGAGCTAATACATGGGATACTGGACCGACAACTCACCAATCTGCTGACTTCAACCACAGACTACAAAACTTTCAAAAAAGAAACAAAAACCTTACTCTTAAAAAAACACATAAAACCAATATAACTTTACCAATAAAGTCCCAATCTCCACCGGCTTTACCAATCCTCTCCTTAGATAATTAGAACATGCTCTTTTATAATCTTATGTATTAAGATCATAACAATTCTTATGTAATCTGCCTTCAACTGCAAGGTAAAGGCAGAATAGAAGTCACTAATTTAATGTAATGTAATGTAATACAAATTAGAATAATGGACTTAAAAACAGATAAAGACAGATAAATTTCATATCAGGAACATCAACTCTCCACAGCATTTTTTTCTTGTTGATGGGCTTTTATTCTGCGGAGACATTAAGGTTAATTTCTTGTTTTGCAGGCCATTGCATTATCAGGTTTTTGCAGGGAAAGTTATGGATAAAGTTAGGGCGGAGCCATGAGTTATCCAGTACTAATGATATTTAGCACCAGTACCCAGAAAAATAACTTTCTTAAGTTTGCTGAATAGCTGTCCAGATACCATCTCTGAGCATCAGCGGTACCCAGGTAATGCCCAGCATCTGCCTTAGACCCGGATATTGACTGCAAGTACCTGGACAGAGTCCGGCACTGAATATCCAGAAATAATTTAGCCAGTGACAGCCAACATTTGAAAAACTGGTGACTGCCATCGACTGAATATTGCCTGCTAAGAGTATACAATTTTGAAGAAATCCTTTAAATGTCTGAACTGTAAACGATACTGTGGTGTTTATTTTACAAGCCTTATTCGCTATTTCCATGTGGAAATTCTGGCATTTCCATTATATCCTCCTTAGTTACCCATTGTTTATTTCTCTCTCCAAATTAGTCTCATCTTGGCACTCCATCCCGACCCACAAACTCTATCACCTACCGCAAAAAAATCATGAGTAAACTGTTCTGGACCCAATTTCTCAACCAACTCCCCCCTTTTCCAAAACATGCTGACCCAGATTCCAACTGGCATAATTGGGTAACCCTTTCCGGGACTACCTACCATGCTCTTGCCCCTTTGTCTACTAAACCTATCTCCCACTCCTGCAAGGCTCCCTGGTATCTTCCATACCACAGGGAATTAAAGCAGAAATGTCGAGCCCTGGAACGTAAATGGAAAAAATCGAAATCCCCTTCAGACAGACAATCCTGGAGAGACAACATCAAGTTCTATAACACAGTACTAAAAAAAGCAAGGAAGAATTGCTATGGAGATAAAATCACCAGGTCAAAAAATCAAAATAGTACACTGTTCAACATCTGGCACAACCTAACCTCAAAAAACGACTCCACCTTTCCCCTTCCCCCCCCCCCCATCCACAAACGACCTAGCTAAATTTTTCAATGAAAAGATTACTACCTTACGGAGTTCTTTCCCCCCCAGCAGTCTCTTACAATTCTCTGCCTCCCAACGACTCCAACCCTATCCCTGCTGATAGATCCTGGACTGCCTTTGAACTTGTATCCGAATCCCAGATCTCTAAACTCTGTCTCAAACTGAAATCCTGCAATTGCATCCTGGATCCTTTCCCTTCCTACCTTTACGAAAACATTCCCACGCAGGCCATGGCTTATAAATTCTCCACAAAAATGGGACACATTGCCTTGTCCCCTCTTCTGAAAAAAGCCGATCTCGACCCTTCCTTACCAACTAACTACCGCCCCATAGCAAATATCCCTCTCCTAACTAAACTGCTAGAGGCCATAGTCACCACCCAGCTCTCTTCTTACCTAGAGAGATTCTCCATCCTCCATCCCTACCAATATGGCTTCAAACCCAGCTTCAGCACCGAATCCCTCCTAGTTTCCTTAATTTCTAAGGTGCAACAACTACATTCTTGTAACAAATTCGCTGTCCTATTACAATTCGATCTCTCTGCAGCTTTTGATGTTGTCCACCACGACATACTACTTTATCAACTTTCCGAGATAGGAATTGAATCCACCGTCCTAAAGTGGTTCTCAAACTTCCTATGCTCTCGCTCCTACACTGTCAACACAAATGGCACTATGTCCGTTCCTTGGACACCATCTTGTGGTGTCCCTCAGGGATCACCCCTATCCCCTATTCTCTTTAACATCTATATGTCCTCCCTGAAACTCCTCCAATTATCCCCCCTTGAAACAATCTACACATACGCTGATGACATCCTTGTCCTTCTTGAGACAGACCAGAACCTTACCAACTTCCACGAGAACATTACAGCTTGCATAATTAGACTCCATTCCTGGTCCTTCTCGGTACAGATGAAATTGAATGAATCAAAAACAAAATTACTCTGGCTCGGCCCAAAATTAGAACACCTGCCCACCCTCTCCGCACTACCCTCTGGTGCTGCACTGCAGGTTGAGTTCTCAAGCAAGGTCCTTGGCATCATTATCGATTCTTCTCTCTCCCTCAATGACCACCTCAACTCCTTGGCTAAATCATGCTTTTACAGCCTCCACATGCTGAGGAAAGTAAGATCCTATTTTCGCCAACAACATTTCGCCGTCCTTGTCCAATCCATCATCCTCTCCAAATTAGACTACTGCAATGCCATCTACTTAAGTCTATCAAAAAAAAAGTCTTCAAAGACTCCAGCTAATCCAGAATACTGCAGCCAAGTTGATCTTTGCAAAATGCAAGTCTGACCATGTCTCCCCACTCCTAGCCAAACTTCACTGGCTCCCAGTGATTTCCAGAATCCATTTCAAATGCTCCTGCCTGGCTTTTAAGATCATTCACAGCATCCTTCCTCCCTTAATCCCACTATTTTATAGTTCCTTGAGTCCTGACTCTACCAGACCCGCCCAAAGGTATAAATTATCCTTCCCCTCTCTACACGTTATTCGCTATGCAGGCAAACTGGGAAAATCTCTTCTCTTCAAAATCACAGGTCTTTGGAAAGACCTTACTACCCCGCTGCGGAATCTGGGCTCCCTCCAATTATTCCGCAAGCAGCTGAAAACCTGGCTTTTCACTAAAATGTAATTCTATCCCCCTTACTCTTCTATATATAAGTTCATGTAAACCTTTTTTTTCCTTCTCTTCCTATATTTTAAGCTCTTGTAAACCGTGCCGAACTCTACAACATCCGTGGAGATGATGTGGTATATAAACTTAAGGTTTAGTTTAGCTATATACTGCCTTTTTGTGGTTTTACAACCACACACAAAGTGATTTACATACAGGTACTTCAAGCATTTTCCCTATCTGTCCCAGTAGGCTCACAATCTATCTAATGTGCCTGGGGCAATGGAGAATTAAGTGCCAGATTCACTAAAGTCAGCGATCGTTGCTAACAGGTTTTTCCCTTTCTGTCCCAGTGGGTTTACTTACATCACTTGGCTATTTAGCATTGGGTTTTACTGATGCAAAAACCCGATTGCTGTAGACCTCTTGGTAACTGGGGGGGGGTCATTATTTTTAATGGCACAAAATATCTGTCCCATAAACAAAAATGTTAATCTCCCACTGCCGCCGGCCCTCCCCCAACGACCCCCAACAAATGCATGTTCTGCCCCCCTCCCCCCCGACAAACACAGTGACCCACAAATGGCAGGAGGGATGCCCACTCCCTCCTGCCCTGAAAGACCTCCCCCCTCCCCCAAAGAAAAAGGCAGGAGGGAAGCACACTTCCTCCTACTACTAGAGGCCCCCTCCCCGCCCCCGTGACCTGTACCTTAACGTTGGGAGCAGGAGGTACTCAAAACACCTCCTGCTCCTCCTTTCTTCCAACACTGGAGGGTGCCAGATATACTAGATGGTCAAATTAGGAAAGGTCGAATATTCAAGACTGTACAGTATGGATATTTTTGAATACGGGATATAAATTTGAAGTTTTTATGAGAATGATTGATCTGATTTAAATTTTGATGTATATATAGATATATATATTTGATGTATATATAGAAATAAAACAAAAACAAAAGGAATAAGGTAATACCTGTTTCATTGGACTAACTCAATGCATTTTGACCCGAAATCTCTATAAGGCACCGATATTACTGCTGTTTGCATGTCAATCACGCAATGGCGCCCTATAGAGACTCATATCTCCGTGAAAGATAGGTGCCAGAAACATCTATGTAGGTGTTTTAGGCTTCCTAATGCTGCTTCTGGTGTTAGCCACGCCCATAGTGGCGTTGGGCGGCCTAAAGCACCTACGATTCCAGCACATATTATTTAGGCACCAGTAAGCACTTTAACATTGTAGGGGGGGGTCCATTTTAAATAGTGATTGTTAATTAACTTAGGTGTTGATAGGGCACCTACCAGCGCCTAGATTTGGGCACTGTTTCTAGAATTTCCCCCTTTATGATTAGCTTTCAAAGGTAACCCCTTCTTTAGATCAGAAATAAGCAAATGTTGATAAATATCAGTATATATTAGGGAAACATGAAAGCATTTCAGTTATTATTTCACAGAAAGATGGGTAGGTGTGTGGGTAAGTGGGAGATAGAGAGGTGACAAAGCAGTATAAATTTCTTTATATTGTGAAAGGAAGTCAAGGTCTTTATTAAGTTCTGTCCGATAGGTATCAAAATATTTTATCACTAGTGTTTAAGCCCGTTACATTAACGGGTGCTAGAAAGTAGCCCCCTTTCCTTCTCCCCCTCCAGTTCCTCCCTGACTGTCTCTCCGTGGCCCCCTTTTGTCTCCCCCCCCAAGCAAAGCTGTCTGCCTCCTAGCACACCCCTCCACCAAAGCAGCCCCCTTTCCCTCTCCCCCTCCAGTTCATCCCTGACTGTCTCTCCGTGGCCCCCATTCTGTCTTCCCCCCCAAGCAAAGCTGTCTGCCTCCCAGCACACCCCTCCACCAAAGCAGCCCCCTTTTCCTCTCCCCCTCCAGTTCATCCCTGACTGTCTCTCCGTGGCCCCCCTTCTGTCTTCCCCTCCCAAGCAAAGCTGTCTGCCTCCCAGCACACCCCTCCACCAAAGCAGCCCCCTTTCCCTCTCCCCCTCCAGTTCATCCCTGACTGTCTCTCCGTGGCCCCCATTCTGTCTTCCCCCCCAAGCAAAGCTGTCTGCCTCCCAGCACACCCCTCCACCAAAGCAGCCCCCTTTCCCTCTCCCCCTCCAGTTCATCCCTGACTGTCTCTCCCTGGCCCCCCTTCTGTCTTCCCCCCAAGCAAAGCAGTCTGCCTCCCAGCACACACCTCCACCAAAGCAGCTCCGTTTCCCTCTCCCCCCTCCAGTTCATCTGCCCCATTTCATCCTCTTCCCTTTGATCAAGGTCTCCCCCCTACCTCTTAAGATGCATTTCCTCTCACCTCCCAGTTCTGGTCCCCGTAATTTAGCATAGCTGTCTCATTACTGCCACAGCTGTCCCCTGTTCAGTTTATTCCCCGTGTCTTTCTTTGGTTAATCCTCTTCCCTCAGGTAAAAGATTGGCCCTCTCCCTTGCTCTTCCCTCAATTTCTCTCCACTTTGGTCCAGTATTTCATACTCTCTTCTCCCCCTCCCCTTCCGCGGGTCGGGCGTCATCCTTACATTGTCTGCTCCCCGCCGGTATGCAGATCGGCGAGTCACCGGCAGAGCCAGCAAATTACAGGCTGCTTCCGGGAAGCATGGAAGAGAGGCCGCCGCTGTTCCTCCTCGCTTGCCTTTGCATCCCCTTGCTGCTGGGCAGCGGCAGCGCCCTGGACCTGCACTTTGGGCCTTGAGGCCGAAGTGGCACTCAACCTGTCACTGGGGGCAGACTAGACACGAAATTTGAGGTGCTGGAAAGGCTTTGGACGCGAGCTGGGAGGAAGACCGGCAGTTGCTGAGGCTGCGGCCGCCCAGAGACTGCGCTCAGCTGCCCAGGAACCCCGTTACACTCTAGATGCGCCTCCGGGTCCACGTGCACGGCCTGTACTGCACATTCCAAAGAGGGGAGCAGAAGGACCGGTGGCGGCGACAGCGGTTTGTTTCACAGTGAGTGAGGGCGGGAGGGGGGGAAGCTCCAGAGTGTTCCCTGCCGCTGCGTTCTAAAATAGAATCTGGCCATGGATCAGAAAACACGGCGGCAGGGAACACGAAAACCTAAGTAAGAATGCACGCTTAGAGTTTTATTATATAGGATTTTAATTTCAAAAGTCTTACGTTCTTGGATTGTCTTAAAATTTCCTTAGTATTTTGATGATACCGGGCATATCCTTAATGAGGGATTTGAAAATAGTGGACCGATGGCGAATATTATCACTTTGATATGGAAGATTCCATTTGAAGTATCTTATTTTGATGATCAATTTACCAGGATTTGTTATATTTTTAGAGTGGAGACTTTCCCTCTTTGCTGCTTATCTTTGATGGAGTAGTTTAAGAATGTCACCACACATGGGGTTCGTTGTGAGTATGTTTAAATGTGACCAGCCTCATTTAGTGTTTGCCACTGACTAATAGTCTCTTCTGCAAGGACAGCTGATGTTGGGTCAATTGGAAATGTTTGTGTTGCTTGGCAACAGGATAATCAACAAGCCAAAAGGGTCTTGGCATGGAAGAAAGTCTTGCAAATGGACAACAGAACCAAATGGTCCAAAACTACAATGCCACCCATGATCAGAAACAAACAAGAAAAAGAAAATCAGAGTCTTGCAGAGCAGATCCACATCAGGCTGTTGTAATTTTCCTGAAAATTGTTTGTTTGTTTTTTTTGTCCTGGTTCTTGGTTATGATATGGCATAGGTGGAGATTTCTGTAACACCCAGTTAATGGGCAGAACTAAAGGTTGTCACTAGGAATTGCTCCATAATTGTCCATTTTCAATTCTGATGGAAAAGAAGGACTATGGAAAAGTTGGATAGTACTAGAAAAAAAAAAGTGCAACACGGTGGGTTCTGTTGGCTTCTTTACTGCCTCATTCCTTCTTATCAAAGCCTGATGAAGGACACTCTTCCAGGATCATTCCTTAATGTGTGGCAAGCATGGCTGCCTAAGGATTCGTGACCGTGCATATACACACAGTACTATGTAAGAATGGACAGACAAATGGGGGGAAAAAACCCAACCCCTCCATAACAGATGTTCTCACTTGATTAAAACATGGCCAAAAATGAAAGGGATGAATTGCAAGACAATTTTTACTGTGGTTGTTTTTACAAGAATCTCTCGGCTGAACAGTCACATATAGAAGACATAAAAGTCAAGAAATCAGCACAGACCACACAATGTTCTGGTGCTTGTGTATTTTGTCAGCCTTCCTTTCCCCGACGTCAATTCTGTCGTCAGAGATGAAGTTCCGTGCCAGCCAATCACTGCCCGACACAGGGAAGCAGGTAGAGCTTGGGGCGGTGGTGGCTTGGGGGCCTGTTCCCCGATGGTGGCAGCAGTGGTTAGGGGGAGGGCAGAGAGAAAGAAAGAAAGGGAGCAGGTAGGGAGACAGAAGGAAAGAAGGGAAACAGAAAGAAAGGAAGAAGGCATGAAGAGAGAAAAAAAGAAAGGAAGGCAGGGAGAAAGAAAGGGCAGGGAGAGAGGAAGAAAAAGTTGGGGGAGGGAATGAGGTCTGGAGGAGAGGAAGCATACAGGAGGCTGAAAGAAGGGAAGAAATATTGGATGCACAGTCAGAAGAAGTAAGTACAACCAGAGACTCATGAAATCACCAGGCAACAAAGGTAGGAAAAATGATTTTATTTTCAATTTAGTGATCAAAATGTGTCCATTTTGAGAATTTATATCTGCTGTTTATATTTTGCACTATGGCCCCCTTTTACTAAACCGCAATAGCAGTTTTTAGTGCAGGGAGCCTATGAGCGTCGAGAGCAGCATGGGGCATTCAGCGCAGCTCCCTGCGCTAAAAAACGCTATCGCGGTCACCGACACGAATGGTCGGCTAAGGTGGGTGCTCCGCAAACCCCGGCGATAATTTAGCATTTTCCCGGCATTTTCGCTGCGTGTTTTACACCCGAAGTACTTATTTTGGAACCTGTGAGCAACGAGCGATCCCTTACTGAGCTTGATGGCGGGACAGCCGAAAAAAACTTTGCAGGACTACTCTTTTCTCCCGCATGACGGGGGCAGGCTTAAAATGGCGGCTGCGGAGACAGGAAGTGCAGCGGGGCCTATGGAGGTAATCTCTGTTGCGGCTGGAGAGGAGGGGAGGCCCTCGGCAGTGGAGACTTTGGCAGAATTAAAGTTAATGCTTCAGGACATTCATACTGATATCAAATCTGTTCGTACTGAATTATCGACCCTGGCAACAGACCTGAGAGGTGAGATTGCGGAGCTGGGTCATAGGGTGGCTGAGACGGAGGAGGGATTAGAACAACATCAAGAGCATTTGCTGGACTTGGATACTAAAACGAAGGATTTACAGGCGCACCAAACCTTTGTGCTTGATAAGTTGGAGGACTTGGAGAATCGTGGAAGGCGCTCTAACTTGCGGATTCGAGGTGTGCCTGAGCTGGCGGAATATGTTAATAGTGAGAGAGTGGTGCAGCAGGTGGCTAGCATGCTATTGTCAACAGATACGGTGGTCATGGCTCCTGATGAGATTCATTTGGAACGTGCACATAGAGCATTGATGGCGCCAAGGGGGAACAAACCCCGTGACATAATAGCTTGCTTTGTGGACTTTAAAACTAAAGAGGCGGTCATGCGAGCAGCTCGGGCACAGCCTAATTTGAAATTGGACTCTTTCGACATTGAGATATATCAAGATTTGGCTGCTGTGACATTGAGACGTCGAGCGGAGTTGCGTCCAGTACTTCGCTATCTGAAGGAGCGATCTATTAAATATCGTTGGCAATATCCTTTTGCGTTATTGTTCTATTTAGAAGGAAGATTACGCACAGTGCGCTCATTGGAGGATGCAGCTCAAATTTTCCCTTCGGTTCAATTCACTGGAGAGATATCATCATCCAGTAGTCGGCTGGGACAGGCTCCTGTGTTGGGTGAACGTCCCCAGCGACCCCGTTGGCAAAGGGTCGCCCGGATGGGGGGTCGTCTTACGAGAAATTCGCCGGGGGAAGCGGCCAGTTTGGTTGCTGGACCCTGATATTATAACCTGGAGATATGTGTGGGATTTGGTTTTTTTCAGGGGCTCTGTGTATCCAAAATAAGAGGGGTTACTGGGGAGAGTATTTATGTTCTGTTTGGTCGGTTGGGCTGCTGGGAAGGGGTGTGGTTGGGGGGTTATATGGGGTCTTCCCAGGTGTATTGGGTAGGTGGGGATGTGATTTTATTTGGGGAACCTCCTTTTGGGATATGATTGGGGATTGTGTTGTTGCTGGATTGCTATGCTTTTGAGGAAGGGGGTGTTTTGGGAGGGATTTGGATGTGAATGCTTGGGAATGTTGGGAATTTTGGGTTTTATATGAGTGGGGTTTGCGGTAGTTCTTTCTTCTTCCTTGGACCTAGGTCTTTCAGTTGGGGATAGGCCTGGGTATGGAGTTTGGGGGGGTGGAGGGATGGGAGGAGAAGGGGATGGGTTTGGGGTGGGAAGGGATTGTTGGCTGTTGTTTTGTTTTATGGTGGCAGCTGTGGAGTGGGGAGACCTCTGGGGCTAGTGGAGGTGGAGTTCTTTGGCGTTATAAGCAGCTATGGATGTTAATTCGATTGGATGTCTGTTCCAGAGTTTAGACTTCTCACGTTGAATGTGCGAGGCCTAAATACAGCGTATAAGCGACGGCATTTATTTAGGGAGGCTCGAAGACTGAGACCTCAGGTTCTTTTTTTGCAAGAGACGCATCTCCGTTCACGTCATGAACATTTATTGCATAATCCTTTTTTTTCAGGAATTTATTTAGCTTCTAATAAGGCTGATAAGAAAAGTAAGGGGGTGGGGATCTTGATTGCGAGTACGGTTCACACAGTGTGCAAGCGGGTCATTCGGGATGGGGAAGGTCGTTATCTAATTTTGGTAGCTCAAATGGATGGAGACTGGTATACATTGGTCAATGTCTACGCTCCCAATGAACATCAAAGTCGCTTTTTTAGTAGGCTAGAGGCTCGAATTCAGACTTGTGTGGAAGGAACGTTAGTGATGGGGGGGGATTTTAATCTCACTTTGGATCCTTTGGTTGATAATTCTGCCCCTGGTGTGCGTTATGGAAAGATGGAGAGGAAGAGTTTACGATCTCTTTTGTGTCACTGGGATTTATGTGATTTCTGGCGGAAAGCGAATCCCACGGTGAGGGATTATACTTATTTTTCTTCAGTACATAATACGGCCTCTAGGATAGATTTGTGGCTGGGTGAAGAGGGCTTAGTGTCGCGTTTGAGGCGATGTTCTATAGAATCAAGTACATTATCTGATCACTCGCCAGTGCTTTTAATTTTGGAGCGGAGTGGAGAAAGGCGCTCACGTCCGCCTTGGCGTTTTCCTGCTGGGCTTTTGCTAAATCCTGTGAATGTTGAATGGCTGGGCAAGGCTATGATGGAATATTTAGAGTTTAATGATCTGGATGGGATTTCACCGGGGTTATTGTGGGAAGCTTTTAAAGCAGTAATTAGGGGTCAGGTGATAGGTTTGACTGTACGAGAGCGTAGAGTGAAGACGGGTGTGGAATGCTCGCTTCGAGGGGAGATTCAGGTGTTGGAGAGGAGGGAGAAACGTGTGGAATTAACGTCTCAGGAACGAGAGAGGTTGCAGGCATTGCGAATTCAACTTAGGGCGTTGGAATTAGAGGAGATACGGAGTGCTTTGCAAGCGGTCCAGCAAACCTTTTTTGAATTTGGCAATAAATCCAGTCGCATTTTGGCCCATAAACTTAAAAAAAAGGTTTATCGTAATTTTATCCCCGCTATAAGAACTGGTGAGGGTCGTCGGGTTACAGGCTCTATGGACATTGGATATGAGTTTAGGGATTATTATGCCTCTCTCTATGGCCAGGCTGCTGATGTGTCGGTAGGTGAGATTGAGGGATTTCTGGATAAGGTGCAGCTGCCGTTTCTGAATGGTGGAGAGGCCTGTCAGCTTTCCTTACCTATCACCCTTGATGAAGTTCGGGAGGCGATTGAGGCTTTGCCGGTGGGTTCTTCACCGGGATTGGATGGTTTTACAAATGTTTTTTATAAGAGGTTTCAGGGAATTGTTGCCCCAGTACTGGTTCGGGTCTTTAATGCTTTTGAAGAGGAATCTATTTTACCGGCCTCTTGGCGTTTGGCAGCTGTGACATTGTTATTAAAACCAAATAAGGATAGTGAGGATTGTGGTTCTTATCGGCCTATATCATTATTGAATTCTGATTATAAAATCTTTACAAAAATTTTGGCGCAGCGATTACAGCGTGTGATACCGACTTTGATAAAGGTGGAACAGGCAGGCTTTATTTGTAAACGCCAAGTGTTTGATAATATTAAAACTTCCCTCCACTTGATTTGGCATGCAACTCGTTATAATGTTCCAACGATACTGCTTTCTTTGGACGCTGAGAAAGCTTTTGATCGGGTGGCTTGGGGTTTTCTGTTTGGTGTTATGTGTAAGTTAGGGTTTGATGAAAAGTTTCTTTTTTGGCTTCGATTGTTATATAGGGCTCCATTAGCTAGCTTTAAGATCAATGGGTTTTTTACGGACCCTATAGAATTGGGTCGGGGAACAAGGCAGGGTTGCCCTTTATCGCCCTTGCTGTTTGCTTTGGCAATGGAACCTTTTGCATGTTTGATACGGCAGCATGGCCATATTCAGGGGTTGGTAGTGGATGACCAGTCTTATAAGATTTTGCTGTTTGCGGATGATGTTCTTTTGTTTTTGCGGAATCCTATGGATTCCTTACCGTATTTGATTCAGGCTTTGGATGATTATGGGCGGGTTTCTGGATTTCGGGTAAATATGGATAAGTCTGAAATTCTTAATGTTAATCTCTCATCTGTTCAGGTTCAGTTGCTTCAGGATCAATATGCTTTTCGCTGGGCGAAGAAATCTCTTAAATATTTGGGAGTGCAATTGACAGCTTGCCCAGATTCGTTATTTGCGGTTAATTTCCCTCCATTGCAGCAACGACTCTTTCAAGATTTGGATAAATGGGATGGTATGACTATTGGGTGGATGGGTCGTATAGCAGCTGTTAAGATGATGTTGCTTCCGAAGCTTTTATTTTTATTTATGGCTTTACCAATTGAGATACCGATGGGGTATTTTCGCTTATTGAATCGTAAAGTGTTTGCTTACATTTGGAAACGTAAACCTCCACGGGTACGGAGAGCTCTTTTATATCAGCGTAAACAGCAGGGAGGGATGGGAGTCCCTAATTTCCGCCTTTACTATCAAGCGGCTTTATTACAAGCAGTTGCTGCATGGATTGGCTATGAAGACCGTCTTTGGATGTATTTGGAACAGGCTTGTTTGCCTGATATATCGCTGTGGAGGCTTCCGTGGGCTCCAATTTCCATCTTAAGGGCACATTTGAAAATAGATAACCCTTTTTTGAGAGTAATTTTAAATACTTGGTATCAGTTAAGGCGAAAGATGTTTCCGGAGCGTAGACATTTTTCCTTGTCTCCCATAAGTCTACTGGAGGGTTTTGTTCCAGGGGGTGTGGACCCTATTCGGTATAGGTGGGTTCGAGCAGGATTGCGTACTGTTGGTCAAATTTGGCAGGATGGTGCTTTGCTTCCTTTTGCACAACTACAGGATGAGTATGGGCTTAGTCACACTGATGTGTTACCGTACGCGCAATTAAGCACCTTTCTATATAAACAGGCATATTGGGACTTGCTCTTGGGGGATACAAAATTAGAAGTTGCTTTGCAGAAAGGGATTGGGAGGGGAGGGATTTCTTATTTATATCGGGCTCTATTATTGAGGGAGGATCCGGAGGATAGTTATCGTTCTATTTGGGAGAGGGAAATTGGAAGAGTTTTGGATGATAAGGAGTGGGGGTTATGCTATCGAAGTCTTTTTTCTTTGCCTCTCACTTCTTTACTTTTGGAAAATGGGTATAAACTTTACTATCGTTGGTATCTGACACCAGTAAAATTAGTCTCTTTTGGGGTCTCTCTTTCAGATCTCTGTTGGAGGGGTTGTGGGCAGGTAGGTTCTTTTAGGCATATTTGGTGGTCCTGCCCTAAGGTTCGGGACTATTGGAATATGGTGGGGCAGATATTGGTTCAAATTGTAGGGAAGCATATTCCGTTGTTGCTGGAGTGTTGCTTACTCAATTTGCCTTTTCCGGGGTTTTCTTCCAGGGAACATCGTTTGGCTGTTTTTGTGCTCACCTTAGCAAGGGTGGCTTTAGCGGGTTGTTGGCGTTCCGCTAAGGTTCCTGAGCGAGAATATTTGCTTAATCGTTTGGATACGATTCAGTTAATGTGTAAATTGACTGCTATGCGGCGGATGCGCATGGAGCCTTATAGGACTGTATGGTCTGGTTATGTTGCTTGGAGGTCTTCCTCACTCCACATGAGCCTGGTATTAGATTAGGAGGGAAGGGGGTAGGGGTGGGGTGGGGGGTGGAGGGGATGTATTGAGGTTTGGATTGTTTTACCATATGATGAATAATATGTCTGCTATATTTAGCTAAAGAATTTTTGTTTAGATGAGGAGTTCTGCCATTTGGATTTGTGTATTTTCTGATGATATGTTGGTGTTTTCTTTTGTATTTTATATTTTCAAAACCAATAAAAATTTATTTCAAAAAAAAAAAAAAAAAAAAACGCTATCGCAGTTTAGTAAAAAGGGAAGGGGTATATTTGTCTATTTTTGTATGGTTGTTACTGAGGTGGCAGTGCATAGAGTCATCTGCCTTGACCTCTTTGAAAAAACCTCAGAATATAAATGATAATTAACATTTTATCTGCATACAGTGTGCTTTGTGTTTTTTAAAAATTTTATTGTTGGTAGATCATTTTGACTTAGTCATTTTAAAAGTAGCTCGTAATCCCAAAAAGTGTGGGCACCCCTGGTTTAGAGGAACTACAATTTTGAACAACATATGTGTATAGCTTCTGAAAAGTTCAATTAAAAATATTTTCAATAAATATCTTTCAGGTATTAAACATCCTCCTCTCCTCTAATGTATACATATTTAAATCCCTAAGACTCAGTTGATGCAGACCCCATACCACTTTTGTAGCTTAGTGGCATAATCATGAATGGATCTAGATGGGCAGGGGCCCATCCAATTTAGGCTCAAACCCACACAAAACTGGCTCACTCTTGCTGGGGCTGGTGGGGATCCCCAAGCCCCACCAGCTGAAGACTTCCTAGTCAGAACTCTTCAAAACTGGGTAGCTGGTGTTAGTGTCCTGAAGCAACTGCTGTTGCGTCTGCCAGACCCCAATGCTGCCAGTACCTAGGAAAAGGCAGCATCTTACATATGCAGTGAGCAGTACAACATCAATACACCCATTGTAAAACTAAACAAGCCAGATTAGTACAGATTAATCCTACACCGTCAATCCTAACAGAAAACCATGTCTTTCGAACACACAGAACACAGAAAACACCTTTGCCTAGTATGGAATATGTCATCACAAATTAACCCCTCCCCCTTTTACAAAACTGTAGTGTGCATTTTAGCCACGGTGGTAACAGCTCTGACGCTCATAGAATTCTGGGCATCAGAGCTGCTACCACCATGGCTGATGCTAAAAAATGCTCCACAGTTTTGTAAAAGGGGGGATAAAATAGAAATACATAGACAAATGTTAAATTGAACCAGCAAGAAGCTGGACTCTGCATACAATGCAACAACACAGAAACAGTGACACATGTCTCCTAAAGCAATAAATAAATATAATATTATTTTTCTACCTTTGTCTTCTCTGGTTTCTGCTTTCCTCATCTTGTTACTCTCTTCCTTCCATCCACTGTCTGCCATCTCTCTGCCCCTATATGGCATCTTCTCTCCTTCGATGCCCCTTCCAGAAACTGTATGCCTCCCCCTTCCATCTCTCCTTTCACCCCCATTGGTCTTCCCTCTCCCACACCTCTCTTCTGCAATCCCTTTCTTCCCTCATTTTCCTTTTCAATTTATTTTCTGCATCCATCTAGATTACGTTCTTACTATCCTCTCATCAATTTCCTTTTTTACTGTCTACCTACAGCTCGCCATCTCTTTCCCTCAGCCCCTCCAGTATTTCCCTAACTCAATCCTTTTTCCCCATCATGTGCCCTCCTTTTATTTATCCCCTCCTTCCATCATCTGCCCTCTTCTCTCTCCCCACTTCCATCATCTGCCCCTTCTCACTCTTTCCCCCCACTTCCATCATCTGCTCTCTTCTTTCTCCTTCTCTCCACTTCCATCATCTGCCCCTTCTCTCTCTTCCCCCCTCCTTCCATTATCTGCCCTCTTCTCTCTCCCCACTTCCATCATCTGCCCCCTTCTCTCTCTTTCCCCCCACTTCCATCAGCATCTGCCCTCTTTCACTCTCTACAACCCAATTCCATGCAGTATCCAACCTGATCAGCTTCTTTGACTGGGTGACGGGGAAGCTAGATATTGGGGAGTCCCTGGACATCGTGTACCTGGACTTTAGCAAAGCATTCGATAGCGTACCACACCGCAGGTTGCTGAGCAAGATGAGTTCTATAGGATTAGGAGACACATTGACGAAATGGGTTGGGAACTGGCTTGGAGGTAGGCTTCAATGGGTGGTGGTGAATGGCACACCCTCTGAAATGACGGAGGTGATCAGTGGAGTGCCACAGGACTCGGTCTTGGGCCCAATTCTATTCAACATCTTTATAAGGGACTTGGCAGAAGGGCTTTGGGGTAAAATAACATTATTCGCCGATGACGCCAAACTAAGTAATGTAGTAGGCAAATGCACAATAGATGATGTTTCAATGCCCGACAACATGATGCACGACCTACCGTATTTTCACGCATATAACGCGCGCGTTACACGTGTTTTTACAAACCGTGCATAACCTTGCACGGTATTCGCGTGAGCGCGTTGTACAAAATTTTTTTTACATAGTTCCCCCCCCGACGTCCGATTCCCCCCCCCCGCAGGTCCGCTCGCACCCCCACCCCGAAGGACCGCTCGCACGCACCCCCACCCCGAAGGACCGCTCGCACGCACTCCCACCCGCACCCGCACCCCCACCCTGAAGGACTGCTCGCACGCACTCCCGTCCTCTTGCCCCAGCCAACCGCAGCACCCCCGACACGATCGGGGCAAGAGGGAGCTCAAGCCCTCTTGCCCCAGCCAACCGCGGCACCCCCGACACGATCGGGGCAAGAGGGAGCTCAAGCCCTCTTGCCTCCCCCGACACGATCGGGGCAAAAGGGAGCCCAAGCCCTCTTGCCCCGCCGACTCTCCAACTCCCCGACAATATCGGGCCAGGAGGGAGCCCAAACCCTCCTGGCCACGGCGACCCCCTACCCCCACCCCGCACTACATTACGGGCAGGAGGGATCCCAGGCCCTCCTGCCCTCGACGCATACCACCCTCCCGCCAACGACAGCCCTCCCCCAAGAACCTCCGACCGCCCCCCCAGCCTACCCGCGACCCCCCTGGCCGACCCCCACCCCCCTTCCCCGTACCTTTATGTAGTTGGCCGGACAGACGGGAGCCAAACCCGCCTGTCCGGCAGGCAGCCAACGACGGAATGAGGCCGGATTGGCCCATCCGTCCCAAAGCTCCGCCTACTGGTGGGGCCTAAGGCGCCTGAGCCAATCAGAATAGGCCCAGGAGCCTTAGGTCCCTCCTGGGGGCGGGGCCTTGGGCACCTGGTCGGGTTGGGCCCATGTGCCTCAGGCCCCGCCCCCAGGAGGGACCTAAGGCTCCCGGGCCTATTCTGATTGGCCCAGGCGCCTTAGGCCCCACCAGTAGGCGGAGCTTTGGGATGGATGGGCCAATCCGGCCTCATTCCGTCATTGGCTGCCTGCCGGACAGGCGGGTTTGGCTCCCGTCTGTCCGGCCAACTACACAAAGGTACGGGGAAGGCGGGTGGGGGTGTCATGGGGGTCGGCCAGGGGGGTCGCGGGTCGGCTGGGGGGGGCGGTCGGAGGTTCTTGGGGGGGCGGTCATTGGGGGGAGGGGGGTTTGCGTCGAGGGCAGGAGGGCCTGGGATCCCTCCTGCCCGTAATGTAGTGCGGGGTGGGGGTAGGGGGTCGCCGTGGCCAGGAGGGTTTGGGCTCCCTCCTGGCCCGATATTGTCGGGGAGTTGGGAAGTCGGCGGGGCAAGAGGGCTTGGGCTCCCTTTTGCCGCGATCGTGTCGGGGGGGCAAGAGGGCTTGAACTCCCTCTTGCCCCGATCGTGTCGAGGGTGCCGCGGTTGGCTGGGGCAAGAGGGCTTGAGCTCCCTCTTGCCCCGATCATGTCGGGGGTGCCGCGGTTGGCTGGGGCAAGAGGACGGGAGTGCGTGTGAGCGGTCCTTCGGGGTGGGGGTGCGAGCGGTCCTGCGTTGGGGTGAATCGGACGTCGGGGGGGGATCAGGTTTTCAGGGTGGGGACAGGACTTCAAGGGGGAGAGGAGAGTCGGGACGGGCGAAAGGAGAGTCGGGGTGGCCAGAGGAGAGTCGGGTGGCGACGGGAGAGTCGGGCAGCATGCGCGGTATAAGGGTGTGTGCGGTATATAAAAATTTCTGTACATAGATTTGTGTTTTCCGCGCGCTATACCCGTGTGCGCGTTTTACACGGGTGCGCGTTATCTACGTGAAAATACGGTACTCCTACTGGAGTGCTGGTCTAGGTCCTGGCAACTCAGCTTCAATGCCAAAAAATGCAAAGTTATGCACCTGGGCAGCCAAAATCCATGCAAGACTTATACCCTTAATGGCAAGATCCTTACAAGAACGGTAGCAGAACACGACTTAGGGGTGATCGTCAGCGAGGACATGAAGGCTGCAAATCAAGTGGAGCAAGCTTCATCCAAAGCAAGACAAGTCATAGGTTGCATACGCAAGGGTTTGGTCAGCCATAACCCAGAAGTCATTATGCCATTGTATAGATCCATGGTGAGGCCCCATCTGGAATACTGTGTGCAACTCTGGAGGCCGCATTATCGCAAGGATGTGCTGAGACTGGAGTCGGTTCAGAGAATGGCCACCCGGATGGTCTCAGGACTCAAGGATCTCCTATACGAGGAACGGCTAGACAAATTGCAGCTATACTCACTCGAGGAGCGCAGAGAGAGGGGGGAACATGATCGAGACGTTCAAGTATCTCACGGGCCGCATAGAGGCGGAGGAAGATATCTTCCTTTTCAAGGGTCCCACGACAACAAGAGGGCATCCATGGAAAATTAGAGGAGGGAAGCTACGAGCTGACACCAGGAAACTCTTTTTCACAGAAAGGGTGGTTGATCGCTAGAATAGTCTTCCACTGCATGTGATCGAGGCCAGCAGCGTGCCTGATTTTAAGGCCAAATGGGATCGTCACATGGGATCTATTCACAGGGCGAAGGTAGGGGAGGGACATTAGGGTGGGTAGACTAGATGGGCCGTGGCCCTTATCTGCCGTCAATTTCTATGTTTCTATGTTTCTATCGTTCCCCCTTATGTCTCTTTCCCTGCAATTCCTTCAGCATCTGCCCCTTTCTCTCCCTCCACCACGCATCCATACCACCCTGACCCCCTTTCTCACCCTTCACCATGATTCCATACCACCCTGACCCCCCCTTTGTCACCCTTCAGCATGATTCCATACCACCCTGACCCCCCTTTGTCACCCTTCAGCATGATTCCCTACCACCCTGACCCCCCTTTATTACCCTTCAGCATAATTCCATACCACCCTGACCCCCCTTTGTTACCCTTCAGCATGATTCCATGCCACTCTGACCTCCTTTCTTTCTGCATCCCAAAGGTCCCGCGATGACTGCTTCTGCTCGGATGGAAGAGGTAAGTGACATCGGAGGGGGCTGGGCCGGCAGACGCAGTTAGTTGCGGCAAGATCTCGCGATGACTGCGGCTGCCGTCCCCCCCCCCCTCGACATCACTTACTTCTTCCCAGTCATCGCAGGACCTTCTTCACTTCAATGCGGCTGCCGACTCTGCTCTAAGTACAGCAGCTGCGCTGAAGTGCCGTTTGAAGCAGCGCGGGAGGTTCCGGATCCGGCTGGCTGTGCACCCCCTTGGAGCATGCACCCGGGGCGGACCGCCCCATCCCCACTCCCTCTTGGTACGCCACTGCCCTGTGCTAATTACTGCTATTGCAGTTTAGTAAAAGGGGGGAGGAAATGATTTGAGAAAGAAGCGGCTGTTACTCTTCCGTACCATCCTGTAATATCTCCTTCAGCCCTATTTGTTGTTGTTTTAAACAGGCTGCATTTTTTGCAATGAGAAAGGCACACAGCATAGGTTTACATTTGTGTAAAAACAACTGCAAGAAACATCTGGAGTATGTCTGATACGGCAATTTCTATCCTTGCCACGGTTTACAGATTCTATGGGTGTGCAGTAATATCCCAGCTCTCCTGGGCCAGGGATATGGTGCAAAAACATTCTCTTTACAGAGTATTTTCAGACATGGGATGAAGGAAGAGACAGCACTTGTAAACACAGGAGAGGTCGTCTTTTTTTTTTTTTTTTTTTTAGGCTAGCTCCTCCGTTGCACAACCTGGTAAGAAATAGCCTACTTTAGGAAACATTTATTGGTCTACAATATTTTTTTTTAAAATCAACTCAACTTAATAATATTGCATTTAAATACAGCACTTGGCTCATTAGAAGCAGCACCCCGGGCACCCTTTAGGGAGCCAGAACTGCTCAGCTTCAAATCCTTCACTCCCTAATGCATAAGGCAGTGGCTACAGAATAGCTGTGAGATGCCTCAGTGCCTGCATTTATACATAGCAAGAGGCAAAAAAAAAAAAAAAAAAAAGCTTTCCTTTTATTCTATAAATAAATACCTCAGCCTAAGTGCCACGGTCTGCAAAATGTCAATGTAATCTTGTAAATGAATACCTAAAACTCAGAACTGAAAATGTTGTTAGCTGCGCTGAGCAAATGCAGGGAAAGTAGAAACCACTGCTGGAAAGTTCGGCTCCTGTTCCCCCTTGTTTGGAACACAAAGAAGTGTTTTTTTGTCTGAAATAGTGAGTTTGCAATTACTTGTTCTGAAATTAGTTTAAGACTCTGCAGGAGGAGGATTATGAAACCGAGCATCTTGGCCTCAATTATTCATAGTGACTAGATTACCTTGTTAGCATTCGCATGGCTCTGACCACACAGAGTAGTAATTCAATTCCGAGCACCATTGTTCCACAGCTTATAAAATGCTGTAGGAGTACAATCTACTTTCTCTTATTAGAGAAATTGCAGGGTGTGATATGGCTATCTTTGCCTGCTAAACAAGTGTCTCTCAAACTTTTTTTTAGCCCTAGCACACTAAACGGAGCAAATGTTTATCACATCACATTATACTTGAAATTATAAAATTGCAAAAACCAACAAAAATTTAAATTTGAGAAAGTTACGTGCGCTGAATGCTCTGTACTGCTCTGACGCGCATAGGAACTCTACAGTAGCACCGGCCGGAGCGAAAAACCTCCGTGTTGTTGTAGAAGGGGAGGGAAAGTAGATAGAATCGAATTCCCAATCAATGTGATGGATGTGCTTGTTTTTGAGTGCGTATTAACTCAAAACGCGGCTCGATCGTCGACAAACACGTATTTCATCGTCCACCATCTGCAGTCATGCTCTCTTTTTTAAATGTACGCCCTCTTTTACTAAGGTGCGCTAACCGATTAGCGCGCGCTAATCGAATTAGCGCGTGCTGGACGCTAACACGTCCATAGACTAAAATGCACGCGTTACCGTTCAGCACGCGCTAAATCGATTAGTGCGCACTAATCGGTTAGCGCACCGTAGTAAAAGAAGGCCTTAATTTCTGTTAGAGCTGAAAATCCAAGTTTGCCAAGGCAAGAAGATTCAAATGGTAACAAAGACTCGAGTCTTTGTTACCGTTTGAATCTTCTTGCCTTTGCAAACTTGGATTTTCAGCTCTAACAGAAATTAAGGCCTTCTTTTACTACGTTAGTTTTCAAGGAGCAATGACATCAAATGATGCTTGTCTGGGCGGTTGTATCCTTATGCATGTAGATGCTCATAACATTGACAGACTTGTGCGTATGCAACGTACATGTCATCTATTCTAGCGTATACTTATGAAGGGAATTCTTAAAAATAAAGTAAAATTCTGGCATCTCTCATAGCACATCCAGAATCTCTTCAGGGTATACCACTGTGCCATGACACACAGTTTCAGAGCCACTGAGCTAGACACATAAATACAGTCCAGCGATATTCAAAACATTAAAGCAGGCAGGAAGGGCTCTTGCCTGCTTAAATCACTTCTCTATCAATAGAGATCCCATACGGAAGTATCTTGTTCAATCCTACTCTTTTTGTTTGTGATTTGCACCTTCATGAGAACTCTATGTCGCTCTCCTTTGTGGACATAACTGGGTAAGCGCCACTGAATATTCGCAGTTACTGCCTATGCAGAGATCGGCTAACTTGTGAGAGTTTCGTGGGAGTAGAGTTGGCACTTAAGCGGTTAAGTGCTGATATTCAGCCCTTGACTGCATATGAAAACTGCTTAAATTAGGCCGCATAAATAGCAATCCTATCTTTAAGTTGTTCAGGTTTCAGGTTTATCTAAAATTTGATAATATCGCTTATAATATTTCTAAGCGATTTATGTGGTCAAGGGTTGAATATTGCACTTAACTGCATAAGCTTTAGCAGCCAACCTAAAACCATATATTCAATGCTGGTGCCTGGACATGACATAGCATTGAAAATCCAGGAATACAGCCAGTAGAAGACATAAAAATGTTGACTGCTGCTGGCATATCATATGAGCATGTTTCCATCCCTGTGTAGTTAAATTTAGCTAGCCATTATCACCAGCATTTCTTGCTCTATAAGATATCTATGTTCTAGATAGATAGATAAATATATATGAAATCTAGTATGTTTCCCCAAAAATAAAACCTACCCCGAAAATAAGCACTAACATGATTTTCGGGGTAGCTCTTAATATAAGCCCTACCTCCAGAAATAAGCCCTAGTCGCCGGTAGCAGCACTTACCACCCCCCACCCCCTCCCCCACCAACCCTTTCATCTCTCCCTCCCATCCAAACCCTGACTGCGAGACCAAAATACCTTTGGAACAAACAGCAGCGTCGGCAGTACAGGCTGCATCACGGCCTGCCCTTCTCACGCCTGGCCGTTTGGTGCTGTGTTGCTGATGACATAATCAGTGATGAGGCAGAGGAATGCCCGGATGTGAGAAGGGCAGGCCACAATGCAGCCTGTGCTACCGAAGCTGACGTTTGTTTCCAGGTATTTCGGCTCGCAGTTGGGGCTTGGATGGGAGGGATAGAAAGATGCTGCACAGGGGGATGGGAGGAAGGAAATGATAGAAGCTTCCAGGGTTCTGCTGCACAAGGGATGGGAGGGAGGGATAGAAAGATACTGCACAAGGGGATCGTTGAAAGGGGAGGAAAGATGCTGCACATGTGGGGGAGAGAAAGGAAATAGGAATAATTGGGGTGGAGGAGAGGAAGGGAGAGATGATCATTGTACATGAAAAAAAATAAGACCTACCCGAAACTAAGACCTAGTGCCTTTTTTGGGCCCAAAATTAATCTAAGACAGTGTCTTATTTTCAGGGGAAACACGGTACTTAGCTAATTTGTCAGTAGTTGGTTGGATCCCCATCTGCACACCAGCACCTGTGTATACCCCACTATAAAAGTGTGTGCAGATGGTGGCTGGAGGAAGGAACGGCAGGCCCTGTGGCCAGAAGACAGGTAAGTGGTCAGAAGAAGACAGAGCTCACACAGACCAGCAGGTAGGTAGCTGTTTTACTATACCACGTGAACCACAATGAAGAGAGACATGGGGACTGATCCTTAAAGGATGGAGTTTGAGTTTAAGATTAAGAAGTGGAAGAGTAGTCTAATGGTTAGCTCAGTGGGCTGAGATCCTAGAGAGTGGGTTCAATTCCCACTACAGCTCCTTATGATCCTGGGGAAGTTACTTAGGAGGGAATTCATGAAAGAGCGCTAAGCACATTAGCGCACACTAACATGCATAGCGTCTATTCATGAATTCCTTCTAAACCCTCAATCAGCCCAGGTATTTAACTAGCACATATCAATTCTACTGCTTTAAATACCTTTTGAGAAGAGCAAAAATGATTGGTTTTGTATATAATATTTTGCACATTTTTGCTCTTCTCAAAAGGTATTTAAGGCAGAAGAATCCGTCTAGCTGTCGCCAGTGCTGTTTAGCACTGTTTTCCACCGGGATAGGCAGTCCCGCTGCTGCCCGACTTTCCCCAGCTGAGAGAGTCCTTCCAAGAGATCTTTTAAACAGCAGTCCAGCCGCCGAGGGAGCCTGCCGCCAGTGCTATTTAGCACTGTTTTCCACCGGGACAGGCAGTCCCGCTGCTGCCCGACTTTCCTCAGCTAAGAGGGTCCTTCCAAGAGATCCTTTAAACAGCGGTCCAGCCGCGGTACGCGGCCCGCGGTCGTGAGCCTCGGGTCGCGAGCTGAAGGGGCATGGCTAAAGGGGCTTGCCCCTTTTGAGCCCCTTCGGAGCCCAAGAGGAGTAGGGAGTAGGGCTATCAATCCTCAATATGGGTAAGAGGAAGGCCAAAGCAACGCCACCTGCTGGAACAACGGGCCTGATGGATCGCCATCTTATGGCTCCCATCTTGCCACATGCTGAGGAACAGGTAACTCCTAATATTCAAGCTGTCTCTTTATCGTCTGGGGAACCAACACCACCTCCTCAACCATTATATACCTCACGGTTAGAAGAATCTCCTTCCCCTTTTAAGGAAGGAATCATTTCTTCTTCCCCTCAATTATCCTCATTGTCTGGACTAGAGGTTTCAGGACAATCTTTGGGGCAAACTAAAGAACTAACCCCAGTACAGATGATTACTGGGCAAGGTCCGGACGTTCTCCCCAGGGATAAAGTGATCACTTTAAATGATGTTTGGCTTAGCATTAATAGAATAGAGTCATCATTACAAAAAACTGTTTTGAATTTGTGTCAATTTTCATCTGATGTAACTGTGAAAATTAAAGAACAAGATATTAAAAATAGAGAAACAGATGTTAAGGTTGAAAAGTTAGAACAGGCAGTAGGTACTCTACAAGCCAGTGCTGTTTCCAATATAAAGGATAGTATGATGATACATGCTAAACTAGAAAAAATGGAAAATTCTATCAGAGTTAAAAATCTTCGCTTGTTAAATTTTCCAATCACACATTACCTTTCCCCGATGGAGCTCTTGAGAATGTATTTGAAGGAGATATTACATTATACTAAAGTGGAGACCTTTGAGGTTGATAACTTATACTACATCTCAAGAGACCATAAGGAAAGGGTTAATGAAGGTGGAATGGATAGAATAGTGTTACCTGATAGTTTGAATGTATCACAGTTTTTGGAATCATCTAAAGACATAATTGATAAGCGAGCAACTCTCCTTGTGACCTTTAAGACAGAGCTTGAAAAACAAGATGTCCTAAAATTATATTTCCTAAAAAAACAAGAGATGTTTTGTGGTCAACGGGTGATAATTTTCCCAGATGTCTCTAGACAAACTCAATTTAAAAGGAAGCAGTTCCTTCAGCTAAAGCCTAAGGTTTTGGCAGTTGCAGCTGCTTTCTTTTTGAAATTTCCATGCAAATGCCTGATTTCGTATGAAAGTGATAAATATGTGTTTTTTGATCCAGTCCAGTTGGAAGATTTTATTAAAGGAAAACCTTTGTTGAAAGTTTAATTTCAAATACTAATTTTACTTTTGGAGGTTGATGTAAAATATATAAAGGCCATTTGCCTGTTCTTAGAAGGTGGATAGATAGATTTGATTTGATGTTTATAGTTTAAAACACTGGCGATCAGCGATAATGTGGACTAGGATATGGTTGACTGATTTCTTAATGTTATTTTGTAGTTCCTTATATGGAATTTGCATTTGCATTCTTTTTTATTCATGCATGAATGTTTGTTACTAAGATATTGTAATGAATAATCAAATAAATAAATAATAAAAAAAAAAGAAGAATCCGTCTAGACTTCTTAAATACTTTAACAGTATGTTTGGGTACTCAGTTTTCTAATGTATTATTTTTAATAGGATTTCTTTATTAGCCTGTCCTCCCAAAGGAGCTCAGAACAGGTTACAAATCAGGTACTCAAGCATTTTCCCTATCTGTCCCAGTGGGCTCATAGTTTATCTAACATACCTGGAGCAGTGAAGGATTAAGTAACTTGTGTAACTTGCCCAGGGTCACAGGGAGCAGTGCAGAGTACTGAGGATGTAGCTCTAACCACTACACCACACTATCCTCCATCTCTAATCACTGCGCCATGACACATCTGTTGTCAGTATTGGTGAGGTGTGCAAAACCCCAGCTTCAGAAATCGCTCCAGATACTATGGAAAATGTTAAGGCATAAAAAACACCTTAGATTGTGAGCCCACTAGGGACAGGAAAAGTGCCTGCAGATAAGGGGTACAGTACTCCCCCAAAATTTACAGGGGTTATGTTCTCGGAGTGAACACAAATGTTGAAAAATCTCAAATATCGGATGAGTACTATAATTGTATATTAGTGCGTGCGTGCCCCTCAGCTGTCTGTCAGGGAATGACAGGAAGAAAGCTGCGACCAGTGACCTAAACCTCGTGCTCTAGGCACACCCCCTCCTCCTCCTCTCTGGCTCTGGCCCCACCCTCTCACCTCGCACAGGGCTCAGCTGTCATTCAGCCACGTAATTCTCCTTCTTTGCAAGCACTGAGATCCCCGTCAGGAATGGTTGGCGGCTGAGGGGAGATGCGACCTTTCCAGCTATTGGCTGCTCCGTGAGGTAAATTATGCAGGGGGTGGGGGTGGGGTAGAAGTTGGTTGGTGAGGGAAAACCCGCAAATTGCTGAGTCCACGAATTCGGAAGTGCGAATTCACGAGGGTATACTGTACAATGCTGCATACAACTCAGTGGCAAACCACTGGGGCCTGATCCAGGGGTGCTGGAAAGGTTGTGGGTCTGTGGTCCTCCTGCACATGGCTACTGGTTCCACCAGCGCCACCCTCTCTGACGCCAACTTCTTTTTCCGGGGCAGGAGACCAGCAGAGCCAAAACTGTGTGCAGGCAGCCCACAACCCTGTGACTGATCCACACACCTTCCCACTGCGTGAAGGAGATAGGGGAAAGGGCTTGGAACTTGTATAGTGTCTTTTTTGTAGGTTTTTAACCACACTCAAAGCAGTTTACATACAGGTACTTCAAGCATTTTTTCCTGTCTGTCCCAGTGAGCTTATAATCTGTCTAATGTACCTGGGGAAGTGGAGGATTAAGTGACATGCCCAGGGTCACATGGATCAGCGCAGGGTTTGAACCAACAACCTCAGGCTGTAGCTTTAACCACTACACCACACTCTCCTGGAGGAAGGGGGTTTATGGCCAAAAGAGGGGGTGCTCTGCCCTGGGTTCCTGTCCTGTCAAGTATGTCACTGGTAAAACTAACAGTGCAATAGAAATGATAAGTAGTACTAGTAGTAAGGAAAAAAAAGAATTGGGGAAGGGGAAACAGAACTGAAGGAAGAAGGGGTTGAACATTGAAGGGAAGGAGGAAGCTGGAGGCACTGAGAATGTGGGAGGAATCCAGCCTGAGAAGGACAGAGAAATATCTTGAACTGAGATGAACCTAAGGCAATGAATGGGAGAGAAAGCTTGGGACAAGGGAGAGAAAGACTTGGAGGATGCCGAGCCTGGAGAGAGGGAATGAAATCTAGAATTGGAGGAGGCAGAGCAAGCTATAGGGTAGGGTCTAAAAAAGGGTGAAGCTGAGAATGATTTTCAAGGTTGAAGCTGGGGGGCAGTAGAGATAGAGATGGAAGGGAGCAATGGAAGTGATGGAGAGCTTGAGCTTAGTGGGGGGGAGGGGCAAGACAATGTGCAGAAAGACAAAGCTCAAGAGCTAGTCTCGATGGGTACAGTTAATACGGGGCTGGAAGGCCCGCGTTGGTTGCCCATCGGGATTAGCTCAGGGAAGAGGTGAGCAGATAGAACTAAGAGGGGGGTGAAGAGCGCAAGCTGATAGGGCGAGGGTCGACTTCCCACCATGGCAGTTCAAATTGATTGGTTATGGTGGGATTCTTGGAAATCTGGGAGGGGGTTATCAAAGCTGGGACCTCTGAGGATCAGGGCTTTCCTGTTCCTCGGAGGCAGTTTCCCTTCCCTCCCTCTAGCTGGGAGCAGGCTCTTGGTTATGGTTGGGGCTCATGAACGTTGCAGCAACAGTGGTCCCAAGCTATCAAACACTGGGGACTCATCTGGAGATGAGTGGCTAGAGGGCAGCAAGCTCAAAAGCAGGTGCCATTGGGGCTGGCGACACATTCGAAGGGGCATGGAGGCACATGCTACCCCCAGGCCCTTGCTGGCATGGCAGGGTCATGTGGCTCAAAAGCTGCTTATGGTAGCTCGGGTGTTAAACTTACTGTAATGTTATTGTGTTTTGTTCCAATAAACAGAGCTGCGGTCTGATTTTACCATCAAAGAGTAGCTTTGTGTTTATTATGTTTACTTCTGAAGAAGAACGGTTAATTGGTTGGGTTGGTTTAGCTGGTTAAAAAAGTGGAAGGATAGAGGTAAGAAAAAAAGGATGGCTAAGTGTGCGAGCAACCAGGCCTTTTTAGGTCCAGATGTTAGAGAAAAAGAGAGGTGTACAGTGGGGAAAGACTGGTCACATAGGCATTGGCAGAGGAAAGCCATAGAACCACATAGCACCATGGGATCTTAAGAGACTGATAAGAAGGGGATAAAGGATGGAGAGATCAGGCCAGGTCTGAGAGGGGAAGAGGGATTATAGTGCTGGGTAAAGTAGGATGGAAGCCAGGCAAAGGAGGTGGGAATGCCAAGGCTGGAACCACTGGAATAGGGCTGGGGTAAAGAGAATGTAAGAATTTCACCAAATGTCAGCTAACACTTTCTATAAAACCTTGTACTCCATTTGAATATCCTGCCCTCGTCTTTTAGAGGAATGGGCAATTACTGTCATTTATTCTGAGAATATCACCCACAAATCAGTAATTTGAAATCATTATCAATCTTAGGTCCATCTTGATACAGTAAGTGGAAATGTTAATTTAAATAACTTTCCACACGGCAATACTCCACTGACATCAGCACATTATAAAAACCAATTTTCTTACATCAACTTATATCTACTTCTAATTCTGTCGAACAGCTCTGGGGAGTTGCTACAAGGACTGTGTAAACTGAAAATCTAAATAACATTATGGCGCCTCTTACCGAACTAATTTATAATGTAATACCCTGGTTCAATTTAATATCCTATTTACTTATTCAAGGAAAGTATCTGGAAAAGATATGGCACATCACAATGCAGTTATTACAAGAATGAGAAAAAACAAGGCAGAATCTTAAAGTATGCACAATAGTAATTACAAGGGACAGGTACAAACAAGTATTTTAGGTGTCTGTCAGTGAGCTAAAGATGCAGTGCTTTATAACAGGAACATTTGTTTTATAGCGCAATTACTCTGGTACATATTGGTTTGTATCAAATTTGCAACGTACAGATCTTACGTCTGTCAATATTAGCAGTTCAGAGTCAGTGCAGCATGAAGACTGTTTTCCAAACAGATGCCACCCCTATCAATGGAATAAAATAATTCTTCTCTTCCTGGCTATGAATAAATGAGAGGGGTTTTTTAAAAAAAATTCAAAGGAAGAGGGAGCTCATCTCACAGTAACGCGCCTGGCAAGTCGTTGAAAGAGGCAGGGCCACAGAAGGCGGCTATGGCAAGGCATCAGAAATAGCAAAGGCCGTGCTCGGTGCCCCCAGGGAATGTATTGAGTCCAGCTACTGTATTTGAGCAGATAATTGCTTTCCAGTTAGAAATCATGGCTGGCAGTGCCTCACGGGGCAGTTGTATCCTATTGTCTTCTTAGCTATGCAAAAATCGCTGCAGAACCTGGCCCTGTGCAAAGGGATGGTTATTTTTAGGAAATCTAGTTTCAACCCCAGTCTCCTTATACCAAGCATCAAGGGGGCTCCAGTTACACTCAATTTGAAACCATTTTCTTCCAGAAAATGGGTAAAAGTGTGAAAACAAATGACATCTGAAAACGTTATTTTCGTGTTTAAAACCGAGGTCTTTTTATTTTGAAAATACCTTCTCAACTGGCTATATGAATATGAATAATCTAGTTCCATATATGAACAAATCTTATACATACATAGAGGCCAAATATTAAAAATGCTTTGAAAGCAAAAATGTTGTTATGGAATTTAACATTGGCAAAAGGCTGATTTTTTTTTTTTTTTGCATCAAAGGCATAACATAGCAAAACGAGCCAATTAATTGTGTTTTATGAAGTATTGGAACCTTTTATTATTTTACAGTAATCCCCCAGAATCTGTGGTATTCCTCATTCCTGAGCTGACTGGCATGTGAAAACTGTCACTCTCTTCTGTGATTTTCATGGGACCTTGCCTATCACTAGCCATTATCAGTTAGGGCCTTATCTGTTTGCTTTGACAGTTTCATAATAGCAGCCTCTAGATCAGAGCGGCAGAATTTTTTTTCTTTTTTTCTCTCACTCTCTCTCTCTTTCTTTTTTTTTTTTTTTTAGACAATGTGCTGGAAAATGTGATGCTAGATAAATGCAAAAAGCAAACTGTGGTGGACAGAACAGATAAAAGATGAAAACTTCAAAGTTGGTTTCTGTGAATTTCTTTAAGTCATCAGTTAGGTAAGCCAGTGAAATATTTAATTTTTCTCTTAGGAAATAATAGGTATTTTACCCTCTTTCATCTGAAAATGTTTTCTTTAATTAGCAAAAAAAAAAAAAAAAAAGCCTTACATTTTGTAGAAACCTGAACATTTACCTCAGTTCAAGGGCTTACTGGGTATACAGCTAGCTAAACATTTTAACCACCTGAATCTGTGGTTCCAGAAATAAACCAACTTGACTTTCGCAAGACCTGTAATAATGCTATTTTTCAGTGCATGGAAGTACTGTAGATTGTAGAGCAGACCCTTAAGTAAAGCTCTTGTGACTGACAGTTATAGAGCTCAGTCACAAATTGATTGATGAGATAGCTACAGCATTGTACGAGAAATGCAGTTTAATTGTTCCTAGAGTCACAGTGAACATACTGTACATAAGAATAGACATTTTTATATATTGCTTCCTTTGTATATGCCAGCTTTTTGTTTTAACATATGATTCACTAAACAATATACTCTATTGCAGTATTTATGAGCTAATAATAACCAATCTGTAGCCTTGCTAAGTTGGACTCTCTGAGTGAATGACTGGTTACAAACATGCACGCTCAGTTATTTTTGTGTAGTAGAGAACCTACTGCATTTACCACTTAATCACAGCTATTACAATTAATGAACATCCTGCTGAAAAGATGGGACACTCGCTCCTAGAGGTTAGTGAATTTTGATATCTAGGGTAGGTAGTGAGGGAGCTGGTCACAGTAGCTCTCTAGCACCCTCTAGCAATCAATTCATAATGCTGACTCAAGTTAGTCACAGGTAAGAACTGAAAGCAAGTGATGTTTTATACAGAAACAAAGTGAACGCAAGAACAAGAAAATGGGATAATATGATAGCTCAGAAAAAGGTAGATAGACAATGGTCTTGCTTGGTTAAAATATATGGGTGAATCTCTTCATAAAGGTGGTTAATAAATCCCAATAAATAAATATAGAAACTTTTGATTTATCAGTTTTCTCTATATTCAGGCAGTGTGAGAAATAAAGGGTTAGATTCTATACATGGCACTGAAAAATCAGCACCCACACACACACAAAAGAGCGCTACGTGCTAGTCTTTAAATGGCAATAACATTTATAGAATAGCACATAATGCCAGGATCTGCAGCCAATTTTGGGAGAGAGGATTTATATCATCTGAAACATGGTGTAAAAAATACTCATGACTAAATTAGGTAAAGATCTGCCCTATTCTGTAACAGTGGAACACCATGACCCATCCATGTCCTTCCCACATTTTGGTTCCACACCCCTTTTGTGAATCCACGCATGAAAACTGATGCACACATCTTTACAGAATATCGATTACAAAGATGCATACATAAATTTTAATTATTGCCAATTAGTAATCTATATATATATATAAAATCGGAGGTATGTATGTGTGTATTTATGTATGTGTGTGTGTGTGTATGTGCCGCGATCACGCAAAAACGGCTTGACCGATTTGAACAAAACTTGGTATGCTGATTCCTCACTACCTGGGATGATATGTTCTGGGGGTCTCGCGGCACACCTGCACACATGGGCGGAGCTACAAACAGAAATTCATATTTCACCCATTCATGTCAATGGAAAAAATGTAAAAAGCTGCCATTCTCACAGTAATTCAAAAACGGCTTGACCAATTTGAACGAAACTTGGTATGCAGATCCCTCACTACCTGGGGTGATATGTTCTGGGGGTCTCGCGGCCCACCTGCACACATGGGCGGAGCCACAAACATAAAATCGTTTTTCACCCATTCATGTCAATGGAAAAAATGTAAAAAGCTGCCATTCTCACAGTAATTCAAAAACGGCTTGACCGATTTGAACGAAACTTGGTATGCAGATCCCTCACTACCTGGGGGTGATATGTTCTGGGGGGTCTCGCGGCCCACCTGCACACATGGGCGGAGCTACAAACAGAAATTCACATTTCACCCATTCATGTCAATGGAAAAAATGTAAAAAGCTGCCATTCTCACAGTAATTCAAAATCGGCTTGACCGATTTGAACGAAACTTGGTATGCTGATTCCTCACTACCTGGGATGATATGTTCTGGGGGTCTCGCTGCCCACCTGCACACATGGGCGGAGCTACAAACAGAAATTCATATTTCACCCATTCATGTCAATGGAAAAAATGTAAAAAGCTGCCATTCTCACAGTAATTCAAAAACGGCTTGACCAATTTGAACGAAACTTGGTATACAGATCCCTCACTACCTGGGGTGATATGTTCTGGGGGTCTCGCGGCCCACCTGCACACGTGGCCGGAGCTACAAACAGAAATTCACATTTCACCCATTCATGTCAATGGAAAAAATGTAAAAAGCTGCCATTCTCACAGTAATTCAAAATCGGCTTGACCGATTTGAACTAAACTTGGTATGCAGATCCCTCAATACCTGGGGTGATATGTTCTGGGGGGTCTCGCGGCCCTCCTGCACACGTGGGCGGAGCTACAAACAATAAATCGTATTTCACCCATTCATGTTAATGGAAAAAATGTAAAAACCTGCCATTCTCACTGTAATTCAAAACCGGCTTGATCGATTTGAACAAAACTTGGTATGCAGATCCCTCATTACATGGGGTGATATGTTCTGGGGGGTCTCGCGGCCCTCCTGCACACGTGGGCGGAGCTACAAACATAAAATCGTATTTCACCCATTCATGTTAATGGAAAAAATGTAAAAACCTGCCATTCTCACTGTAATTCAAAACCGGCTTGATCGATTTGAACAAAACTTGGTATGCAGATCCCTCACTACCTGGGGTGATATGTTCTGGGGGTCTCGCGGCCCACCTGCACACATGGGCGGAGCTACAAACAGAAATTCATATTTCACCCATTCATGTCAATGGAAAAAATGTAAAAAGCTGCCATTCTCACAGTAATTCAAAAACGGCTTGACCAATTTGAACGAAACTTGGTATGCAGATCCCTCACTACCTGGGGTGATATGTTCTGGGGGTCTCGCGGCCCACCTGCACACGTGGCCGGAGCTATAAACAGAAATTCACATTTCACCCATTCATGTCAATGGAAAAAATGTAAAAAGCTGCCATTCTCACAGTAATTCAAAATCGGCTTGACCGATTTGAACTAAACTTGGTATGCAGATCCCTCAATACCTGGGGTGATATGTTCTGGGGGTCTCGCGGCCCACCTGCACACGTGGGCGGAGCCACAAACATAAAATCGTTTTTCACCCATTCATGTCAATGGAAAAAATGTAAAAAGCTGCCATTCTCACAGTAATTCAAAATCGGCTTGACCGATTTGAACGAAACTTGGTATGCAGATCCCTCAATACCTGGGGTGATATGTTCTGGGGGGTCTCGCGGCCCTCCTGCACACGTGGGCGGAGCTACAAACATAAAATCGTATTTCACCCATTCATGTTAATGGAAAAAATGTAAAAACCTGCCATTCTCACTGTAATTCAAACCGGCTTGATCGATTTGAACAAAACTTGGTATGCAGATCCCTCATTACATGGGGTGATATGTTCTGGGGGGTCTCGCGGCCCTCCTGCACACGTGGGCGGAGCTACAAACATAAAATCGTATTTCACCCATTCATGTTAATGGAAAAAATGTAAAAACCTGCCATTCTCACTGTAATTCAAAACCGGCTTGATCGATTTGAACAAAACTTGGTATGCAGATCCCTCATTACATGGGGTGATATGTTCTGGGGGGTCTCGCGGCCCTCCTGCACACGTGGGCGGAGCTACAAACATAAAATCGTATTTCACCCATTCATGTTAATGGAAAAAATGTAAAAACCTGCCATTCTCACTGTAATTCAAAACCGGCTTGATCGATTTGAACAAAACTTGGTATGCAGATCCCTCACTACCTGGGGTGATATGTTCTGGGGGTCTCGCGGCCCACCTGCACACATGGGCGGAGCTACAAACAGAAATTCATATTTCACCCATTCATGTCAATGGAAAAAATGTAAAAAGCTGCCATTCTCACAGTAATTCAAAAACGGCTTGACCAATTTGAACGAAACTTGGTATGCAGATCCCTCACTACCTGGGGTGATATGTTCTGGGGGTCTCGCGGCCCACCTGCACACGTGGCCGGAGCTATAAACAGAAATTCACATTTCACCCATTCATGTCAATGGAAAAAATGTAAAAAGCTGCCATTCTCACAGTAATTCAAAATCGGCTTGACCGATTTGAACTAAACTTGATATGCAGATCCCTCAATACCTGGGGTGATATGTTCTGGGGGTCTCGCGGCCCACCTGCACACGTGGGCGGAGCCACAAACATAAAATCGTTTTTCACCCATTCATGTCAATGGAAAAAATGTAAAAAAGCTGCCATTCTCACAGTAATTCAAAATCGGCTTGACCGATTTGAACGAAACTTGGTATGCAGATCCCTCAATACCTGGGGTGATATGTTCTGGGGGGTCTCGCGGCCCTCCTGCACACGTGGGCGGAGCTACAAACATAAAATCGTATTTCACCCATTCATGTTAATGGAAAAAATGTAAAAACCTGCCATTCTCACTGTAATTCAAAACCGGCTTGATCGATTTGAACAAAACTTGGTATGCAGATCCCTCATTACATGGGGTGATATGTTCTGGGGGGTCTCGCGGCCCTCCTGCACACGTGGGCGGAGCTACAAACATAAAATCGTATTTCACCCATTCATGTTAATGGAAAAAATGTAAAAACCTGCCATTCTCACTGTAATTCAAAACCGGCTTGATCGATTTGAACAAAACTTGGTATGCAGATCCCTCATTACATGGGGTGATATGTTCTGGGGGTCTCGCGGCCCACCTGCACACTTGGGCGGAGCTGCAAACAGAAAATCAGATTTCACCCATTCATGTCAATGGAAAAAAATGTAAAAAGCTGCCATTCTCACAGTAATTCCAACTGTAAAACACTTTCTATGACACTATATCCACTAGGGACATCGTTTCTATTCTACCACGGACACCATACATATAGAGTTTGTATGTTCTAACTGTGTTTGTAACTATTTCCTTCATGCACCCCAGTTCATAATGTTATTACATTACATGAGTACTCACATATCCTGAACTAGGAACACAGGTTCCATTCTGAACCGGGAACAAACTGCATGGAGTTTCTTTTCAACCTGAGTTTTCACATATTGAGTTGTTTAAATCAATACTGAAACTTTTGGATGCCACTTATTCCAACAGATCTTCCTTTTCAGTTTAAGAGATTGCAAATTCCAGTGAGACTTGCATTCTCTATCACAATCAACAAATCACAGGGACAGACTATTACATACTGTGGAGTGGATTTAAGATCCCCCTGTTTTTCCCATGGACAACTCTATGTTGCTTGATCAAGGGTGGGTTCACCCAAGAATTTATATGTTCTTGCTCCTGGAGGTGAAACTAAAATTGTTGTTTATAATCAAGTTTTGTGTTAGTTGTATTGTATTCATTTTGTCAAATATTTCACATTATAATTTGATTATTGTACTTTTTATAAAGCTGTAAAAAAATAATTTCATTCACCACTATAAAGTATCTTTATTTCAATCCACTTACTGTGTTATTGCTATAATTAAATACCTGTGTAACGCCGAGGCATCAGCTAGTAATTGACTGTTAGTGCTCAATTATCAGCACTAATTGGATCATTACACAATTAAATTATGCGTGCAATTTGTGTTCACATCCAAATTTGAATATACAATTTTGAGCGCCACATGTAGACTCCAAAGCACATAACCAAATTACAAAGGGTTGAGGAGAGAGGGGTGAATTTGATTTAGGCCCAGATGCACTAAAGCCAGTGATCATTGCTACACCCATTTTGATAGCTTTAGTGATGATCCCGATGCATAAAACGTTTCACCGCATGTTTTTCTCCTCAATCACCCATTTTCCGATCCGGCCATGCAAATTAGCTACAACTCCATGCAAACTAGCCAAGCAATTGATGCACTGACATCACTTGGCTATGCACACAAAAAAAAAATAAGCAAGGGTTTTAGCAATCCCAAAAACCCAACAGGTAAAATATCTGTCCCAAAAAAAAAATTTTTTAAAGGCCCCCTCCTCGCTAATGATGGCCCTCCCCAACAACCTCTGATAAGTGCTGCATTAGTAAACCCCTCCCCACACTAACAAAAATTGGCAGGAGAGATACCCACTCCCTCCAGCCACATGCGCATAGGCCTAACAGCAGTGACAGGGGAAGCAGCCTCCTGTCACTGCTGTTAGGGCTTCTTTTATTTTTAATGGCACAGATGTTGTGCGTGTGTTGCACACACCCAATCTGCCCCATTAAAAAAAGAAAAAAGCCCTACTCGCGCTGATGGCCCTCCCCAACGACACTCCCACAGCAGCGTAAATGGCAGGAGGGATGCCTATTCCCTACTACCTGGTCAAATGCCCCCACCTCATTTTGCTCCCCACCCTGTGCCAACTCCCCCAAACCAATCCCCTCCCCTTCCCCAAAAATAGGCAAGAGGGCAGCCCACTCCCTCCTGCCACACAGAACAACGCTGCGCCATGCCCCCCCTGTGCCAGGTACCTCTGAGCCACCATTCCCCCAACCCCCCCAAAATGGAAGGGACCCCCCGAACCTCCCCGTACCTTTTTAAAAAGTTGGAAGTAGGAAGATTGCTCTGAGGCTCCTGCTTCAGGCCGGCCAGTCCTAAATGACAGAGACCGTCTCCTCCCTGGTGCATTATGTGATGCACGGGGAGAGGCCAAAGGCCCTGATTGGTTCAGGTGCCTAAGGCCCCTTCCAAGGGGTGGGACCTTAGGTGACCAGTCAGTTTTTCCGATCGCTAAAACCCCTTTTTTATTTTTTTTTTTGGGGGGGGGGTGGAAATAGCCAAATGATGTTAGTGCATCAATCGCTTGGCTACTTTGTATGGGGTTTTAGCTCATTTGCATGGCCGGATAGGAAAATGGGCGACGATTGCTGACTTTAGTGCATCTAGCCCTAAGTTTCTACCTGACACAATGGAGAGTTAAGTGACTTGCCAAAGATCACAAGGAGTCATAGTAGGATTTGAAACTGGATTTGCCGGTTCTTAACCTACTGCTCTAACCATTAGGCTATTTCTCCACTACAAAGGACCCGCGCCTAGGAAGTGACATCAAAGGGAGATCCGAAACTGACATGGGCATGCTGCCCACACTGGAGAAGTTAAAAAGATACGGAAGAAGGAAGGGGATATGCACGATAGGAGGGGGGGGGAAGAGGGGGGAGGGGCGCCACCACCCCAGGTGCCACTAACTTTTACTATGTCAGTGAGTGGAGGGACCTGTTTGGCACATATGGAGGAACCTTAGCCATCATGTAGCCTGGCGCCATGTCATGCAAGGGTTTAAATGATAGCATCAGGCCCTTGAAGACACAATGTTTGGCTACAGGCAGCCAGTTGGCATGACAGCTCACACTAACCACATACCACAGGGTGGGAAATGAGTATGTTAGGGTGGATAATATGCATGCACAGTCCACTGCAGTTAGCATAAAGTTCTAGTTAGCAAAGGTGTAGTTACCACCTTCTCCAGAGGAGGCATTAGTGCTCCACGCTAATTGCAAATATATAAGGAAAAGAACTTTTCTGTTTGGTAACTGCCTGGAGACAGGTAGCACAAAGTCTTTGTAACACACCATTAGAATAAATAATTTACTGTCCTTTGTGCTTTATATAATTAGTATTTTAAAACTATCCACAAATGAGAAGATGCATTCAACGTAACCCTAATGCATTTATAGGACACTTACCCATGATAACTGCAAAATTGTATCTAGAGGGGGGTACATAGTCGCACGCAAGACACCAGCGTGCCGACAATGGAGGGCAGACAATTCAGCGCAAGACACCAGCGCGCCGTGGGAAAACTTAGTTTTAAAGAGCTCTGAAGCAGGGTGTGAGTGAGGAACCCTACCCCCACACTTTATTGCATAGTGTTCGTGCTGCTGTTGGG